>NW_019733838.1:649900-763840 GCF_002891405.2 Cryptotermes secundus | reverse complement strand
ACGTCGGTTAACACCACATATACACGGTGCCAAATCCCAGAAGACTGCTTTCTTCATAGTCACTGCCGTGAAAGCCTCAAATCTTACATTAAATGTTTAGTTGGTGGAATTCTGAACATGCAGTTTAAATGCTTGTCTATACTTAAATTAGGCGAAAGCCATTAGTTGGATACAACTTTGAGAAATATGTACCGTGTATCCGTGGAGGCGGTCAACAATTGGAGCAGGCATCACGTTATTTATACATACATACATACGTACATACATACATACATACATACATACACACACACACTATATCCATCAGGATGAACTAAATGTCTGGAACCCACAGAACGAACCCTATGCACAGCTACAATTTTCGTATCCACTTACAGTTATACATACTTGCTGCAAGGACTCGTCCTTGCCCTGGTTAAGTTAGAGGTCTCCTTTCCTCTCCTCTCCTCTCCTCACCCTCCTTTCCTTTCCTTTCCTTTTGTTATCGTGCAGCTGTGCATTATTAACGGGATAATGAAGGAACACAGTGCGAGCATTACTTCTGTTCCAAAAAATGACAAGAAATTACAATTTTTCAACTCTGCAATATTACATACGTATCAACCAGAAATGGGCTTATTTTTATTGGTGCTTAAAGTCCCTAAAAACTTAGCCGGATATAAGGAACACAAATAAAATCCGTGGCAGTCCCTGATCCTTTCGGTATCTCTTATAGAATCGCATATTAAAAACACGAAATCTTAAAATTAAAAACATGATTGAATTTTCTGTGGGGTAAATAGCACCACTGGTGAGTTTGCGCGTTTTGTTAACGGTGAGTATATGATTCAGCAGTTTTATGCTAAAAATTATGTTGTATTATTTTGCTTTAGTGGCCCACTGCTTTGTCTCTCGAAATATAGGAGACAAATTGTTAGAACAGAGAATCTGCATTACAATTTCAGTGATCCTGTACATAGACGCACCGCCGACATTCATAACGGAGCCTAGAGGCGATGGACAAGGCGCAGCTCAGAGGTTTCTGTGTGGGTTAAGTACAGAATTTTAGAACTGTGTCTTCCAGATTTTGACAACTGTAGCCTGGCAGTCGGTTATGAGTGTTTCGGAGGAATCTTCTGTCTCCATCTTCAGCGTAGAGTGGGTAAAGCCTGATCAAGTTGGTATAGCGGTAGCACTTTAAAAGGAGGTTTTTGAAAAAAAAAAAAAGAAATGTGCATTAAATATAATAAAAAATTGAAATAAATATTAGTACAGGCCGGTGGGATGATTAAACAACGCTGCGCTAATTCGGACTTCTATCACATTTTCTGAATTAACCTTTTTTTTTCCTTTGGCCCTACAACCCCAATTTGGGCCTTGGCCTACCTCCATGAAACTCTCCGTTTCACTTTGGTTTACTAGACCTTAGACATTCGGTAGGACTCCTTGGGTGGGTGATCAGCTCGTCGCAAGGCGACACAGACAAACACAGAAAACTCACACACACAAAAACTAGACATCCACGCCCTGGATGGAATTCGAACCCACGGTCCCAGCTTCCGAGCCAGCGAAGACAGTGTATGCCTTAGACCGCTCGACTACCGTGACCAGGAACTAATCTTAACAGTGGGAAAAACGCATTATGACTCAAAATGCCGAGATACACATAGACAAACCAGTATACCATTTAAGAGAAACCGACCTAAATAGTTGAGAAATCGTCGATAAATAATCTTGAGGTCAGTAACTTGGCAGATGGGAGAACACCGTGAGCCCCATTTGACAGTGCTGTGCTGTTATATCCGTCGGTTGAGTAGTTCGCTGCGCGGCCGGTGTGGCGCGGAAGCGGTGTGGGACAGGTGCGGTGGAGATATGCTCTCCCGGCAAGTCGTGATATGTCTGCGTGATTCTCTACAGCTCAGCACTTCAAAGTGCTATATGATGCCTGATTAATGATACAGTCGCTCGTGAAGGTAGCCTTTGTTTTCACTTCTCCAGCATTTGACTCGTTTCAGTGGCTATCCTCTTGTACATAATAAAGGTGTTGAGGCGCTCGTGTACCGATTTTCAGGAATATTTTTTGTGAGAAATGTTGCTTTTGTAGCTTCCGATTTATTTATATGCGTCCATTGCAACATTAGTATAATGTAAACGCAGACTGGGGGGGGGCTCAATCCTTATTATAATCCCTGTGTTTCAACTTCGACATTGCTGTACAAATTTCGGTTACATTTTATGCTGCGGGTCTGTAACATTTCTTGGGCAAGTTTTAATATCATTTCTTCAGGTCTTATAAAGCTGTTTTTACAAAAATATAACACTTATCGTGTATGGTGTATACCATACATTTCAGATTATTAGAATAAGAAATTTCGCTTCACATAATTATATACACGTATATTGTGAATATTCAGTGGGGTAAGGTAAAGATAAAACTACCCCAGTAACAGGCCGTGGACGCCCATAGGGTTGTGAGACGTTGAGGTTCCCACATTTTCTAGACAGTCGGCTCACAGATGGCGGTGAGGTTGTCGGTCTCACGCACCGGCCGCCCTTTGCCCTCAGGAAGATTCCTGGTACTCACATCTGCTAGGGGCTGAGTCTACCCCAGGGCCATTTTGCGGCTGGAAGGATTAGGTAAATTGAAAAATCCAATGATCTCATCGGTAATCGAACCTGCCACCGCATACCTACGTGTATTTAATGAGGTGCAAGGAAAATAATTTCCGGCTGTATGCAGTATGTGTATGCAATAAAGAAACATCGGTGCCCCTGAGATATGCTGCAAAATGGAGAACTTAAAGAGAGCGGTCTTCTGGGATCTCAAATCTTACACAATGGAGAACTTGTTTGTGTATACCATTGCAGTGTATTTATCCAGTCTTGTTTGTACAGAGCCTCATGGAGGTAAAAGACTATTCCTGTAACAGACCGTGAAGGCCCATAGGTTTGTTAGACGCCGAAGCTCTCAAATTTTCTTTAGAAAATCGGCTCACCGATGGCGGTAAGGATGTCAGCCTTACGCCCCGGCCGCCCTTTACCTCCCAGGAAGATTCCTGGCACTCATTTCTGTTAGAGCCTGAGTCATCCCCAGGGCCATAGTGCGGCTGGAAGGATTAAGTCAATTGAAAAAATCCACCTAATCAGGACTAGAACCCGCTTCATTCCGGCTTGTAGCATAGTGCCTCAACGACTACGCTACCGCGTGCCCCACAGCAAATTGCTGATTAAGACGCGTGGAATGACATTTCCCTCCAAAGAAGATGTAAACTAAATGAGAAAGTCACAATAAATGATACAAATTCCGTCCCAAGTGCAAACAATATATTATATGTCCTTGATCTCGCTCTCCTTTGCACTACATGTTTCGGCCTCAAACGGCCATCATCAGGTGTGTACACTCACATAAAAATACATTGTTCCTTTCCTTGTTATTATCAACATCTACTTCGTTGATATCTGTCTGGTTTATAGATTATTTTTGTTACACACGTTAATTTTGATTTCCCTGTAGTAGCACTATAAAATCTTTAGTTCTAATTTTAAAATCCTTTAAAATTTTTCTCTAAATTTTAAAATTTAAAATTAAAATTGTTAGGGTTACTCGCCCTATGTCTAAAGTGCTGCAGCGGCCAGTCCTTGTTTCCACACTGTACAGGTGTTATTCTGTGTAGTCTTCCTGTGTGCGTGCCGCTGCTTGTCTTTACTAAGTCACAGTCCATTATAAATTTTGTGCGTCAAGTGATAAGAATCGCATCGGTGACAAAATTAATAAAATTTGGTTTAAAGAAGCGAGCATGTGTTGCAGTTCCGTGGCCAGAATCCCAAATATATTCACAGTGTAGGGAGTAATGTCACAGGCACGTGCCGCTGTCATGGCTTAGTACAGCGAAGGATTCCCAAACAGGGCAGGTTCTGAAACCATCCGTACTACTGTTGCATGTTGCCATCACATGCAGCTGCATTCTGCACTCCGCAGTATCACGATTGTTTCGACACAATGCGGTCGGAGCTGCTGGCTGTACGTTACACAAACTGCAGCTCACAATTATTCTTTAGCTCCCGGTTTGCATAATCGCCATGCTATTTTCCATCTTCTGAAAAACACCTTCATTAAATTTAAATACTTTACAAGATGCTGTCACCATTAAAGATATGTAATATTACACCAAGTTCAACAGACGTTGTTCCCACCTAGGATTTTCGCCCAGCGGCCATGTAGGCACCGCTGATCAGGAAAAAATATTAAGGAATACCAACACGGGGAGGTATTAAGAAGAAGAAAAAAAAATACTCCGTGGCCTGTAGTCCGCAAGCGAACTATACCGATCGAACGATCGCTGCTTGTCGGCGAAATTAGTGTCAACGTTAGCGGATAGAGGGTGTCACGTGGTCAGCAAAACGTATCCCCACGGCCGTTAATCTCAATTTTCTAGATCGGAGCCGCCATTTCCTTGAAATAGCTACTCAACTATCCTCACGAGGCTGAATGGACCCCATTCCAGACCCACTACTTCTCAGGAAATCTGGTAGCACCGGGAATCGAACCCGGGACCTCTGGATCTGTAGCCAGGAACTCTGACCACTAGATCACAGTGAGAAGATTGAAGTTCAAAATCGAGTATGAAGAAAATCGACAAGTGTTATCTATACTGAAACGTGTACCTGAATCAGGGGACGGTCAACAGACACACCCGTCGCTATGACAGACCGAAGAGAAAGACAAGTTGCTGGAAGTGTTGTAGCGACATCTGCCTGCAAGCCTACAGCAGAATCACTTCAAACTGATCTGAGGACTCTTCATTCTGTACGGTCGCGTCACAATTCAGACTGCAGATCAGAGAGGCCACAGGATTTGAAATGAATAAGCCGGGCAAGCTCATTCAGTGTATCGACTGGTCTCGGCAAGGACCACCACGATTCGATTCCAGGCAGGGGAAGGCATATTTCTCTCGCCACTACGCCCAGTTCGGCTCTGAGCCCGCGACCCTGCCTCCTAAATAGTGCCCTCCAGAGTCTGTTTCCCCGGGAGTAAAGCGTCACCTCTGTACATTGCAGAGTCTGTGAATACGTGGAGCGGCACCTCCACCAATTCAAATGTCTCCATGTCGTGATGTTCAATCAAGCACAAAGATACGTTTTCCTGAACTTTACTTTGCTACACTTAGATCCCAAGGGTTTCGATTCCATTCTTTGAAATGTTACACCCCTGCGTGTAGGTAGTCTGCAGAACCATGGACGGCCATCTTACTGAGCGAGAGACGCACAGCACAGAGAGTCAAGTGTACGTTGTACTCGCATTACTGACAGCCGTACAGGCATCCGGGAAGCACTCCGTTCGTATTTCAATGCGGTCACCGGCCACCCTGGATGAGATTTCTCGTGATTTTCCTCAGTCACCCTCGGCAAATTGTGCGATACCGCCCCGATTAGGCCTCGGCTGCTTCCTTCCAGCTGCTTTCATATTCAGTGACTGATTTTTCTGGACACTGTCATCCAAATTTGTATCAAAACTAATTTTCGGAGACTGGACTTTGTCTCTGGAAAAGGAAACTAGCTCCGTCGTTTCGGCTCAACAGAGGAGGCTTCATACCCCAGGTCGGAAAAACAGTCCAGTAACCGAAACGTCGTTTTAATAAATGCAGTAGGTAGACAATGAACAGGAAATCAGTCATTGTATTAATATCCCGTTGTCACGAGCTTCTAGATCCTTCCAATTCATTACTCTCCCACCGACTCACCTGATTCTGAGAGAGTCGAGAAGCAAACCACAAAACCCACTGCTGAGAAAGCGAATGTGTGAGCATAGGAAAGTAAGTCTTCCGTTTATTTTGTTAATTGTACACTACGGAACCTGAAATTACTTAGTTTTGAGTTACATGTAATCTACAGCTTATGTATTCACTCGTTGCTTGTTATTTTTTTCTGTATGATGGAAATATTCTTCTTCTTCTTCTTCTTTTTAAGAAGACTGGGATAGTTCGATTAAAGCTTCATGTATAGCATGAGGCATATTAGAACAATATGACCTGAAATTAAACTCGCTCTAAAAATATACTGTGGACCTACACTACTGTATCAGTGGTCCTGGAACTGCCCACCTCTTGGCAGGGCATGTAGCACGAAGGAGGAGAAGAGGAATGCATATAGAATATTGGTGGAAACGCCAGAAGGTAAGATATCACTGGGAAGACCAAGGCGTAGGTGGGTGAACAATATTAAAATGGATCTTAGAGTGATATAATGGAATGGTATGGATTGAATTGATCTGGCTCAGGATAAGGACCATTGGAGGGCTCTTGTGAACACGTTAATGAACCTTCGGGTTCCATAAAATGCTGAGAAATACTTGAATAGCTTCACAATTGGCGGTTCCTCCAGAAGGGCTCTGCTTCATGAGTGAGTGACCATTCCTTGAGAACCTTCAAAGTACATGAATTGTAGTGACATTATCACGTGTTATGATCCTTAGAGTTGCTGGTTCCGTTCTGATTTCCATACTTTCGTACTGTACTCATGCAGAGATGTGTCTGTCAACCAGCAGTTAGCTGCTGGTACTGGCAGTTAGCGGTTAATACTTTTCCACTATTACTTTCAACACCTTGGTAAATTATGCGCACCGGGTTTACAACTTCAGTCATTAAACGTCAAGTATCTTTGTGTAAGGGAATTTATGGCGTTTTAAGTGCAGAAGAAAAAGAGAATTAAGAAGCCTGTTTATGACAAACAAGAACTCTGCAATATGGCACACGGGGACCCCGCTAAATTGCTCTCGTTAGGCTTATAGCAGCATCGCAATGACATTCAAGGGGGGGGGGAGTCTCATGTATGCCCCATACACACACATACACACACACGCCTTTGAAACTATTCTGCAATATATATCACAGAGGAGATAAAATTAATTCGAATCAGGAATCCATGTGTCTAGTCGTTTGTCCATCCACAGGTATCGTGTACGATTCTACTGAACGAATTTCGTTTAAATTTTGTGTTGAAGGCCATCACTAAAAGGACGATAGCGAGTTAATTTGTTTTGTATTTTTCAGATATAAACCCTAATTTACATAAACCATATCAAAACGTTTGATATTTTCTCAGAAACGGCTAATCATAGAGAAGATTTTTCGTGGAATAATGCAGTATATAGATCTATGTATGGTCTACACTCCTCATTTTAAATCTATTTTCAGTGCCATACATATGTAACTAGGTGCAAGAAATGTGACTCTCTGTGGCTAGTGTCTGCTACGTGGAAGAACTGATCACTGGCGTTAGTCTTCTCTTCTGTTGCTAGAGAAGGTTCAAATTAACGTTTTCGAATAACTAATGATCTTGAAGATATAAATAACTTTCAGAATGTAATGAAATTTAACGTGATTACATACACGTATTTCATTCGCAATTTAAACACTGCTTCGTATTAATGGTGACAGGATACACTAACAAGGAGACAAATGAAGATCGTTGAACTAGGACGAGTTCAACTTATATAAGAGATATGTAATTCTATATTTCACCATCCTGTTGCAATCTTTAACTAAATGTCTATGTGTTCACAGTCCGTCAACAATGCAACAATTGTTTATTCACCATTTAACACTTAACACCACATGTTTCGGCCATATATGACCATCATCAGGTGTCCTGATGCGTGTAAACTGTTACACTTCACTTGTCTTCACTAGTTTACTCTTAGCTGCTTCATTGTTTATTGATATTTTCATGTACGCGTATTTTGGTACGACTCTTTTCTTCAAACAAGTTTTGTAAATATTTTTATTAGCATTAGAGTGTAACAGTTTTCGCTTACAATTCGTGTAGTTGTATATGCCTTTAGTGTTACTACCATTTGTAATTGTGTATCTCAGCATCTTGTTGCAATCTTTAATTAAACGTCTATATGTCCACAGTCCGTCAACAATGCAGCAATTGTTTATTCACCATTTAACACTAGTGACGACAACACCACACGCTGCTAGAGGAAACAACACACAAGCAAGGGGCATGTTACAGACTGCAGACATAGCAAAACAACGGGCTAACGAACATAACAACAAGCTGCAGAAACAAACTTTCTGGAATAATCACATAGCTCGAAACAAATGGACGACGCCCCTTACGAGGTGGAATAGGATTTTATGAAAGATTTTAATAGAAACATTTTAATCAATTTTAAGAAATTAATTACGTTATTTTAAGAGGACTGCAACTCGCAATTTTAGCGCGCATCAGAGCAGTGTAACAGTTTGGACGCATCGAAACACCAGAGGATGGCCGTCTGTGGCCGAAACATGTCGTCCTGGTGTTGACTGCTGAATGTTATAATGATTGCTGCATTAGTGACGGACTTAATACAAAGACGTTTAATTAAGGATGTGCAACGGGATACTGAAATACAGAATTCAAGTAAATACATTGCAGTGAGCCTAACTACTTTCATAGGTGCGCCATATTCAGTGAGATACTTTACAGTGTAACGATGTACTGAACCACAGCTCCTCTAGTATGGATGCACTGCTGAATGTTACTCTAATTCTTTTTCCAGTGTCTAATGAACGAAGAAATAAATTGTTGTCAGCCTTTTTAAAATTTTGAAATTCCCTCTAATAATTTCCCAAGCTCTATTAATATCCACCTCAGTGTCTTAAGTTTTCCAAAGCAGCGAACCTATTTGAGATTTCAACACGATACTGTTCTTTACCCTTTACCTCGTTTAATTTATTGAGACTGAACCTCTCCATAAAAGATTTTTGCTTTTCTAACTCACTTCCAATATCTCCTTAAGTTCTATCACCACCAGATAGTGGTCAGTATCGCAGCCGACTCCCCTGGAAAATCGGATATCTAGTACACTTGATTGTCGTCTTCTATCAAAATGTGGTCAATTTGATTGTGCGTCTTTCCATCAGGAAATATTCAAGTAAGTTTATGAATATTACGATGTGGGAACTTTGTACTGTTAACATCAGGTTTTTGGATGTGACAAAGTTTACTACCCTTAACTCCATTATCATTAGTAACTTCGTGCAAACTCATTCCCAGTTGAAGAAAGCAGTCTTCTGGGATTTGGCACCGTGTATATGTGGTGTTAACCGACGTTCGGAGGAACGTATCGCCTCCATCTTCAGGGTAGAAGAAATATATAAGAAATCTGCAAGCGAAGAGACCGTGAGAAACGGTAAAAGCAGACTGTGTTGGAAATATACACAGCTATGTGAGAGCAGAGAAGGAAGGGGGGAAGGGCAAGTACACAAGTGAAAACAGTTGTTGGTTTGAAAATGTCTTCCCTCCCTACTTTGGCATTGAAATCTCCTAACAGCATTTTCATTTGGTGTTTAGGCACTTTGTCGAATACATCTTCTGCTTCTCACAGAAGCTGTCCTTTCCATCAATTTTATCCTTTGTTGGGTCATGCACGTTCAGGACGATGATATCACACCAGCGACTTCTTAGTATTACGTATGGCGTCCCATCCCTCTTAACTGATTCTCTTATTTACCAACAAACCTGTACGTAATTCATAATTCTCATTCCCCTTTCCATATAAAAATGTATATTCGCCTGTTGGTTCAGTGCCATCTCCGCCCCACCTGACCTCCTGTACACCCACTGAATCTAATTTACATTTTGATGTTCCTTTCGCAGCTTCATAACTTGTACTCTTCCCCAAGTATAATTAGAATGAGCAAGTCAAGGAGGATGAGGTTGGCATGGCATGTAGCACGAATGGAGTAGAAGATGAATGCATGCAGTATATTGGTGGGAAAGCCAGAAGGAAAGAGACTACTGCGAAGATCAAAGCGTAGGTGGGTGGACAATATTAAAATGGATCTTAGAAAGATAGAATGGGATGGTATGGATTGGATTTATCTGGTTCAGGATAAGGACCAGTCGATGGCTCTTGTGAACACGATAATGAACCTTCGGGTTCCATAAAATGGTGGGAAATTCTTGAATAGCTGCAGATTTTGCGGCTCCTCAAGAAGGGCACAGCTCCATAACTAAGTAAATATTCGTTTCGCAACTGTCATGAGCGAACCTGCCCTGTATAGGCCTCTTAGGGTCCGTGTACCAAATCTGGCGTCTGTTTTCGTTAGCTCAGTTCATTTATTCAAGTATTCCGTCCGAATCCGAGGCTCTTTATGACAGTTCGTGAGAAACTTATTTTTACGGCGAGGAGTTGATAGATCCACGCCCAACCCCTCAAAATCAGGATGACCACCCTTTGTCAGGTGTCCGCGATTGCTTATTGAGTATATTCGCAGCTACCCTCCATATCTGGAGGGCGTCTCCTCCGTCCGCAACCAGACGACGCGCCATGCCGTGGTGACAAGGAACCCACCTAACACGGCTGTTATTCAGTACATGGCTCATAAAGTGTGTACGATGATAATGATTTAAAAAATAAACAACTTTATGACGTTTGCCTTGGAAAAACATAAAATAACGCGGAAAATGTACGAAATATATTTGATAAAAATAATTTTTAACACGTCACATTCTTATGAAAAAAGAACGCTCATCATGGCGGTGCTGCACTAAATTTTCAGATACCCACAATGCACTGCGGCGCTGTCTGTGCTTTTAATACTGTTTAATATAATTTACGACACCTAACTCTGCTGGAGTAGCCACTATATACAAGAAGAGTGGGCCGGTGACTTGAGCTAAACACCGCGATTGCACACATGCCACAAGTTTGTATAAATGGCCGACAATATAGTGTGTGTACAGAGCGCAATGATGCTGAGATAAGTCTTGCGCATGCGGTCAGTCATGTGACCAGCCGAATGTACACATATAAACTCTTCCGCACTGTCGTGCTTATCAAGGTGGTATATGTGGAAACTTTAACATTCCACCCGTCATCCCCCCCTCCAGCCTGGTCTCTGGGCACACGTTTTATTCGCAATTAAACAAGCGTTCTCTTTCGCCCCTCGGCAACATTCCATTTCAGTTTCAGAGTTAAGGCAAAATCGTTGTTTGTTGAGAAGCTCTGTTTCAAATTGCTTACAAATGTTGACTTCCTGAATTCGATGGTCTTTAATATGTGATTGGCTTATGCTATAAATCCGAACTTGAATTAGTGATATTCAGGAAGAACCATCTTGATGCTAGAAAATACACAACATGCAAATGATTATTGGCACTGTACTATATACAAATATACCTATCAATGTTTCCTTTACAGCTAGCCCTGTCTGTAGAATCATATTTCAATTCCAGTTTTCTATCATATGTTTTATTTTTAAAGTCCATTGTTTACAGCTGACACCCTGTCTCCTCCCTAATCTTCAGATCACCCTGTTTTCTAATCTTCATTCACAAGCTCTGTTGTGTACAGCTGACACCCGATCTCCTCCCTAATCTTCAGATTACCCTGTTTTATAATCTTCATTCACAAGCCCTCCCGTGTACAGCTGACACCATGTATCCTTCGTCATTTTCGGATCACCCTGTTTTTCTAATCGTCATTCAGACACCCTCTTGTATTCAGCGACACCATCTCTCCTTCCTACTCTTCAGATCACCCTGTTTTTCAATCTTCATTCACAAACCCTCCTGTATACAGCTGACACCGTGTCTCCTTCCTAATCTCCAGATCATTCGTTTTTCCGGATCTCCATTCACAGGGCTCCTGTTTGGAGGTGAGGCTGAAAACTTTTAGGTTTCTATACTCCATTCCATCGAGTTTTCCTGTCTTCCTTCACATATCCTGCGGCGTATATCCGTCTGAAGACTGTACAACAGAATTATCTTCGCCGTTCTGTTTTTATGATAAAATCCCGATATATTTTCTTGTTTTATTTTAATTCTATGAATTTTCAAATTATGAAGAATTTCTCTGGAACTCCTGTGAGCACAATATCTCCACCACGATAGTGACGTCAACACGCTGCTCTCTCACCATTCTCAAATGCCTTGTCTACGTGTGTAGCAGAGGGTCCTGTGTTCAGCCTTCCTGAATGCCTCCTGTCTCTCTGCCTGCACGCCTCGCTAACGCATGAAAAACTGCACTGGTTTTATTTTCATTCGGCAATTGAGATCAGTGCCCACGAATATTAATATTTTAGCTCCAAAAATTTGGCCTCTTCAATTGAGCCCCGAAATTTGAATTGGTAATATTCCCGAAAATGGCTGTAACTGTTTTAATTAAATGTTGTTAATTTGTGGAGGCCATAATGACTTACTAAGAATAGCCGATTATTGGCCATCATACCAGGACTGTCAGTTACAGCGTAATTCAACACTTCATCAGAATTTGTATTCACTTTACATTCGGTACACATTGTAAAATTGGGAGAGCGCCCTAAAGTGAGCGACTATTGTTCCCTTGACTTTTTCTCGATAATTCAGAAGGGAATAGGCCGCTATATGTTTCCATTTCTTCAAGTAATAGAACACTTTAAGCCATGGCTGTAGCAGAAGCGTCTTTCATTGCAACGTGTTGTAGCATTCATTAGCAAGAGGGACAGAGATGGTGAAGGAATTACAAATAAAAAACTGTGATCGTTCATAACAGGCTCGGGCTTAGTATATATTACATCTGGAACGAGCAGCAAACCACTAAAACCGTGTTGGGGCGCGTGCAATATGCTGGATGCTACAGCAGTAAATCCAAGGCTCGTCATCATGGGAAATGAGGATCTCTGGTTAGCCAAAGAATGGCAAGGACCAACTCTCTCGCCTACATCAACAACAGTAGAGTTAGCAGTCGCCACGGTGCCACCGCTGCTACCAGCTTCTGCGGGTGCGAGAGAGTCAACGTGAAATATATGGCGTTTCATATAATAAAACAGGGCTGCTGCGGTTTAAGGACGCTAGTGACATTCAGTATTACGTAGTAGCAGTGGCTGTCTGCATAACGAACCCTAGGGCATTGCAGTAGTCGGGCCTTCTCTTACATAATGCGTTTTTCCAAACGCTGCGCCATGTGCATTCGCCATGTTTAATTGAAAAATAAATATTTTGGGGAAGCCGTATAATAGTCTGTCTCATTTTGCGGAAGATATGCTTTATTTAAAAATCGTTCGTTAGGCGATATTTTGTTTAAATTAAACGTATTGACTGCTGAACTAACTATTCTGGCGCTACTGACTTAATTTCGCTTCGTCCAATTTTGATTTGAATAAAATTCTTTTGTTAAACGTCTATGTATACACAGTCTGTCAGTAATGCAACAATTGTTTATTGGATTTCAATTAATGTTTTATATTATTTTAAGTGGACTGCAACTCGCGGTTTTAGCGCACATCAGAACAGTGTAACAGTTTGGATGCATTAGACACCTGAAGATGGCCATCTATGGCCGAAACATGTTGTGTTAAGTGTTAAATTGTGAATAAAGAATTGTTGCATTTTCATTTCCTGCATCCTGTTGTGTTATTATATACAATTCTTTATTGGAGTCCGTCGTAACAGAACAACATAACGGTCTAGGTCAACATCGCCTTAGCTACATGTGTCATACACGCAACGAAATATCACAATGCAGTGTCCTTAAACAGCCAGTCAACTAAGAACGAACCATTGAATCAAGATACCAACTAACCAAGTAACTGACCAACCAACCAGCAACCCAATAATATGATGAAATAAGAGACTAGGATTATTTACAAATGTTCCCATCTGCTTTTCTTAAATCACGTAGTTGAACGCTAAAGGAGGAAGGCCTAAACTTCCAGTGGATTACAGACGTACAGTCTGGCTAAAGCGCCTTCCATCAACATTTCTGCCAACTCGAGTATTTCGAAACGTATCAAAATTGTCGTTGGTGTAATGATGAGTGTTGCTCTTGAGGTTTAGAGCTCACAGAGAAATGCACAATTTTGCAGTGCAGATTCTATTTGTTATGCAGCAGCAATCCTTTATCAAGACAATAAACGGGTGTACAGCACTGTGGAGCACGTAGCGTTACAAGTGCAGTCATTGCCAGTTTTCAGACATCGTTGGTCTTCAACTTATTTTGATGCATTTTTTAGTAAAGTGCGTAAGATGAACGCATAAAGCGAATGTCGGTTTGACATCTGCAGGCCCGCATCTGCTAATCTGGGACATACCTTCCACACCAAGTGCAATAGTTACACAGCCAAGATTCTGTATCACTCATATCGTCACTAATGGAGCTGAACCCTTCTTGATAAGCCGCCACTTGTGCAGCTACTCAAGAACTTACCAGCATTTTATGGAACCCGAAGGTTCAGTACCGTGTTCACAAGAGCCCTCCACTGGTCCCTATCCCGAGCCAGATCAATCCAGTCCATACCATCTCATCCTATCTCTCTAAGACCCATTCTAATATTGTCCACCCACGTACGCCTTGGTCTTACCAGTGGTCTCTTTCCTTCTGGCTTTCCCACCAATATCCTATATGCATTTATCTTCTTCCCCATTCATGCTACTTGCCCTGCTCATCTCACCCTTCCCGACTTGATTAGTCTAAGTATACTTGGAGAAGAGTACAAGTTATGAAGCTCCTCATTATGCAGTTTTCTCCAACCTCCTGTCACTTCATCTCTCTTCGGTCCAAATATTCTCCTCAGCACCCTATTCTCAAACACCCCTTCTCTATGTTTCTCTTTTAATGTCAGAGGCCAAGTTTCACACCCATATAGAACCACAGGCAAAATTATAGTTTTGTATATTCTAATTTTTGTTTTTGGACAGCAGACGAGAAGACAAAAGGTTCTGGACTGAATGGTAGCAAGCATTACCCAATTTCAGTCGCCTCTTAATTTTCTCCTCAATCAGGTTTTGGTTGGTTATCGCCGTTCCCAAATATCTGAATTGTGCCATATTTTCAGAACATTTGTTAGCTATATTTATATCATGATTTTGCCTTGCATTCTGGTGACGAGACAGCAACTGCATATCCGATTAAATCGTTACATTCTCTGCACACCAGATGTCATGCGTCCACTTTGACTGTTTTTGCAATTCCTTCACATGAAATGCAGCGGTTCCATCGCTATGTTTCGGTCTTTTGAGGTTCTGTAACGGACGTTAGTTCATACCGTAGAGCGCTTATACCACCGTCACTGTTTCTTCTTGACTTTCACAGGGTATTTTCCTCAAAACTAAAGAAAGTCATTACACCGCGGCGCCCGGTCGACTGGGTTTAGCTAATGCCACTTCCTCTCATTGAAATTTGTATTTCTTTTTATGCCTTGAATTAAATTGTTATGCCATTGCTTTATTTTTGGAAGTAGACAGGGCATTTTCGCGACACCACATATAGTACTCATGACGTCATCATTCGGTCTGCTGTAATAAAGTAGTGCCCTTTCCTCCACACCAGATGCAGTGGTCACAGAGCCTTAACTCCATCTGCAGAGCCCGTTTTCTGATATCAAGTTGCATCACGGAGAAGTGCGTAATTCCTTATTCCGTGCGTTCTACGACCTGAAAAGTTCGACTTGTAATGCCGAGCTTCTTTGGTTAGTGACTTTAATGCGTAGGCAGTTCTTTCGTGGTTTTTTTCAACTGACTCAAGACTCTTCGCCGTTCTTTCATTTCCGCTGTCGAAATACTTCTTCCTCCTTCATTCTTGTCCTACGCACAATAACAAGCAACGGAAAGAAAATGTAATCCCTGTAAGAGCGTCGAAGCTATACAGTAGTTCATATCTCCGTGCTCCCTTCTAGCAGCCACAGCGGTTTTCTTATCCGCCCATTCGCAAATGAACCGCACTCGCAATTTCTGTCGACAACGGCGGGGTTAGTAAACTTTTCCCAGACAACAGCAAAGTCATACTATCAAGTTTAATCAGGCACGTTAATGAAGGTTTGCAGACTAACCAGGATTTACGGCGACGTCACGGCCACCCTACTACCGCCAAAAGAAGAAGCTCCAACATATAAAGTCATTTTTGTAGGTAGTTTGTCTCCTAGTTCTCCGCTTGTAGTTATGAAGCACAGCGTTTCACGAAACTCATTTCAGAATATACGTGTACGTTATATTTGCCTGTGTCCGTTCATTCTGCAGAGGTCCTCAAGTTCTGCTAATCAGAGACACTTCAAATGTTTAACGTCTTCGCAACAAGCAGTGCTGAACTCATCCCGCTGCGTTAGTCGAGCACTTGCAATGCTGTGTTTAATGCACCGCTTTCAGTGCAGCTGCACAACTTATTGGTTGGATCAGCATGGTTTCATGTAAATTCAACTACATCTTTCGACCAGACATGGCCATCATCAGGCATATAAATGGTGATTGCAGTATACTCGTGTAACCTTGAGGGCTGTACACGTCCTAAAAGCCTATCAGTTTGGTATCTGTTAAAATCTATTAAGTGACATTACCAGAATGTCTCATACCAGCTCATAACGGCAAACTTTAAAGTGACTGTGGTCGGCTAATGTGGATTATTTCACTTATCGAGTGCTAAAAGCGAGGTCTTGTGCATGAAGTAGTGCATAACGGGATTTTGATGTAATAGGCCTAGCCTGAATGTTTTCAAATTGTTTGGTTGACTGCTAGCAAATATTGAGTAACATTTTAAAAAGAAATTTAATTCGAACAACAGCCCTTAAAGATAAATGCAAAGCTGTCCCTGCAACAGGCGTGGAGACCTGTACATATGTGAGACGTCGAGGCTCACACATTTTTTAGACTATCGGCTCACAAATGACAGTGAAGTTGTTAGCCTTGCTCGCAGGCCGCCCTTTACCCCCTCAGGAATATTCCTGGAATTCATTTCTGTTAGACGCTGAGTCGACCCCAGAGCCATAGTGCGGCTGGAAGGATTAGGTCAATTGAAATATCCAGTGACCTCATCGGCTAATCCGCGGCCACCCGGCTTGTAGCACAGTGCCTCAACCAACTGCGCTACCGCCTGCCCGAGCTCTAAATGATTAGGATGTTAAATATTTGTTGCTTTAGAATTGCATTCTGATCCAACCAACCGTAGCGAATTTGCACTGCGTACTCAACCGCATCTCAGCTACAGAATATAAATTTATAATATACAGAGTGTCCCTGCAGGAAATGTCAATATTCTGGGAGGTCATAGTGTCGGTTGTTCTACGCAGAAAAGTTTATATGTACATGTATCCTGTTCCGAACGGACTCCGACATACAGCTGTTTCACTGTACACTGTACAGACGAGCAACACGCCATGTCCTCAAGCTACTTGCAAAGTGCAATGATGTTGATGGTGGAACTTTCAAAATGTATTATACTGTGTAAACTGTAGCAACTTTGTCACTTGAACAATAAATACCGGTATTAGAAACAGTACGTAATCTGTCTTTCTTATCAACAGTTTTAGAACTGTACAGCGAAATAGTTCTATCTCGGAATTCGTTAGGAATAGGACACACGTACATATACACTTTTTGCTTAAAATGCCCGATACTATGACCTCCCAGAATATTGAACTTTCCTCCTGGGACGTTCTGTATAAACCTGTGACTTTCTACGGGTTTAGAACGTGACATAAACAAAACATATACATAAATCGAGGGCGTCTGAGGAAAAAGAAGCAGAATGCGAAGTAGCACAGAATGCGGTCTGTGTTAAGACGAGCTTCGCTTGATGTTATGAAGTTAAGTGAATGAAGGGCTGTGTCGCGTTTGAAGAAAATAGGAATTATGTATAAAATTTAAATGGAAATGTTCAGTGTGGAAGAAAGAACTTTTGAGACGAAAGTCTGTATCGGGGGCGGTACAATACTCGTATTTGGAAACAGAATGTGAAGGCAAGAACTTGAGTCATCAGCTCTGGAACGGATACGATGTCTGCATTCTTTGAAGACACTGATTAATCTTTGGATTGCTTAGCTGCAAGGAGTTTCTTGTGCGGCTGAATGAATGGAGGGACAGGCCAAACTGGACCTTAGGTTACAGTGCACCCATCTTCGACCTGTTGATTCTAGGAGAATTTCTCTCTTTCGGGATGAGTCAATGTAGTCTCGTATACCTACCTACCTACCTACCACTCGGTGCTACAGCCCTGGGTGAGCCTTGGCCTCCTCTACAACCAGTCTCCACAACCAATGCGTGCTGCCATAGGAAATGACCCACGCATGATGACCCGCGATTGGTTGTTAGGTTTCTGAACAACCTGTACGACCAGGGTATCTCTCTTAGTCTGGACTCTACCCTTTGACCTTTCCGGCATGGGTGACCCTACTGGTTGTTACACTACCGCCGGCATAGCTCTCCAGGTCAGAGTCACACAAGCCCCACAACCACGACAAGGTGGAGACACCTTTGGGGGTGTAGTCTGGTATACACGTGCCAATCTGTTTTCTCCATCTTGCGGGTGGCGGAGGGGGAGAAAATTCCTACGAGACCCTGGTAACTATACAGGACTGCATGGTGGCAGATTACAGAAGGCCCTGAGTGCCCCAAATCTCATATCGAACGTGAAGACGAGGAATGTCGATCTTGAGCTCAAAATCGATAAGGATAATCGATCGAGAACATTTTCCTGCGTTCATTCGTCGTGTACGCATCGAATCGCACTGAAATTGCGTAACTGCATTAGAAAGTTCTTGCATAATGGGATTATTTATTGTCCTGGAAAGTTAATTAATTCATCGTTTAACCCTTCGATGCATATTGGTTACGATGACATTTAATAAGCCTTCTAACAAATATTATGGAGAATACACAGACAGTCAGGAAGGTGATCTCATGAGTTTCTTTTTTTTTTTTAATAAGGAAGTAGGCTAAAACTCAGTGGTTTCCTAAGGAGTGTATCTGTGTGTTTCATACGATTCTCAGAATAAGCAACGATTACTTTTCTGAATCGAATTAACCAATTGACCTTTGTAAAGGAGATGAAGAGTCTTTCCTGGGAGGTAGAAAATGAATTTTTAAATATTGTAGCGTATCGACCCACTGCTAGGCAACGGCTCGGTGAGCACGTTCCTGCGGAGACAGATTAATGGCAAACAACTTGTTGCCGTTTACGCGACACTAAAGAACATCCATCGCTAGGTAACGGATCAAAAACACAGAGTCCGCCTCGAGACTATATACTCGCACGTAATACAGAACAGAGTGGGAGATTAGGATTGAGGGAGTGCAAAAGAACAGTGGAGTGGAGTTCAGTTTGAAGTTAGAACAGTTCTCGTGCAGTGTCCGGTCGGAAGATGGCAGTGGTTTGGCAACTCTCGTAACTACTTGAAGAAAGCAGTCTTCTGGGATGTGGCGTCGTGTAGACATTGTGTTAAGTGACTTTTCGGATGAACGTATCGCCTCCATCTTCAGGGTAGAAGAAAAAAGAAGATAAGACTATTAGCACCTTCTCACGCTGGTTCCTCGCTCGCGGATTTTCTTCTTTTTTCTACAATATCTACAGGGCACCACATCCCAGAAGGCTGCTTTCTTCATAGTCACCGCCGTGAAAACCTCAGATCTTACATACATTGTAACCACTTGTATAAACATCCAATTAATTCCATCATCAAATCTGAAGCCCGTCTATTAGTCACGCAAATCCCAGATAAATGACAATATTATTTAAAAGAAAATTCGTGCTTCATTATGCTAAAAGGATTTGTATTAATTTTATTTCACACATGTACAGTTGCCTTCTTTCTCTATTTTATCCTAAATTCAAAGTCTGTGGGTAATTCGGTGTTCAATAAAAGAAAACGTAGGTCTGTGTGTGCTGCCTGGAAAATGTTTGTGAACTTGAGATGCTACTGCAGCGACACTGGTGTGAAGTCAACGCATATCTGTCTCTGTTTACTTGTTTTTGTATGACGTGGGCCGACAACAAATACCCATCATCATTACTGTTATATCCAAATTACGAGCAGCAGAACTTGCGCGGTGCATTGCCTTAAATCACACAAGAACTAGCATGTACAGTTATAAAAAATGTTCCCACAAATTAAATTTGATTTCACACTTTCATACCGAACAGGTTACACAGGCCGCAATGCTGCTCATTTCTCTTCCAGAGATGCCTGATTCGAATTTTGGGCACAACACCCGTCACTAATACTCATCTAATTATTTTAATGTTTTGCTCACAACCTCAAAATTTATAATGAATTAAGTCACGATCCTCTTCTGCTTGGAGCCGCGATAGCGTAGTCGGTACAGCGACTGGCCACGGGCTGGACGACCGTGGGATCGGAGTTCGAGTCCCATTAAAGTCAAGAATGTTCTGTTTCCCACGTCGTCCAGACCGTCTCTGTTCTCTACAAAATCTGCTATCGAAAGGGTCGGGGGGGGGGGGGCGGGGGCGGCTGCCGTGACGTGGAGCTGAGGTCAAGATAATGTAGATCTACACTTCCACTCCCCTGTGGTATAGTGTTTAATTAGTTAAACACAGTCACATCTTTTCTGATTAGTCCTTTTAACTTCACCATGCATAATCACATTCTAATCTCACTTATTTTCTGCCATTCATTGGCATTAACATATCTTACTTATAGTTTCCGAGCGTCCAATGCCCCTGTTACAAATCGGTCTACAAAACTGAATAACATTAAGCAACACGCCACGAAGATGTGTGGGGATTGTATTATGGCTTCATGCATTCCTGACTTCGGCCATTGAAGTTCCTAGGCCGCTTCGTCCCCTCAAAAAGAGTCGCATTGCCCATCAGCAAGTCGCCTGGGGGCCCCAGGGCCGTTTTGGACATTGCGGAGGAGAGAAAAATTCCTTCATCTACCGAAAATCGAAGCTGATTCAACGGTGGCTGAACCCATAGCCAAGTTGTTGCACCGACTGAGACATTGCAACTCCTCGAGTTTCTTGCAAATAAGAAATCTTTTAGGCAGGGTTCAAGCTTCTAGTCACTGAACACATCCAGGCAATCATAAGAATTACAGAAGTCTAATATCTGAATTGAATTCACTTCGATTCACACTTATTTACGTGCAAACTTAATAACCCAGAGGCCAATTACAAAGTTAACACGAGGAAGAAGTAAGAAACAACAGCAAAACACTAAAAACATAGAAACCAAGGGTAACTATGTAATAATATAATAATAATAATTTCATTGAAATCAAGGTTTTCATTAAGTCATGGGAAAAGTGAAATATACACATTTACAATTGTTATGTCATTAAGCGGCGAGAAAGACTTACGTATATACATACATGCATGTTGCACAATAATAATAATAATCACAGCCAAGACGACAACAACAACAATATTTATAAATACAACAGTAATAGGGCCTATTGTTTTGGTGATTCAGTGAAGACAAATTTGATGGTCACTTAAAGTCAACACAAGCGGCTCAACCTTGGAATGATAAACAATCCAGTGTAAATAAATTTCATATAAATAATCCAATATTTATATGACTATATATATATCTGTATGTATGTTTCGGACTTCGTGGCTATCTTTAGAGGGCCATGCTTTACAGTTGTTGTAGATCTTAGTATAACTGTACGTTATATAGCCATAGAATATAAAATAATTTAAATTATAGATGTTTAAATATTATCAGTAAAGAGGTTTCTTATTTTATATCGTATCTTCTGATTGGTGCAATTTTTCTGCTGTTGCTCGTTAAATATCTGGATATGCTGATGGTTGCGTGTAGTGACAGTTTACATCATGGATAGGCTAGATCAGTGTTTCTCAACCCCCGGGACGCGGCCCGGCACTGGGCCCTCGTCTTATAGAAAAAAGAATTTACCGGACCGTGGTCTGACAAGAGTTGAGCTAGATTTGTATGAATTGTTGCCCTTCGCGCTACAGATGTCCGCAAGCTTTGCGTACCCAGGTGTCAGCACCGTTCAGTGTACTCCCAATAAGCCGATAAACCTGCCATAGCAAGTGCTCAAATAATGCGCAAATTATATGCAATCACAGCAACAACAAGACCTATCTGTATATCACAACAAGTCAGTCACTAAGATGACTGATACAAAAATATCTCAGTGATTAAATGGCTGAACTTTATGAGTTTCAAATTAATATACTCATATAAATATATCGTGTAGTCATTTAGACCTGTTAATCATGCATTTTTAATAATATCCAGTAAATTATAAATAGCAGTATAATGCTTTAACTTATTCTGAAGTTGTGGTAGTAATAGATCGAATATATATATATATATTATAACGACATTGCTTTTCACAAATTAAAATAATTGAAATAAGATAAGAGCCCTAATATGGTCTATCCAATTATTTCTGAAGTTCTCTCTCATTTCATTCAATTCTAACTAATCTATGAATTTGAAAAAACGAAGTTAAACAACTTTTAAACCGTCCTCTATATTATCAGTTTTAATCTCATCTATTTATTTTTACTCACGATTTCTCTCCATTAACAGCATCTTGCAGTCGCGTAGCTGTTCCTCATGGTTCAGTTGCATGCATAGAAGCTATTGGTTCATCTGTGGAAAGAATTATGATATGTTACAAGTCCATTGTTTCATAATCTTGGTGGGCGTCGGCCATCTTGACGTGTAGAAGAAAGAGATATGGCAAGGGAGGGTCAGGCTTTTTGAAGTTGAGGAACAATTGAGTTATGACACACCGATGGTTTTTTGTTCTCTGTTTCTAACGCTGCAGCAGTAGTGCCCCTCCAAACATATTCATTGGCAATTTATCAGAAAGAGAGTGGTACAACGTAAACTATTTATCCGTGTCATTAAGAGCTATCATTAGTGCGAGAGAGAAAGACACTCATTTCTTTATTTATATCCATCTTCTAAATCTCTTGACTTGTTCTATCGAACGAATGGTCTATAAATTTTATCTGTGAGCAATTATAACTTACAAGCGTCAGAATCTCTGGATTAGACGGTATAACTTTATATATATTTTTTTAATTTTAAATAATATATCAACTATTTTCTTTCGAAATAAGAAATCATAAATTCAGCTGGACTCATCTTGACTTGACGGCGTTTATACAAAAATTTTAAAAAAAAAAAAAATCTTTACGGACAAGTTAATAAACAAGTCTCTGTTTCTTTTTTCTTGAATGAAACTTATCGCCATGACAATTGAGCAGCGTTTGGTCCGCCATCTTTCGACTTTGATTTATCAGCGACAATCCACGGCAGATACCTCAGTGAAACTCGCATTAAGGTCATAGCAGTCCGTCCCAGAATACCACCGTGCTAGCTGCATGGCTATATCCTGTCTGAGGAGGGGCCAGAAAACTAGGCCTGGGCCACCGCTTCGCATTTGCCCACATTTGATATAATACAGCATAGCTTGCTATTACCATTCGCAAGGTCCTATTGGGGTTTCTTGAAAAAGAATAGTACGTCATCATTGAATGCTTTGTGATTTGGCATCCCTTGTTCGCTTTTGCCTTACTTAATTTTACCCAAGATAATATTGTAACGTGTATTTGGTGTGACCGCCTCTGTGGTCTAGTGGTCAGAGTTCCAGACTACAGATCCAGAGGTCCCAGGTTCGATTCCCGGTGCTACCGGATTTTCTGAGAAGTAGTGGATCTGGAACGGGGTCCACTCAGCCTCGTGAGGACAATTGAGGAGCAATTTCAAGGAAATAGCGGTTCCGGTCTAGAAACCCGGAATTAACCACCGTGGGGATTCGTTGCGCTGACCACGCGACACCCTTTATCCGCTAAAATTGGCACTAACTTAGCCGACAAGCGGCGGTCGCTCGGTCGGTATAGTTTGCTTGCGGACTACAGGCCATAGGGTTTAGTTTTTTTTTAGAGTTTACACTTAATTGTGTGCAACTGAGTCTTACTGGTCTAGCATATGGCGTCACTACATGTGTTGCTCATAGAGCCATGCTCAGGCGACACAATTAGCAAGTCATTACCACTGAATTGCGACTGTTATATGGATCCATGTATTACCCTTTTTTTCCCCCTTTGCACTACAGCCCCAGTGGGCCTAGGCCTACCTCCATGAACTTCTCCGTTCACTTCGGTTTTTCTAGATCTTACGCATTCGGTAGGACTCCTTGGGCGGGTGATCAGCTCGTCGCAAGGCCTCTACCTGTACACAAACACAGAAAAACGCACACACACAAACTAAACGTCCATGCCCTGAGTGGGATTCGAACCCACGATCCCGGTTTCCAAGCTAGCGAAGACAGTACATGCCTTAGACCGCTCAGCTACCGTGACCGGCATATATTACCTTTACCTCCAGGTATTTGAAGGTACTAGGGTAAAGTAAAGGTAAAGCTATCCCCGTGACAGGCCGTGGAGGACCATAGGGCTGTGAAATGTTGAGGCTCCCACATTTTCTAGACAGTGAGCTCACAGATGGCGGTGAGGTTGTCAGCCTTAAGCGCCGGCAACCCTTTACCCCCAGGTACTCATTTCTGTTAGATGCTAAGTCGACCCCAGGGCCATATTGCGGCTGGAAGGATTAGGTAAACTGAAAACAAATCCACCTCATCGGGATTCTGTCCGGCTACTCTCCGGCTTGTAGCGCAGGGCCACAACCAGCTACGCTACCGCGTGTCCCTTTTGAAGATATTAATGGAGTTTAAATCTTCAAAAGATGACCCCGCAGTGGACTTCTTGAAGGCAATGGTGAACCTTACGATTCTCTGAATATTCGTACAATAACAAGTTTCTTGACTCTTCACAATAACGAACCCCTACTTGAATTAACTGAGTCCCAAAATTCGTGGAACTCAATCTGCTGTAGACCTATGCATTTATGACTCATATTACGTATAAAGAATTCATACTGTTAATATATGAGTCATTGTTACTGAACATTGCACATTTTCAATTTTTCTTTTCCAAATTTCTTCCACTCTTTGTTTCATCCATCCATTGTCCTTTCTTTTATCGTTCGTTCCTCCCTTCCAGAATTCTATGAAGGTGATCTTCATATCTTGGCTCCATTCCAGTTGCAACAGTGACGTTCCTTCTCAGGTAAACACGAGGAAGCCAAGCGAGGGAAGTGTCTTTATAGACAGAAAGAAATTAATATCACATGTACACCCATTGCTAGGCAGCGTCTTGGTAAATAAGTTCTTGGTAAACAGTCCATTGCTATGTTATGCAACAGTAGAGGAAACTGTGGTTTTTCCGTGTCCGAGGTGACGTCACAACAGTCGATAGTTATCACGTGAAATTGTTTTCTGTAGATCCGACCGACCGACTGGATAGCGATGACGTTACATGTGTTTACAATAGGTACATGTCCGCTCCTCGGCTATATAAGTAAAGCAGTTACAAGTTACGAATAACAGCGGCAGAAGCACGCGAACAAGCAAGCAAGGAGATAGCCACGGGAAGTTCGTAGTTGAAGAAGAATTAGAAGTCGGCCTGTGAAGTCATAACTTGTGATTAGATGGCTTTATTCATGTGTAATATTTGGAGTGTGTGATTCAGTGAGACTGTTATAGTTCCCGTGATATAAATCCGTGAAGACTACTGGAGNGTGAAGACTGTGCACATAGACTGAAGGGATTAGTGTGGAGTGATTGTACATTGTGTAAAGCAGCGGTAGTGTAATAATTAATCGTAGTTATGGCTTGTAAATATCCAATAAATCCAATTAGCAAACTAAATCCACGTCTTAGTCACTGTGTTACGTGAAAATATATTAAGTGTTTATCTTGCTCTAAATTCTTGTTTCTTCAATTCAATTTCTTTTCAATGCAGT
This sequence comes from Cryptotermes secundus, assembly GCF_002891405.2. Classification (NCBI taxonomy): domain Eukaryota; kingdom Metazoa; phylum Arthropoda; class Insecta; order Blattodea; family Kalotermitidae; genus Cryptotermes; species Cryptotermes secundus. The sequence goes on along the minus strand of NW_019733838.1, from coordinate 738,312 downwards.
TCATTTTAGATATATTTCGGTATTTCTTCTCCAGATAGGGACACGATCCCTGTAAAAGTAGGTTTCCGTTTACTCCGCGCTCCGCACCACAGAGTTGCCGTTGACGGGCTCGAAACGATCCCATGTCCTGACTGCTGGCTGAATACCGACCTTCATGCGGAGAGCGGCAGTTCATCTTGCGTTCTGTGCGCGCCGGGGCATCCACCTACCAAACCTTTATACCTACAGTACCAGCACCGCCACCTCAAATTTACGACCATCTCGGGCTTAAAAGTATGCAATAAATCCCCTCAGCTTAGATTTTTTCTGCTGCCTCTCTCTCTCTCTCTGCCCGCCCTAAAGCTCCTCTGTTCTTGCCTCCGTAGATTGGCATGATTCGATATACTTTCCTCGGAGTGATAAATAGTAATTACTACCTAGTGTTTTTCTTTCTTTTAACCCCCCTCACCCCCACATATATTCTCCCTCTACTGCCACCCGCCTTTGCTTCATTATGATGAGCGCCATATTTCATTGACGCCTCCAGAATAAATATGGCGAACCGTCAAGCGAGACACTGTGGTGTACTGGAAGAATGGGAGGCGAGGGTGGATCTTTTAAATAAAAAGGAATATATGAGTCAGATAGTGATAGCCCCCCCCCCTCAAACGATTTATTGTTTCTTTCTTCTAACGAATAATGTGCAAGGCGGCCAGCAGGGGGACTAATCACACGAAACAAAACACAAACAAATTTAAGGTAACTTTTCTGTTGATGCAATTAAATATCTGAATGCGTTTCATTTCAATATTACGTTTGCTATTTCGGAGTGCCTTCTATGTTATGAAAGCAGAATTCTATAAGAATTCTCCAATTTGGAGAGCACATGTTCTCCAGATGTTTTCTTGTATATCACTTTGGGCACGGAAGTTCATTTACAGCAGAGACATATATTGCTGCAAATGTAATCGCGCTTTATTAAGAGAAGAATTCGTTGTCTTGACACTTCGTTAAACAGAGCCGTCATTGCACCACTTACTCCCCGGAAATATTTTAAAAACGAAAACTGTACTTCTTAAGAGATATCTTTTCTCTGTCACACAACACTTCTTTGTATGTTGAACCGTTTTGGCCAGTTTCAGCCCGAGGGGAATGAAATGAGCTCGAATAACCCGTCTGGACCAAAGTTAAATTTTCCCAACTACTTTCAATGTAGAACCTTAGACCAAATTGAATTAAATGGGCAGAGTGGTTTCGAAGATGCTCTGTCAGAAGAACTCTTCACTTATATGCTGCTTGTAGTTCGTGAAAAAGGAACTACCTATCCGTTGCTTTATTCTAAAGTTACTGAGCTGAACTGTTTCAGCTGTACGGTGGGAAAAAATGGAAAATAATTAAAAATTATCATTATTAAAGTAAATAAAGTAAAAGATGAGTCGTGACCTGTTTCAGGGCCATATCTTAGCATTCGACATACAGACTGACGAAAATCACGAAATACCTCAGTCATAATAGCCCGTAACCTGGTCAGTATTCCAACCTGGGGCCTCTCGGATAGGAGTCTAGAATTTTAATTCTATTTTAACCTGATCGATTGTCTGCAGGATATGAAATTCTGACCTCATATTGGGGGCTACTGTGGCTTAGAGCGAGAGGCTAGCGTAATGAACAGGTTTGAATGTGAAATTATATTTTGTTCAGATGCTGAGCGTGTCGCCATTCCGTGTTTTACGGCTACACGTGACCAGTCTGCGCGCATGACACAGAGAGGCAACACAATGCCAGGATGCAACAGAACATGCAGACCCTTAGCTAGATACAAAATGAAAGACTGAAATGCTGAGAAAGTGTGGAAAGAGAGTGAAGGAGCATGTAGTGACAATGGGTGGAGACTTACTTATGGAGCTGAGCCCTTCTTGAGGAGCCGCAAATTCTGCAGCTACTCAAGAATATCCCAACTTCTTATGAAACCCGAAGGTTCATTATCGTGTTCACAAGAGCCCTCCACTGGTCCCTATCCTGTGCCAGATCAATCCAATCCAAATGGGTGGAGACAGGTGGCCAAAAACAGGGCGATGAATTAGAGAACAGTGGAAAACTAATTTTGAGGCTAACACAGGCGTTAAGTTGCCTCGCCTGTTGAGACAAGGAAAAGTACAGAAGTGAAACGGTATTGCATACTTCTCAACATTTGCTAAAGGAGTAGCAGCAAAAATAGTCTTACAGACACTTCCGCGTCCTGATATTTCAATAATTTCACAAGTCGATGAACTGAAAAGGAGTTTTCTTATAATCAGCAGAAGTAGGCAGCTCTGCCAGTAAAGTGCCTGCCTGAAAATGAAGGGAAAGTTCTCTACCCCACCCCACCCAGTGGAAGCCAAGGGTAGAGAGATCGGATCGGCAAAGTGACCATTCACGTTAATCTAGCGTCTTTCTTTAGTAGCACCTTAAGTGCAGGGAATTTATCTTTCCGGTGATACTTTCGCAGATGTGTTTGATGCAATTTTACCTCATAAACGTGCGTTCTTGGCTTTCGGTTTTCACCATCCCTGTCCAGAATATAACCTTAGATTTTGAGCTTTTGTTTTCAAACTGTTCCAAAGTTTCGGAGTACATGCTTACCATCTTCAGGGCGGATGTGAAGCGGTAGGAGGAAGTGAAGCAACAGACATGTCTCGCTGCTGACGTGAAGATGGGATTTTAGAGCGTCAGTTTATCCAGAGTGGAGGAGACGTGTAGTTATGAGGAAGGGCTGGAAGAAAATAGGTGAATCCAGACTTCATGCAGTTTGCACCATATCCACTGCTGTAGTTCTGAGGATGATAAGCATTTCGATGGCTTTTCTTCAGTGATGCGGAGACGGCAAGAGTGGATGTAGTTAGCGCTTCAGTTTCCTCAAAGTCTATGCCGGGATTGGTCTCGGCGAAATGTTCGGCTGCATCTGAACTTTGGTTCTGCACTTGAGTATTTCTGACGCCATCTTGTGCCGAAGTTGAGAATATGTGGATCTATATTTCCGTTACGACATACATCTTCATGGTATAGCCCTTTACGTAGAAGAGGAACTGCTCCGTCTGTTACTTAAGGGTACATGGAAATGTAGCGCGAAACTAAGCATTCACCTCCATATCGCCACCGAGGTTAGGTTCCAAGTTCTCTGTGCCATGTGTGGGGCAATGCTTAGATACGGGATGCTTATGTAGTCTGCTCTTCTGTTCATGTTTTTGTTTATTTTGCAATTAAAGGGACGTCAGCACAGTTGGAAGGATAATACTGAGGTGTACTTCAGAAAAGTAATCTCTGAGCATGGTGACAGCAGTCAGCTGGATCAGGACGCCGTACAGTTTTGTGTATACGGCGATGAACCTTCGATTTCCATAAAACCAAGAATCACTTGAGCGCCTGAGCAGCCATCAGCTTTTAAAGAAGACGCAGCTGCGCCATGAAGTTACTTCGTTGGGTGTCAGAGCCTAGGTTTAAGAGCTCCTCTCCCTCTGGTGCGGGAGGTGGCGTGGAGAGTCACTTCCACGTGGTTTATCCGCTATTATATGACGCTACGTTCTCAGGAACGCTGTGGTGTGTAGGCGTTTATTTACGTTACGTGTTCTTATGCTATTTCACAACGCTTTCAAGAGCTCAGATTTTGTTATTCTTTCATGTTTCATTTCTTTATGTATTTGGCAGACGGAGCCTGAAGCTGACCACTGGCCTCCAGCGAATTCCAATGTTAATAACGCCAGAAACTTTACTTCCGCTTCCTGTTTACCCCTTCGTAGGGCGGTGCTTAAACACAGGAACAATTTTACCTACTTCCGTCTTCTCGTGACGCTTTATCTCAAGATTGTAGGAGTAGCTTACAGCTCTTCTCCCGTAGTCTGGGGCCGGAATGTCGCAGTCGGTATAGCGACTGGCTGTGGGCTGGACGACCGAGGAATCTGAGTTCGAGTCTCAGTAGGGTGAAGAATTTTCCCCACTTTCTACACAATCATTCGTTCAGACAACACATTCTGCATATAAGAACAGGACACGGGAGAACAGAACACGAAAATAACACATAACACCCGTAGGCCAATATATATATGTATATACCTTTTAACACATAACATAATTTTAATGCTAATTACAATATTTTAATATTGAAAAAACTTAAATTTTAATATTTAATACATTTTATAACATAAGGTCATTACACGAACAACATACCTATACAACCACTCCCAGCGTGTAGACACTGGCCAGTGTAGGGAGGTACACCAGATAGGAAGAAGGGTGATTGTGAAAGTTCTGTGTACCTGATGATGGCCGCAATAGGCCGAAACATGCAAACGCATTGTGTATTTATACCAGAACTGTGTCAAGTGAATAATAATAGATATATTAATGTTTGTTTGCCTTTCTGGCTGAAATTACACTTCGTTTCGAAGTGTGGGAATTACCTTTACTTTGCAGCATTTCAACTGCATATGTTTTCATACCGTCCTCTTTAATGTTACTCTTACTTCCCCAGATACCCAAGTATACCAATATACTTGTACTTTATGTTTACAACAGAACTTCATGAGAAAAGTCGCTTCAAAATTGGTTAAAGTTTATTTTAGAACTCCTTCATAACGGGTTATATGTTTTACTTTAAAAAAAATACGATTTTTTTTTTTTTTTTAATCGCATAATGGGGGGTGTAGTCCAGCTGGGTCCTCTCGGTACGGCGGCCACTGATTGGCCTACTGTGCCTGCCCCGGGTGATTATGATGATGGAGAATTTTGTGGAATGAAGATTGGCATGGTATAACCGAAGTACTAATAGAAAACCTGCCTCAGCGCCACTTTGTCCACCACAAATCCCACTTGACCAGACCCGGGATCGAACCCGGGCCGCAGCAGTGGAAAGCCAGCGACTAACCGCTTGAACTATGGCGCGGCCCTATATTTTAATATTAATCTGTTCATTAAAATTCAGTGGATTAAAATGGACTTCTGTACATCTTCTGATATTTAGTCCTTATGTCATTTTTATATATGAATGTTGCACATGTATGGCTTTTCCTTTTATTCACGAAAGCAAGTTGTCCATAAATATGTACTTGTGTAAGTTCACGGGCTCCACAACCCCATTTGTCCATATATCTGTCCAGTCGCCGCAGTTGCCGTAGTGTCAGCAGTAAAGTATGTAACCCGCATGATACATGTCTGTGGGGGGGGGGATGTACAAGTGATTTAGTGGGCATTTTTTACTTGCATTATGACAGTCGTGACGCGGTTTGTGTCTAGAAATGGGCCGGCCCTTCACGATCAGCTCCAGAATTCCTTCGCATCCGAAATGATTATTGTTATAGAAGGCAAGCATCACTAATATCCACATGCCTCGCCTGTACTACGTCTCACACGCTTGTCACAGGAACTCAGACAGAGGAACTGTTTCTGCTAACTGGGTCGGTATATATAACTGTTTGCAGCTACACAAGACTCTTCCAGCATTTTATGGAACCTTAAAGATCATTACCGTGTTCACAAGAGCCTTCCACTGGTCCCTATCCTGAGCCAGATGAATCCAATCCACATCATCCATCCTGTCTCTCTAAGATCCATTTTTATATTGTCCACCCACTTATGCTTTGGTCTTCCTAGTGGTCTCTTTCCTTCTGGTTTTCCCACCAATATCATATATACATTCGTCTTCTTGCCCATTCGTGCTACTTGCCCTGCCCATCTCATCCATCTTGACTTGATCATTCTAATTATACTTGAAGAGCTTACAAGTTATGAAGCTCCTTATTATGCAGTTTTCTCCAACCTCCTGTCACTTCGTCTCTCTTCGGTCCAAATATTCTCTTCAAGACCCTGTTCTTAAACACCCTCAGTCTGTGTTCCTCCCTTAATGTCAGATATCAAGTTTCACACCCATACAGAATCACAGGTAAAATCATAATTTTGTATATTCTAATTTTTATGTTTTTGGACAGCAGACGGGAAGACAAAAGTTTCTGGACCGAATGGTAGCAAGCATTAGCCGAGTTCAATGTCCTTTTAATTTCCTCTTGAATCAGGTTTTTATTTGTTATTTTTTTTTCATCGGAGCTACAGCCTTGTTTGGGCCTAGGCCTACCTCCATGAAACTCTCCGTTCCCTTCGGTTTACTAGATCTTAGACATACGGCAGGACTCCTTGGGCGGGTGATCAGCTTGTCTCAAGGCCTCTACTTGTACACAAACACAGAAAAACACACACAAACATCCATGCCTTTAGTAGGATTCGAACCCACGATCCCGGCTTCCGAGCGAGCGAAGACAGTGCATGCCTTAGACCGCTCGGCTACCGTGATCGGCCTTTGATTTGTTATAATCGTTCCCAAATATCTGAACTGTGCCACATTTTCAAAACATCAGTTACCAATCTTTATGTCATGATCTTGCCCTGGATTTTGGTGACGAGACAGCAACATACACTTAGGTTTCTCCGATCTTGCCCTCTTCAGTGATTCAGTATTGAGGGGGTGGGTTTCCCCATGCACCGCGACTGATGGTCTATTGTACATCCCCCTTTTAATTTCTACCGTCTCCATCCCCTACCGATACTGGTGCTCGCTATCAGCCCCTTTCTGTCAGCGAGGTTTCTACCCTCTACTTGGCAGTGGTATCTAATAATTAGTCCCTTTCTGTCAGCGAGGTCGTCCCTCCTCTGGCAGTGGTACCTAATACTTCCCCATCTATCGGAGGCATTGGAAACTATTTGGGCGGGAAACTTTTTGGCCTAATTTAGCTCAGAGGCCTCCTAGAGGCATGAGGTTCTTTTACGTGCAGTAAATCTACAACAGGGGACCCACGGCTTAAAGTCCCTCCCGGAGGATTTGTTCCCTGAATTTTTCCGCCCTTAAAAATTCCACGACTTCCGCCGGGTTTGAACCCGCGTACCTTGAGTCATGAGGTGGGAACGTTAACCCTAGACTAGGTAGGCCGCATCTTGCCCTCTTAATACTAGGTGAACATACAACTTAAATCTATTTTTGATGATGGTGATTATAATGATGTAATGACATAGCGACTCTTATTTAATTCTAACAAAAAATTACTAAACTTAAAGACTCCTTACAAACTTTGCAGCCCGGTTTCCTTCGTAATTGAGAGATGGAAACGAAGACTGCAGAGCAACTCATCGCTTTGTTTGATCGGCGTCAAAAACCCAACTCAAACAATGTATACCGAATTCGCTTACAGACGAGTAACACTCAGCACAGTATGCCCCTCTTCTTTCACGCGTGGAATGAAAGTGGTTGGTTTATTCATTAGGCTATTCAGGCTCGTCTCTCCTTCCTTGGCTTCATCAACTTGCGACCCTGTCCGTCCCTCTCTTAGGCAGGTTGGCCCTCCTACCGTAATTTCGGACGTCCAGTGGATCTTGTTCCTTAGTTGTTTATTGTTAGTGTCTTCGGATTACGCTCTGCTTCCACTCGATCAATGAGATTGTTCCAATGTGATACTTTTTTAATTACATGATTTAAATGTTTTATATATTTAGTTAATTTCTAATTAATCTTCTTCGAATTAATCACCACAAAAAGTTTAGATGATTAGCATAAGTTCTGAAGGACATCAGTAACCCTTTATTACTTCCTCTCTCTTGGGCCCAAATGTTCTCCTCAGCGCCAGTTTTCAATCACCTTCAAATCTGTATTCTTTGTCTGTGGCGAGAGATCAAGTCTTACGCTTATACAGAACAACAAGTGTAATTATAATATTGCTACTCTATTTTAATCACTACGTCTGTAGACGGAAGGCAGTAGATTCTGAAATGAATGCAGCTAGCAGCGCCTCGGATGTCATTTGCTCTTAACTTCATCATGGACATGGCTAGTAACTGAACGTTCCCTCATTTTCAAAGGACTGCCTGTAGATCGTCACAAAACACCCCTACAGCCAGACAGAGAGGAGATATCATCGCTACACCTCAATGATGCTTAACAAATCAGTCATTTACTTGTACTAACTCACCAATTTTACAGGAAATATTGCAGTTAGACTTATTCAGTCAGTTGTTCAGAATATAATTCTACAATTCAGTTCGATTCTCAGTTAATCATTCGCGCAATTATTCCGTCTGCTACTCACAAATGCATTTAAATTAATCAGTCTGTGAGGTAGCAATTTTTAGGCTAGTTAATCGGTTAGTTGTTGACTCTGTGAGACTGTATTACAGATGGTAATTTTGCTTGATGATTACTTAATCAGCTAGTGACTTTGTTAATGAGTCACTGAGTCGTTTAATCAACGAAGTCATTTAGTTAATTAAATAATTTTATTTTATCGGTTACTGAGTTAATCACTCGTTGAATCAGTTCCTTAACTGATCAGTCGATGCGTCAGTTGGTTTGCTATTCGGTGACTATAGTCAGTCATTCAGTTAAGTATCTCGGTGAGTCATGCATTTAAGCAGTTTACTTCTTTGCTTGTCAGTCATTCAGTTAAGTATCTCGGTAAGTGAGTCATGCATTTAAGCAGTTTACTTCTTTGCTTCTCAGTCGTTCAGTTAAGTATCTCGGTAAGTGAGTCATACAGTTAAGCAGTTTACTTCGTTGCTTGTCAGTCATCCAGTGAGGGCTCCCCAACTTCCTGGTCACCATCTTTCCATACAGGTTTCCCAATAACAGAAAATATTGAAACACACGGGACGTGTGCGTCGCCTGAAGCCTGCATGACTTCATATACTGCTCAGAGGAGGAGACGCATGGGAATTGGATGATTTGAATCCACCCTCGCTCCGTGGGTGGGAAGGAATACCACGATGGCTGGTCGCACATCGCACAGGACCAAGCTTCGTTCAGATATGCACTGAGCATGAGACCCTACGTTCTGCTGCCTCGAACCCGTTTGAATTTACATTGCAGTTCATATGATAAGTTGAATTAGTTTGGCATTCAGGAAAACATAAAATTGCTACAAGCAGGACAAATGCAGCTAAACAAATAAGGATGCTACGAATTCAAATTCTATATAATTCTAAAATGGTGAAACGTAAGAAGAAAGGTAAAGTTTTGTGTGTGCTAATTAATTAAACACCACGTCATTAAGACATATTTGAGAGCTGAGGTACAGCTCCGTCATTCTTGACCTCAGCACTAGATGGATGTGAGTGGACAGCTTCACGCTCCTGTCACTTTACCCCGGTAGAAAGAGCTCTCGGTATCCATTGGGTAGGAGGATGAGTGGTCCCCACAGCCGGTCCCGACGTTGTGGAGTAGAGAAAAATCCGTGCCGAGAATCGAACCCCGGCCGTCAAGTCAGTTGTCCTTCGTTGTACCGACTTAGCTATCCCGCCTTCTGTCATCCATAATTATGTTAATCGTAACAAAACATAATTATGAATAATAAATTCTAAAATTATATCATAATAAAATTATGGGCAATGAAATATTGGAGAATATTTCAAATTTAAACATTTGTAAACAAAAATTATTAGCTACATAATGAAATTAATACAAGAATAATTAATATCGGGGCATATTATTCAGTTAGAAATGTTGTTATTCATTCTAGTTTCAAATTCATTAATGAGTGATATACGTATATCATGTTATTACTCATGGGGAGATAAATGCACGTCAGTACACAAGAAAATATTAGTAACTAAGGGAGATGAAGGAACTTGGAAATTTATATTAATAACAAGGGAATTCGTGATATTATAAGAGGGCTATTCGGCAAGTAACCTCCGTTCAATTCAGGCAATTAATTTAGGAGCTGGTGAGAGCTCGCGCACGTGAGGTAGCCTCACAAGACTCACGTTTTGTAAACCATCATATAGTTGGTCACCTAGTGCTTGTTCTTGTTTCCACACAGTGCGTTCTGATGTGTCTTGCGATAGATAATCCCGACATCTGCGAAATTCGCGCTGTTTTCCGCTTTCTTCATGCTAAAACGTGGGTGCTTCGGAAATCCGTAGTGAATTATGCGCAGTTTATGGCCCAAATATAATGAGTGAAGGAACTGTAAGACAAGGGTGTAGAATGTTGAAAGATGTGAACAGATGTTCACGATGAAGAGCGAAGTGGTCGGCCGGACATCTGTAGTGAGTGATGACCAAAAAATCTTCACAATTTCAGAACTTTCATGTGAATTTCCACATATTTCAAGCACTCTTCTCCACGAGATTATCACAGTTAGTTTAGGCTGTCACAAGTTTTGCGCAACACAGGTTCCGAAAATGTTCACAGCTGCGCACAAAACGCAGAGAATGGCTTCGGCTTTAGCATTTTTAGAGCGATACCACAAAGATTGCAATGAACTTCTCATTCATGTTATACGAGTGACAGGTGATGAATCCTGAGTTTCATTTGTGAATGTTGAATCCCAAGAGCAATTAAAGCAGTGGATGCATACACATTCACCAAACAAGTGGAAAATATTTAAATAGATATCTGCCAGAAAGCCGATGGCATATTTTTCTGAGACAGGAAAGGAGTGCTGATGGTGGAATTCCTGCAGCATGAGGCTACAATAACGTCAAAAATGTATTGCGAAATACTTAAACACTGTATACGGCCATACAGAAGAAAATGTGTGGAGTGCTGACATCCCTGCTCCTCTCTTGACCCTCCATATGTCATTATTCATTGCTCGGGGTATGTCCGCAATCGGATTTCTTATATTTTTCTTCTACCCTGAAGATGGAGGCGATACGTTCCTCCGAAACGTCGGTTAACACCACATTTACACGGTGCCAAATCCCAGAAGACTGCTTTCTTTATGACACAGATGTTTTCTGCTTTCCTCACGGGTAACTAGAATTCCAGTTGTTGCACTTCATTGTGTGTATATGTGAGGGATTAGGTGAGAAATAAAGTCACTTAAAACGTAACGCTTTCATATATGCGGGAGTTGTAATCACAGAAACTGGGCCTTTTTGTGTAAGCTTTGTGCATGTGCATATTTCTTTGCGGCTTACTTTACTGCCCTCTCAGTATCTTCACTACATGGCATCGAATTGTAGAAAGAGTGATGAACTGGAAAGGATTTCAAAGAAGGCAGTGGTGGCCTAATCTGTGTAATCTCCCGGCATTTGTCCGTAGGGATAAACTTCCGCCAGATTATGTGGTGTTCCAGCCGACATTGCAGATGTGTATGAATATATGCGTTTGAATAAAATAAAGGAAACAGTACAGATACTGTACACATATCTCTATCAGTATGGTGTTGGGCCATATTTTGCCTTACAGCCGTAGTCCTCCTTGGAATGGACTCGTACAAGTTTTGAGCAGTCCCTACCATTCTTCTTGAGGAACATCTTCAAGTTCCATTAGAAGTGTTGGAGGTGGGAATCCGTTCCACACTCTAGTCTCCAAAACTGACCACAGTGGTTCAATGATGTTCAAATGTGGTGACTAAGCTGACCAGGGAAGATGCCTTCACGGCCTATTACACGGATAGCTTTACTTTTTTCTTTTTACAGTGAATTTTGCAAAGTTGCAAAGGACCCTTTGGAAGCTACGGCATAGGCACGCTCCATTGGAGTGCAATTTTCTGTTCCTTTTCCACAGAAACGCACTGCAGCAACACATGAAAGTGCACACGGGGAAGGACTTCAAGTGTCACCATGAAGGCTGCATCTTTGCCTGCAGGTCCCAGGCCGAACTTCGGAACCACCAGCAGGTCCACTCTGACCAGCGTCCGTACCAATGCGACACGTGCAGCTACTCCGCCAAAACCAAGCCCCAGTTACTCAGGTGAGGCAGCTTGCGTTTCCTTTCTACTGGGGCAGTTTTTAATCAGGTAACACGCGTTCACTGTAGTAAATGGATGGACAATTATCTTGCCTCAGGGACCGGATAGTCTATACATAAAATTCCTTTAGTTATAACATTAATTATTTGCACTAACTCAATGGAGTTTATGGATATACCAAAAATATAAAAGTAATAGTAGTAATAATTAATTCTGCTGGGTTATTCTGCACTATATTTGAGGTCCTCAGTCCCTTAATATCCACATCAAAGGACGTTTTAATTGGCACTACTCTCTTCTATTATAATGTCGCGTGTTCTTTGTAATGTGACTATAGACGGGTTTTGGATTAATGATAGGATTTATTGGACTCTTTGATACAGCGCATCACTACACTTTTTGGATTCACTGTTACACATACACATTAGTGTTCGCAGATATGCCTTCACTAGCCGTTGCTAGGTTTCGGCTTTCAACATCGGACGCTCACTTTTCTCTGGGTTCCCGAACTGTCACAGGCCACAGCTACCAGCTTCTCACATCAACAGCGCACAACGACTGAACCTCAGCAGTTCTCTGACTGAATAACTCAGTCACTCACCAACCAACTAACAACTCAACTCAATTCAACTGACACCTGCTGACTAACTGTCCTGCTTATAGTACCTCGCCACGAACCCATTATTATTGCTGTGAAATTGTTGCTGTGGAAACATGATTGTTCGCGAAGCCGTTACTTAGTAACGGCTGTTGCATATTTGTTTATCTCGCGGTCGTTGCCCAGCAACGGGTCTACATACCACAGTACTTATTTGAAATTGTAGTAAATGATAATATCAGGATTTATGTAAGTTACTATGAATATCAAAATTTTAAAAATTCGAGTTCGTTATTCTTTTATTGAGGTACATTGCGTCTTCTTGTGGTTATAAAACTAACATTATATTTACACAATGCTTGAAAAAGGAAGGGTCTATAAAAGGTCGTTCATAATACATTATACTACGAAATTAATAATTGGGAACAAAATCAGAATATTTCCGTGGGTCAGACATATTGTCTTCATGGGGAACTTCCAACTCAAGAGTTGTACTCACATTTTGACGGCGCTTGTTGTGTCACATAAATTCAGGCGTCAGATGTGCTGTTTATGCGGATGGATCACAGAATTGAGTTTTCATAGCTGAAGAAAGGCAAGTATATAAAGTTTTCCAGGGGTTTGAGCAATTGGACACTGCGCCTTTATCCCCACACATGTGGACACACATACATTACAGATGCATACCTCGCTGACGTCGGACTTAATTTTAAATTCATACGAATCTCTTACTGTAAAGTACAAAACAGTATAATGTGGCGTGCCGCCAGAAAGTCGGAATGGTTGAGGAGATCAGGGTTGATTCCTAGGCGCTGGGCGACGTTCCCGCTACAACGCTACAATCGGAACGCATCCAACGGCTAGCAATATAACAGTGTATTTTCCACAGTTACAACAGACGGTATACTTCAATGGGAACGGATTTCCATTTTCGTTGCATAATAGCGGGCGAAAACCAAGGCCTCCTACGTGGTGCGCTCTATTCAGTCCGAGAGCACGTTATAAGAGTCCAGCTTCGACGAGAGCAGTCAGTTTGTAGTGTAGCTCCGACTAGAGCAGAAGCAAGCTCGCATCCGACAAAGGACAGAAGACACTTCACCGAGATCAGCGGTGCAAGTAATTGTGACAGTGAAGTTCTTAATCATTGTACTTGCGAGTGTAAAAAAGGTTGTCCAATAAATATTCGTTCAAATCCGGGAACCCACATAATTTCTTGTCGCGTTGCCTACCAAACGCGCGACTATATATTAAAATTTCACGACCGAGTCCAGATGGATAACTCACTGAGACAAGCAAGGAACGGCTATAAGCAGGGGGTAAGTTTGGAACGATCATGGGGTATGATTAGAATGATCAAACAAGGGTTGATAAGACATTTGTTTTAACTAAATCTGAAGGTGCCGGTCACGGTAGCCAGCGGTCTAAGGCATGCACTGTCTTCGCTGGCTTGTACACGGGGATCGTGGGTTCGAATCCCACTCAGAGCATGGATGTTTAGTTTGTGTGTGTGCGTTTTTCTGTGTTTGTGTACAGGTAGAGGCCTTGCGACGAGCTGATCACCCGCCCAAGGAGTCCTACCAAATGTGTAAGATCTAGAAAACCGAAATGAACGGAGAAGTTCATGGAGGTAGGCCTAGGCCCACTGGGGCTGTAGTGCCAAGGGAAAAAATCTGAAGGTAGAAGAAAGTGGGATGTCCTATACTGAGAGCAGAGGAACATGTAGAGAATGATTTACGGGAGCTGACATTAAATATATGGAGGCAGAAGGCATACAATAGAGAAGAGTGGACATATGTGAAGGTTCTTAGAGATCCGTGGAGTTAAGGAACTAAAAAGGTTGCAAATTCCATGCACCACAATTGTATCGGTTCATTATCCTATTTGACGTCGCTTTCTTAACTGCCTAAGTCATATAACATCGAATGGGGGTCAATGAGTTGCGAAGGCACTCTCCCAACATCTGTCTGTGGAACCTGCAACTGGCTACACAGTGACTAACAACAAAAGCATTATAGAAATATTCTTATGTTGTTCAAGGATGTGCTTTTAACTCCTGTGCTTATGCTGTGTCAAATGATGTTCGAGGATGATCATGAATTGTGAGTCGCTAAGACTCTAAAAGGGAGTTAGTCGTTGCCGGATTCAAGATATGAAGCCAACATTTTCATTTTCCTGCAGAGACTGCGGGAAACCATTAGCAGCATCATTCAGGATATCAGGCAACTTAAACTGGGACTTCCCGAATGACAGTGTGGATCATTACCAACATAGCAGCCTGCTCTGTCCCCAGCCTAATGTGGCAACATGTCTCGCAGTGCAGCAACAGCATGACATCCGCTCGAGACCTGCATTTAACTTTCTGTTTGAGAGCCAAAACTAATGAATCTTTGGAGCTATTCATATAAAATGAAGTGCGTGGATGTGCTCTAGCGTGTAGAGCAGCTGCTATGCAACGACCGCGAGATAGGCAGATATACCACTGCCGTTTCTCAGCAACGGCTCGATAAACACGTTCCCGCAGCAACAGACACGAACGCAACAGTAGAACTGTGTTTTCTTGTGGTCCATGCCGAGATGTTATAAGAAGGGACAAGTTTAGAACTTAGTTCTATATGGGAGTCTGTGAAGAGAGGACTTGAGCCCGTGAAGCTGCAGAATCTCCACTGTTAAAATCCGTTACCAGGAAACCGTCTAGTGAAGACACTGTAGGCTAAAGAAGATTTAGCTTGTAGTGATTTATAAAGTGTGGAAATCAGCCATAGTGTTACAGTTATTTGTAGTTACGACTTATAAGTGGCCAATAAATTCAATATCAAATCTAAAACCCAGTCTGTAGTCACCCCTACACGTGACAGTATCATAATTGCAACAAAAAAGAAAAACAAAACTCTGTGGCCTGTAGTCCCCAAGCGAACTATACTGACCGAGAGACTGCCGCTTGTCGGAGAAGTATCATAATTACACACAACATTATATTTGTTTCCTTTTGCATCTTAAACGTCACAAACATGGTGATTGTGCGAAATTGTTGGGTTACATAAAACCACTTAAAGTCGTAGAAAATAAGCAATGGATTGGAAGCACAGAATTTTGTCCTTAAGTCTTCCAATGAAACCGTAAGTTTTCCTCTGCATTTAAGTACCACCTCGTAAGGACATAGGGGACGTGGATATAAACTTCTACGAATTCTAGACGTTGAAATGGGGGTGAGTGATCAGTTTCACCCTCCAATCCCCTTACCCACGGGGAAATATCCCGTTTCCTAACCACCTCCCTTTTGGTAGAAGTCTTAAGTCAGCCGCAGGGTCTGTCTGGTGGCAAAGTGAAGATTGAAGAATTTCTGACCCTGCTGGAATCGAACTCCAGCTGTTCAGCCCATGGCATTTTCTATATAGATTTAGATACCGTATGTGAAGTAGGTGATAACAATTTGTTCCCAGCGCTTCTTGTCATTTGTTGCGGTCACAAATATATGCATTACATTGGGCACGAAACCAGTGGATCACCTTGCAAGAATGGCTGATGTCAGGAACTGGCGGTCTGACTTCAGCATTTCTTGACTGCCAACATAAAATGGCAAAGGTGTAAACTTCACATATAAGTAGCCATGGGATTATAGTTTCACATTGCTAAATAACTTGCTAAACAGCAGTTACTCTTGCAATTATATTTACTTTTACCCATCTGCCTACCTACTAATCTGTTTACAAGGGATATCCTTCAGTTTCATTCTCACCGTCCATGTCGGCGAAGTTAGTGCCAACTTTTGCGGATAGATGGTGTCGCGTGGTCAGCGCAACGGATCCCCACGGCCGTTAATTTCGGTTTTCTAGACCGGAGCCTCTAACAGAAATTAGTACCAGGAATTAATTAAATAATTTTCCTGGGGAGTAAAGTGCGGCCGGCGCGTAAGGCTGACAACCTTACCGCCATCTTTGAGCCGATTGTCTAGATAATGTGGGAGCCTCAACGTCTCACAACCCTATGGGCCTTCACCGCCTTGTACGAGGATAGCTTTACTTTACTTTACTTTACTTTTATCTGAACTACCCTTAGTTTCTCTCGGAAAGATCTTTGGTCCTTTTAGTAAATGTCTTATTGTCACATCCACCTAGGAAATTCGCATGACCACCAGGTAGATTTTGATGATGGCTGGAAGTTTTAAATCTAAACGTAGATTTGCCTCTAGTGGCGTTATATTTGTAAGAACCTTCCACAGATTCCAAAAACTGAGATACATTAGGGCATGACGCAAGGCCAAGATGATCTGGACAGACAAAACAAAAATGCAGCCTTTGTTCTTTATATGCATGCGCGGTAGTGAGGATTCATTTTGCAGTTATGAAAGGACACGAGGAAGAGACGTATATATTTGCCGAAAAATTAATTCTTTCGGGGCACGTGGTTTATATTACCGATCGACATTTATCTTCCGTAGCGAGGAAAGTTTTAATGTCAAGGTTGCCTTGAAGTACAAACCACGTTGTAAGCGTGAATCCGACCTTGTGGCCTGAGCACCGTGCCTTGGCGTGAGGGGAACCAGCGGACATGAGGTGGGACTAGGTTCAAATACACACTGCTTGGAAATAGCCCGTCTGGATAAAGTAGCGAACAGAAAACTCCCCGCACTTACCAGGAATTTTCTCCCATGTGTGGCCTCTGTGGTCTAGTGGTCAGAGTTCCTGGCTACAGATACAGAGGTCCCGGGTTCGATTCCCGGTGCTACCTGAAGTTCTCAGAAGTGGCGGGTTTGGAACGGGGTCCACTCAGCCTCGTGAGGATAACTGAGGAGCTACTTGAATAGAAAATTAGTGGCTCCGGACTAGAAAACCGAGATTAACCGCCGTGGGATCCGTTGCGCTGACCACGCTGTACTCTTTATACGCAAAAGTTGGCACTAACTTCGCCGACAAGCGGCGGTCGCTCGGTCGGTATAGTTCGCTTGCGGAGTGTGGCCTGTTTACTTGTCACAGGATGTGACCTAGCCTATAGGCCATACTACCGCCGCGATCTCATGATCCATCATGTCAGCATTCAGCGCCCTTCTCCTGGAAACAGCATTTGCCTACAGGCCCGTGTTTTCGAATTTTACTAGCCATTGCCAAACTCTGCTTTGCTATTGTGTCACGTGACGATTCTTTCCGCCTCTAGACATCCTCTCCCGCAATCTAGCCGCCGCGAGCTTGCGACTGCCCACCACCACACCTGAAGACGGCTTGAATATTTGACAACTCTGTAATATCCGCCCGTGCTCGGTCTTCATACATCGCACGCAGGCGTGGCCACGGATCTCACGCGGCTATTGTTAGTGCAACGTCTGATTTCCCTTAAGGCCTCTGGCTTGCCAAAGGAACGCTGCACACCAAGTCTGTAGGTTTTCTCATTTTGCCCACAGGCACCACACGGTGCACCTGATGCAGAAGCCCCACCAGTGCCCGCATTGTCCCTTCGCTGCCAGGATGGCGTCACATCTCCGACGGCACCTTCGTTTGCACACTGGAGCCAAACCATACCGCTGTCCCTACTGCCCTTATGCGTGCAACATTCTTGTAAGTATTGTTGTGGCCGGCTGACAAGAGACAGCCTTCACGCTTTTTGATTCACAGTTCCTCACCCTACAAATTCTAAGCACGTTTTGGGTTTCATTTGTGCTGTCTTTCCGGTTTTTTGCGTAATGTAAAGCATTAATTTTAGGTGCCTCAATAATAAATCTTACTTTGAATGAAGCCCAAGAATATCTTTATTAAATCACCCATAACTGCTTATTCGACAAAAAAGATAATACAAAATTCAAAATAGCCATAACATTAAGAAGTACTAATTGTGTTTCAAGCATTTATTTGATATGGTGAATAATGTGGATCCATGGAAACAGCCATTTCTAGGTAACAGCTCTGTAACACGCAACAATGGAGTAAATGTTGGAAGCAATGTTTTCTGTGCTGTCCGTTCCGAGGTTTTATAACGAGGACCGGGCTGACCACGCGACATATATCCGCTAAAGTTGGCACTAACTTCGCTGACAAGCGGCCGTCGCTCGGTCGGAATAGTTCGCTTGCGGACTCAAGCCACGGAGTTTGCTTTTGATTTTTTGTTTGTCATTAGAATTAATAAGTAGAACTCATCCCCTTCATATTTATTCGTAAAGAACCGAAGATGAGGTAAACCCCCTTTTTTAAGGAGCAATAATTGGAAAAAGAGCTTCGCCTTATATTCGTCCCAATTCGCTAGTTTCATCTATAATTTGCGTTATGTAAATTTTATGATAGTAACATATATTTTCAGGGCCGCGCCATAGCTCAAGGGGTTAGTCGCTGGCTTCCCACCGCGGCGGCCCGTGTTCGATCCCGGGTCTACTCAAGTGGGATTTGTGGTGGACAAAGTGGCGCTGGGGCAGGTTTTCTCCGAGTACTTCGGTTTCCCCTTCCAATCTTCATTCCACCAATTGCTCCACAATCACACTCACCTATCATCTGGGGCTGGTACAATAGGCCAGAAGTGGCCGCAGTACAAGGGACTTATTCGCACCCCACTAGCATTATAAAAAAAGGCATATATTTTTAAGAAAATCGACAATTTGGTGTTTGAGCTTTACTAAACTATAGATAAATTGTTCAGCACGAACGAAAATTAAATTATTCCGATAGTTTTAACACATATATTGAAATTTCATGAAAATCCTTTCGGTCCTTACGGATATGAAACATGTGAAGGAACAAGCTGCCCAATTTATGTTTCCTGTACCAAGAACGGACATAAGTACTTGACCGTCAGTGTGGGTGTGTCCTGTCCCTGACTTGTCTGCTTGCACGTGTATGTGGCCACGGCCAGTTTGTTCCAGCCAAATACAAAGAACTAGATGTCTCCTGTTTGTCCATTATGTGGAGTATCCATCAGTCGGAACCCACGCGCTGGTCAAGCAGCTCTGTACATAATTTAACCAATACATTGATGAGAGCGCCTCGACGTAGAGACTGACTCATCAATGAAGTAAGTGGCAGGCTGAAAGCGAGACAAGACGTGTGGACTTGCTTTAAGAATATTCTGACTCTTGAGAGAGTGACAGGGACTCTGCACCCGTTATCATTATCCAAAACGGCTTTACAGCTCAGTCAATAACGTGAATGGGTTCGATTCTGGCCATGAGCAATAATTTTTAACCTTACCTTCACGAATATACAACCAATAAATACAAGTTCTAAGCAATGGTAAGCATTGAAAATATCAACGGATGACAATCGTTGCACAATTAATGACCAACAAAATTCAGAAGGGGTTATTGGGAATGAAAGAAAGAAACTCCGTGGCCTGTAGTCCGCAAGCGAACTATACCAACCAAGCGACCGCCGCTTGTCGGCGAAGTTAGTTGCAACTTTAGCGAATAGAGGGTGTCACGTGGTCAGGGCAACGAATTCCCACGGCCGTTAATTTCAGTTTTCTACACCGGAGCCGCTATTTCTTTGAAACAGCTCCTCAGTTATCCTCACGAGGCTGAGTGGACCACGTTCCAGACCCACTACTTCTCTACTTAGTTCGCCAGTTTTTCCTTCCTCCCGCTCCAACTTTAGAGCATATAGGGCTCATTTCTCAGCTTCGTTGATCATTTTTACAGACGGTAGGACTCCTTGGACGGGTAATCAGCTCGTCGCAAGATCTCTACCTATACTCACAACACAAACACAGAATAAACGCATAGGCACACCAAATATCCATGCCTTATGTGGGATTCGAACCCACGATCTTGGCTTCCGAGCGAGCCAAGACAGTTCATGCCTTAGACCAATCAGCTACCGTGACAGATGTCGCCAATTTGGTAGGCTGTTATCTGGTAGGTTAGCGGACCGCGAAGTTACTTTGTCTGCCCGTCACTCAGTGTAGCAGGTAAGTAAATGCTTTGTTCATTAGTTGCTATTTCATTCAATGAACATATCAGGTAGCCAGTATCTCAGTCGCTTAGTGACTTTGTCAGTTATTCAATCAATGTCTGACATAGCCCTGTATGATTGTGACTTCATATCACACTATCGAGTCATTGTATTTACTTATATGAGAACGAAACCTGAGCATAAGTGCAGTGTTAAGTATCAGTGAATTTATGATTACGTCACTCTGGAAGGGGGAGAGTCCCTTTCTGTGCCGTAGAGTTGCGTAATCTGTTCAGCGACAGGCCCTGCAGCACTTCTCGCACATTGCGAGATATGGCACAGGAGCTGAACTGCAGTGGCGTCCATCTTGTGTTGAAAGCAACAGGAGGAACGGGGAACAACCGTCTGCCGGCGGGAGCCATGTCGCTTACGTGTGTGAAAGTAAATTCAATTTTAAAATTATTAACCAATTTTAAACGATGAGATTTATAATAAGTCGGGTAGAAATGCATGACCGCGGATGATGGTTTGAAAATGCAAAGTAGAGGCAGGATTCCTTTTATCATCGCGTCTGCAGACGTTTGAGCGGTGTGAAGAGAACGTGTCTGGCGGCTTTCAGCAGCGCATTTCGCGTACTTTATTGTCACTCTCATAATAACTTAAAGAGATCTAAGCAGACGAGAGAAAATTGGATAGGAAAGCTGTTATAATGAAAACAGAATGGCACTATGTTTTCAAAGTTTCCCATATCTGCTAATTTTGGAAAAACTGAATAAGAAATGTATTAAAGAAATTCACATCCAGCCATGTGCCCTATCCGAAACAAGAATCAGCAGGCGTACTCTAATGCAGTACACATACTTTAGGAACCGTTTTTCGTCATTTTTCTTATCGCATTGGCCTTGATGTCTGTCTGTT
Organism: Cryptotermes secundus; assembly: GCF_002891405.2. Classification (NCBI taxonomy): domain Eukaryota; kingdom Metazoa; phylum Arthropoda; class Insecta; order Blattodea; family Kalotermitidae; genus Cryptotermes; species Cryptotermes secundus. The sequence continues at coordinate 717,241 of NW_019733838.1, read as the reverse complement.
GAAAATACGAGCTTATGGTTGCTGTACAGTCGCAGTACAGGTAACGCACTACATACTATAGACAGGCACTGTTTTCCTCATGCTTCATTAACTGTGCATTAACATCTCAAGCAACACTTGCAGAATATAACGAGATCTATACTTTCTACTCGCCTGAAGTGTAGACTTTTCTATTGCAAAGTTAGACTTGGGCTTTATGTAATGTAGGTTTTGCATTGCCATGTTAGGCGGGTCCCTTGTCACCACGGCATGGCGCGTCCTCAGGTTGAGGATGGAGGAGACGGCCTCCAGGTATGGAGGGTAACTGGGAATAAATATAATAAGCAGTAACGGACAGCCGAGAAGGGGTGGTCCTCCAGCTTGGGGGTTGGGCGTGGGGCTAACAGCTCCTCACCCTAAAAAAATAAGCTTGTTACGAAAGATCACGAGAAGCCTCGGACCTGCACGGATAATTTGTATAAACGGCATAAGCGAAAGAAAATGTATATGAGATTTTGTACTTGGAATGTACGAAGTATGTATAGGGCAGGTTCGCTCAGGGCAGTGGCGGAAGGAATCTTAAAATATAAGTTAGGTTTAGCGGGAGTATAGGGGGTCAGATGGGATGGAGGTAGCATCGCACCAGCAGGACACTATACACGTACATTTTTCTATAGAAAGGGGGTTGAAAATCATGAATTAGTTACAGGTTTTTTCATACATAAGATAATCGTATCAGCAGTAAAGAGGGTAGAATTCGTTAGTGATAGGATTTCATGCATAACACTAAGAGGTCGCTGGTGTGAAATCATCGTTCTGAATGTCCATGCACCTGCAGAAGATACAGTTGATGATATAAAGGACAGGTTCTATGAAGAACTAGAACATGTATTTGATAAATTCTGTTAGGAGATTTCAGTGCCAAAGTAGGGAGGGAAGACATTTCCAAACCAACGACTGGGTATGAGAGTTTGTACGAAATTAGTAATGATATGGCGGTAGAGCACTAAATTTTGTCACATCTAAAAATATTATTTTCAAAATTACCATGTTCCCACATCGTAACATTCATAAACGTAATTGGACATCTCCTGATGGGAAGACACAATCAAATTGATCATATTTTTATAGACAGGAGACGGCAGTCAAGTATACTTGATGTCCAATCATTCAGTGTAGCAGATTGTGATACTGACCACCATCTGGTGGTGCAAAAGTTAGGGAGACACTAGCAGCGAGTAAACAAACAGCCCACAGATTTAATATGGTGGGGTTCAATCTCAAGAAATTAAACGAGGTAGAGGGTAAGGAGCAGTATCGTGTCGAAATCTCAAGTAGTTTCGCAGCTTTGGAAAACGTGGACACTGAAGTGGATAGTAATAAAACTTGGGGAAATATTAGAGAGAATATCAAAATTTCAGCCAAAGAGAATCTACGAAGAATTCTCAAAATTGTTATGTCAAAGAAAACAAAGACAGATTGCAGTGGTTAGCCGGTCCAAGTGAAATAAACGTAGATAACATGAAGAGTTTAAGACGTGAAGCCAGCACGCGTTTTTGGAATAAAATGAAAAATATCTGGAAATCCAAAGTAATGAGTTTGCAAACAACAGTAAGAACAAAAATATTGGAGACTTGTATAGAGGAGTAAATACATGTAAGAAGGGTTACCAACCCAGAAGTACCCTAGTGAAGGATGAGAATGGTGATCTGCTTGCAGATTCCTACAACATTTTGAATAATTGGAAGATCTACTCTCTCAGTTATTGAATGTACATAGGGTCAGTGATGTTAGGCAGACAGAAATCCATATTACAGCTGAGCCGTTAATACCTGATCCTAGCCCTTTTGAGGTTGAAAGTGCTATTGCAAAATTGAAACGGTATAAATCGCCAGGTAGTGACCAAATTCCGGCAGAACTAATTCAAGCGGAAGGCGAAATATTAAGTTCTAAGATCCATAAGCTAATTATATCTTCAATAAGGAAGAATTGCCTGATCAGTGGAAGGAGTCTATTAGTGTACCAGTTCACAAGAAGGGTGATAAAACTGACTGTAGTAATTATCGAGGGATATCACTGCTATCAAGTTCATACTAAATTGTATCCAATATTCTTCTCTCAAGGTTAAGTCCATACGCAGATGAAATTATTGGGGATCATCAGTGTGGGTTTCGACATAATAGATCAACTACAGATCAGATCTTCTGCATTCGTCAGATACTGGAGAAAAATAGGAGTACAATGCGACAGTACATCAGCCATTCTTAAAATTCAGAGAAAGCCTACGATTCAGTTAGGAGGGAAGTATTGTACAATATTCTGGTAGAGTTTGGGGTACCCATGAAACTAGTTAGGTTGATTAAAACGTGTTTAGACGAAACGTATATTGACGTCCGTATAGGTAAATATTTGTCTCATAATTTTCCTATCCAGAATGGTCTAAAACAAGGAGATGCTTTATCGCTACCGTTTTTCAACTTTGCTTTAGAATATGGCTTTAGTAATGTCCAGGAAAACCAGGTGGGACTGAATTAAACAGGACATGGGAAACCTGGTCTCTGACATTAAGGGAGCAACATAAACTGAGGGTGTTTGAGAACAGGGTGTTAAGGAGAATATTTGAACCGAAGAGAGATGAAGTGATAAGAGGTCAGAGAAAACTGCATAAAGAGGAGCTTCATAACTTGTACTTTTCTCGAAATATAATTAGAATGATCAAGTCAAGGAGGATGAGGTGAACAGGGCATGTAGCACGAATGGGAGAGACGAGGAATGCGTATAGGATATTGGTGGGAAAGCCAGAAGGAAAGAGACAACTGGAAAAACCACGGCGTAGGTGGGTGGACAATATTAAAATGAATCTCAGAGAGATAGGATGGGATTGTATGGATTGGATTAATCTAGCTCAGGATAGGGACCAGTGGAGGTTTCTTGTGAAGACGGTACTGAATCTTCGGGTTCCATAAAATGCTGGGAAGTTCGTGAGTAGCGTCACAATTAACGGCTCCTCAAGAAAGGTTCATCTTCATGAGTGAGCGAGGATGTCCACTGGGCCATAATATGTGTTTCTATTGATAAAGTTTGACTTGGACTTTACATAATGTAGGATTTGCATTGGGCCGTTTTAACCGACATCAAGGTTTCCCTGCCATGTTTACTGTAGAGGTTTGACGTCGAATGTAATGATACGTAAAGACTTAACAGCCGTTCCTGATATAGCAAGGAAGGAAACACATTACTTGCCCTCTGTTGGTCAACTTCATGCGCTTGTGTAATTAGAAATATACCTGATACAGGTAAATTACATCCTGGTTTAACGCGCCGAAAGATGGAAAGTAACAAAAGTGTCATCTGGTTTACCATTTAATAATTCTGAATTTTTCCGTACTTTGTATTTTCGTTTGGTTCTTTGAAAAACGGCGGTTGTTTCTCACAGTATAATTAGTCGACTGATTTTTATATAGGAAAATGTACGTTTCATGAAGAAATAGTATGTTTTCTTTTGGAAGTAGGAATAGAATTAGGCCGTTTATGGCTGTGTATATGATTCGTGTTAGTAATGTGTTCTGCCGAAGCCGTAACATCTTCACGTACTGACATGTCAGCTCGAAACTCTGCCATCTGCAACTTAATTCTTTGTTTTAACGGAACAAGAAGGAGACGAGACAGAGGTCTGAAAGGAACAGAAGAAGGGACGAAAGGGGATGAGGGATGAAGACACGATGTGATTCCCCGCAAAATTTCAACTGGCCTATCCTCTAGTTCTTAAATGATACTTAGCTTCAAAGAACCCAAAACAACAATTTCCTACATCTGAATTCAAACTTTGAGGTCTAAAATCCATCTAAATAGCATTTAAAATTTCACGTCTCCATTAGAAAAAGTAGTCGGCTAATATTTTTGGGGAGATGAAAGTTATTGCGCCTGCTGTTTTCTGTGTGTCTGCTCGGCTTACTTTTCAACCCTGAAGATGGAGGACGTCGGTGATCTTGTACCTGACTACATCCCAGAAAAAATTTATTGTTCTTATTTTATATATATATATATATAGCCTTAAAGAAAATATGATTTTTCTCTTTTCCTTTTCTCTTCCTTCTTTCCTCTTTTCTCTCACTTTCTTTCTATAATTCTTTCTTCTCTTCTTCCTTTCGTACTCAACCAGTCTTCATGAGTGCATGCTTAGCTATCCAAACCCTGTCAATGTCCTGTTTCAGCTCACTGGAGTGTCTTCAGTATATTCCAGCGAATAGATCCAAGGTGTAGTGAGGCAGACTTGATTTATCACACTTCGTATCTATTTGATATGTTATGCTAACTCTGATAACGGGAATGAGATCCACAAATGGAGTTCACAGCAGGAAGAATCAGTTATAGCATTACTGATATGCCGGAACCAAGTTGCTTGAAGAAATATATGCTTTGATCCCCCCCAGTACTGGCAACTGACAGTAGTCTGAACCTGATAGTCGGGAGTGAGCCTCCCGGGATATGTGAGTCTTCGACTAATGACAGTTCAGTTTACGTATGAATACACATATTTCTGTACACGTCTTTGCTTGAAGTTGAAGCATAATGAGGATCTTAGGGACAATCGCCTTTATCTCTTCGCATGTTTATATTCCGAAATTATTAATCAGATTTCGATAAAATGCGGAAGGGGGGGGTCTAGGCCAAAATTCTAATCATACTTAATTTTATGAAGAAAGCAGTCTTCTGGGATTTGGCATCGTGTATATGTGGTGTTAGCCGACGTTTCGGAGGAACGTATCGCTTCCATCTTCAGGGTAGAAGGAAAAATATAACAAACCCGCAAGCGAAGAGACCGTGAGAACCGATAAAAGCAGACCAGTCTGCTAGAACCCCACACCTTTTCGCAAGAATCTTAAAAGGAATTTTACCATATTTCCAATAAAGGAATCAGTCTACGGAAAGTCAGGATTCAGTTAAGTTCAATTTAATTGCTTATTCATCCACGTGCTTACTCAAAAGCCCAAAGCCAATGACAAAGCAAGCATAACAAAAGAGACAAACACAACAAAACACACACAAACAAGGACAAAACAAGGCGCACTCTGTCATCTAGACCAGTGTTCCGCAACATTTGTCTACTCGCGGCACACCATGAAGTATCCATGACTCCACACGGCACACCGAAATGTTATTCCCCTCAAAAACGCATGATATCATACAATTAATATAAATACGTATCGTGATCAACTTATTACTATAATAGTATTATATTGTTATTATCATTAAACAGAAATCGATTCGTAAAATTTATTAACAATTCATGAAATTTAATTCACTGTAGAGTGCAGAAAATACACTTCTATTACTATTAAAATAAATACAGTAATTCTACTCATACCCTCAATGTGATACTTGCGCCTGCGTAGCTGCGCACAGGCGACTGATCCGTGGTGGAATCGTTGACAACGCAAGTCTCATTTCTTCATCGATGGATTTGAGCCGCTCCCTCTTTGATGTCTTAATTTCAGTTAACGTCGAGAAGCCCAGTTCACACAAATATGTAGTTGAAAATGGCAATAACACATTAACTGCCATCTCGGAGATAGTCGGGTATCCACTCCTTATTGCCAACCAAAACGTATCCAAAGGCACTTCGAGAAGTTTTAGTTTCAATATTCTGTCTGCTTTTAAATCTGCGAGTTCCTCTTGTATATTAATCGGAAGATGTTCAGAATTCACAACAAATGAATCGCGAACCCAGTCGAAATCTTGTACACTCTCTCCAAAATGCTTATTGAATTTCTGCTGCAGCATTTCTAAATGTTCTTGTATTGTGTCCATCAACACTTCATTGCCGTCAGCAAGTGGCCATACAGTCGGAAACATCTCAAACGACCCATCTGTAATTCTCTAACTAGCAACCAACATTTCCGAACTACTTCAGAGCACAGCTGTGATAGGACTGAAAAAATTGTAAAACGCGGGATCTCTACACTTCAAAAGGAAGACGTGACACTATACCGACTCATTTTTTAAATAATTATAATTTTAAATGAAGTCCAACAATCGGTGGTTGCATCGTTACAGGAAGAAAGGCATAAAGTTGAAGAAGCTCTAACTTCTAACAAACAGGGGCAAATACCGAAACAGCGTTATAAAAGACAGGGAAACCCATGCTAATCCCTGCAGTTTTAGGGAAAAGCACGTACACAGAACATGCGGCAAGCATATCAAAGAAGCTGCGTAGATGCGAGAAAAATAAAAATAAATCAATAATAATACTATGATATAACAACAACTGTGAGTAAATAATTTACGTTTAATTTCTTAGAATAAAATATGACTGTACATAAAAAACCACAGTGTAATAAAGAATGAACAAGCATCATCTTGTTTAATCAGTACAGTAGGTGAGATTAAAATACAATCATATGGAAAACGGTAACAGGGATAAAATAAAACGAATAAAATTCGACAATTAATTTCTTACAATAGGTAAAAGTTCGCGTTAGGTTAGGTTTGGTTTGGTTAAGTTAGGTTTGGTTAGGTTAGGGTAGGTTAGGTTTGCGCAGTAGACTTGTGCGCATCAATCAGTAAATGAGGGGTACCATTCCCTGCTGTTAAGTTAGGTGTGGTGAGGTGAGGTGAGGTGAAGTGACGTGACTTGACGTGACGTGGCGTGAGGTGACGTGAAGTGACGTGACGTGACTTGGCCTGATTTGACGTGCCTTGGCGTGACTTGGCATGACTTGACGTGACTTTATGTGACGTGACGTGATGTGCCGTGACCTGGCGTGACTAGACTAGAGGCGAGGCGAGACGTGGCGAGGTGGGGTGAGGCGGGTACTGGCGAGGTGGGGCGAGGCGAGGCGAGGCGAGGCAAAGAGAGGCGAGTCTAGGCTAGGCTAGGCTAGGCTAGGTTAGGTTACGTTAGGTAATGTAAGGTTAGGTTAGGTTAGGTTTGCGCAGTAGACTTGTGCACATCAATCAGTAACTGAGGGGTACAATTCCCTGCTGTTAAGTTAGGTGAGGTGAGGTGAAGTGAAGTGACTTGACGTGACGTGGCGTGCTTTGATGTGACTTGGCATGACTTGGCGTGACATGGCGTGACTTCACGTGATTTGGCGTGACTTGGCTTGACTTGGCGTGACATGACGGTAGGCGAGGCGAGAAGGGTCTAGGCGACGCGAGGCGAGGCTAGGCTAGGCTAGGCTAGGTTAGGTTAGGTTAGATTAGGTTAGGTTAGGTTTGCGCAGTAGACTTCTCCGCATCAAACAGTAACTGAAGAGTACCAGTCTCTGCTGTTAAGTTAGGTGAGGTGCGCTGAGGTGACGTGAAGTGACTTGGCGTGAGTTCACCTGACTTGACGTGACTTAGCGAGACTTGGCGTGACTTGTCGTGACTCGACGTGACTTGACGGGAGGCGAGGCGAAACGGGTCTAGGTCAGGCGAAGCGATGCGAGGCTAGGCTAGCCTAGCCTAGGTTACGTTAGGTTAGGTTAGGTTACGTAAGGTTAGGTTAGGTTAGCTTTGATCAGTAGACATGTGCGCATCAATCAGTAACTGAGGGGTACCATTCCCTGCTGTTAAGTAACGTTAGGTGAGGTGAGGTTGAGTGAGGTGACGTGACGTGCCGTGACGTAACTTGGCGTGAATTGACGTGACTTGGCGTGACATGGCGTGACTAGACGTGACATGGCGTGATTCGACGTGACTTGAAGTGACTTGGCGTGACTTAACGGGAGGCGAGGCTAGACGGCTCTAGGCGAGGCGAGCCGAGGCTACGCTAGGCTACGCTAGGTTAGGTTATGTTAGGTTAGGTTTGCGCAGTAGACTTGTCCGCATCAATCAGTAACTGAAGTGTACCATTCTCTACTGTTAAGCTAGGTGAGGTGCGGTGAGGTGACGTGACATGACGTGACGTGAAGTGACTTGGCGTGAGTTCACCTGATTTGGCGTTAATTGGCGTGACTCGACGTGACTTGGCGTGACTTGACGGAAGGCTAGGCGAGAAGGGTCTAGGCGAGACGAGGCGATGCGAGGCTAGACTAGGTTACGTTACGTTAGGTTAGGTTAGGTAAGGTGAGGTTAGGTTAGGTTAAGTTAGGTTAGGTTAGGTTAGGTTTGCGCAGTAGACTTGTCCGAATCAATCAGTAACTGATCGGTACCATTCCCTGCTGTTAAGTTAGGTGAGGTGAAGTGAGGTGAGTTGTAGTGACGTGACGTGACTTGGCGTGACTTCGCGTGACCGACGTGATCTGACGTGACATCACGTGACTTGGCGTGACTCGATGTGACTTGGCGTGACTTGAAGGGAGGCGAGGCGAGACGGGTCTAGGCGAGACAGGTCTAGGCGAGACGGGTCTAGGCGAGGCGAGGCGATACGAGGCTAGACTAGGCTAGGTTAGGTCAGGTTACGTTAGGTTAGGTTAGGTTAAGTTTGCGCAGTAGACTGAGGGGTACCATTGCCTGCTGTTAAGTTACGTTAGGTGAGGTGAGGTTGGGTAAGGTGACGTGACGTGACGTGACTTGGCGTGATTCGACGTGACTTGACGTGACTTTACGTGACTTGGCGTGACTTCACGGGAGGCGATGCTAGACGGGTCTAGGCGAGGCGAGGCGAGCCGTGGCTAGGCTAGGCTAGGCTAGGCTAGGCTACTCTAAGCTAGGTTAGTATAGTTTAGGTTAGGTTTGCGCAGTAGACTTGTCCGCATCAATCAGTAACTGAGGGGTACCATTCCCTGCTGCTAAGTTAGGTTAGGTGAGTTTGAGGTTGGGTGAGGTGACGTGACGTGGCGTGACTTGGCGTGACTTGACGGGAGGCGAGGCGAGAAGGTTCTAGGCGAGGCGAGGCGATGCGAGGCTAGGCTAGGTTAGGTCAGGTTACGTTAGGTTAGGTTAGGTTAAGTTAGGTTAGGTTAGGTTAGGTTTGCGCAGTACACTTGTCCGCATCAATCAGTAACTGAGGAGTACCATTCCCTGCTGTTAGGTGAGGTGAAGTGAGGTGAGTTGAGTTGAGGTGAGGTGAGGTGATGTGACGTGACTTGACGTGACTCTGCGAGACTTGGCGTGATTTGATGTGTCTTGACGTGACTTGGCGTGACTGACGTGACATCCCGTGACTTGGCGTGACTCGACGTGACTTTGCGTGACTTGACCTTATTTGACGTGACTTGGCGTGACTTGACGGGAAGCGAGGCGAGACGGGTCTAGGCGAGGCTAGGCTAGGCTAGGTTATGTCAGGTTACGTTAGGTTAGGTTAGGTTAGGTTAGGTAAGGTTGGGTTAGGTTAGGTTAGGTTAGGTTAGGTTAGGTTTGCGCAGTAGACTTGTCCGCATCAATCAGTAACTGAGGGGTACCATTCCCTGCTGTTAGGTGAGGTGAAGTGAGGTGAGTTGAGTTGAGGTGAGGTGAGGTGATGTGACGTGACTTGACGTGACTCTGCGAGACTTGGCGTGATTTGATGTGTCTTGACGTGACTTGGCGTGACTGACGTGACATCCCGTGACTTGGCGTGACTCGACGTGACTTTGCGTGACTTGACCTTATTTGACGTGACTTGGCGTGACTTGACGGGAAGCGAGGCGAGACGGGTCTAGGCGAGGCTAGGCTAGGCTAGGTTATGTCAGGTTACGTTAGGTTAGGTTAGGTTAGGTTAGGTAAGGTTGGGTTAGGTTAGGTTAGGTTAGGTTAGGTTAGGTTTGCGCAGTAGACTTGTCCGCATCAATCAGTAACTGAGGGGTACCATTCCCTGCTGCTAAGTTAGGTTAGGTGACGTGACGTGGCGTGACTGACGTGATTTCACGTGACATGACGTGACTTGGCGTGACTGACGTGACTTCGCGTGAGTTGGCGTGACTCGACGTGACTTTGCGTGACTTGACCCTACTTGACGTGACTTGGCGTGACTTGGCGTGACTTGACGGGAGGCGAGGCGAGACGGGTGTAGGCGAGGCGAGACGGGTCTAGGCGAGGCGAGGCGATGCGAGACTAGGCTAGGTTAGGTCAGGTTACGTTAGGTTAGGTTAGGTTAGGTTTGCGCAGTAGACTTGTCCGCATCAATCAGTAACCGAGGGCTACCATTCCCTGCTGCTAAGTTAGGTTAGGTGAAGTGAGTTGAGTTGAGTTGAGTTGACGTGACATGACGTGACTAGGCGTTACTTTGCGTGACTTGGCGTGATTTGATGTGACTTGACCTGACTTGGCGTGACTGACGTGACTTGACGTGACTCGACGTGACTTTGCGTGACTTGACCTTTTTTCACTGACTTGGCGTGACTTGACGGGAGGCGAGGCGAGTCTAGGCGAGGCGAAGCGATACGAGGCCAGGCTAGGTTATGTCACGTTACGTTAGGTTAGGTTAGGTTAGCTTAGGTTAGGTTAGGTTAGGTTAAGTTAGGTTAGGTTAGGTTAGGTTTGCGCAGTAGACTTGTCCGCATCAATCAGTAACTGAGGGGTACCATTCCCTGCTGCTAAGTTAGGTTAGGTGACGTGACGTGACTTGGCGTAACTAGGCGTGATTTTGCGTGACTGACGTGATTTGACGTGACTTGGCGTGACTGACGTGACTTGACGTGACTTCGCGTGACTTTGCGTGACTTGACCCTACTTGACGTGACTTGGCGTGACTTGACGGGAGGCGAGGCGAGACGGGTCTAGGCGAGGCGAGATGGGTCTAGGCGAGGCGAGACGGGTCTAGGCGAGGCGATGCGAGGCTAGGCTAGGTTAGGTCAGGTTAGGTTAAGTTAGGTAGAGTTAGGTTAGGTTAGGTTAGGTTAAGTTAGGTTAGGTTAGGTTAGGTTTGCGCAGTAGTCTTGTCCGAATCAATCAGTAACTGAGGGGTACCATTCCTTGCTGTTAGGTGAGGTGAAGGGAGGTGTTGTGAGGTGACGTGACGTGACGTGTCTTGGCGTGTCATGGTGTGACTTGGCGTGACTTGACGTGACTTGACATGAGTTGGAGTGACTTGATGTGACTTGGCGTGACTTGACGTGAGGCGTGGTGAGACGGGGCGAGGCGAGGCTATGCGATGCGAGGCTAGGCTAAGTTAGGTTAGGTAAGGTTAGGTTATGTTAGGTTAGGTTGGGTTAAGTTAAGTTAATTCAGGTTATGTTAGGCTAGGTCAATTTTCCGCAAAAATTTTCTACTCGTAGCACACCATGAAGTATCCATGACTCAACGCGGCACACCAAAATATTATTCCCGTCAAAAACCCATGATATCAGACAAGTAATATAAATACCTATCGTAATCAACTTATTATTATCATTAAGCAGAAATCTACTCATGAAATTTATTAACTATTAATTTACTTTAATTCACTGTAGAGTGCAGAAAATACACTTCTATTACTCTTAAAGTAAATATAGTAATTCTACTCGTAACTTCAGTGTGATACTTGCGCCTGCGTAGCTGCGCACAGGCGACTGTGCCGCGGCACACAGGTTGCGGAACACTGGTCTAGACAACAACNATTCCCCTCAAAAACGCATGATATCCCACAATTAATACAAATACGTATCGTCATCAACTTACTACTATATTATAATTATATTATTATTATCATTAAATTAACTATTAATTTACTTTAATTCACTGTAGAGTGCAGAAAATACACTTCTATTACTCTTAAAGTAAATATAGTAATTCTACTCGTAACTTCAGTGTGATACTTGCGCCTGCGTAGCTGCGCACAGGCGACTGTGCCGCGGCACACAGGTTGCGGAACACTGGTCTAGACAACAACTCTTCAACTCGTGCAATCATGCCAACCATGATGCTATGGGAAGAAGAAGAAGAAAAAAGAAATATATATATATATATATATTGTTTGTGTGTGTGTGTGTGTAAGATGCTAATGCATTATTTTAAATATTTGAAACCCATGATGACCTTATTTAAAGACGTGTAAGGGAGCATTAGTGACTGCAGTTTGCAGGACCTGTAGAATTGCAACAGTGTTGGCCAGCATACACTTAATGTAAGGTGGAGGTTTCCACATGTATAAAGAGACGTACTGCAGTCTTCTAGGTTGTGACACCGTATATACTGGTAGGCTGAACAATATTTGGGAAGAACATGCTGCCCCAATCTTCAGGATATATCCGCAAGTTGGAGATGATATGTTCATGTGAAAATTTGGTGCCTAGCTACCAAACTAAACGGTGCAGAACCCAGAAGACAAATGTCAACATCATTAATAACTTAGTTTCGTTTTAAGTACTCTCTTCAAAATAGTAAATAATGCATTTGGAGGAACTAAAACAACTCACTTCTTGTTATATGTGTATGTACATACATACATAGATCCTCTATATGAGTGTTATATGTGCGCATACGTGTTCTTAGCTGCGTTCAGAGTTATTGATTGAAGCTTCTTGCCAATTCTGTGACGTTACTATAAACATCAGCCATTATCAGAGGAGAGCAGTATACTTCACCATTATGAAGGATGAAGTTTTTTTTTAAATCATCTCCTTTATTGACAATCAGATACTACAATCTTTCAGTCAATTTGCTGTCTTGTGTACAATTAGTTACGGCGAAGGATGAAGTGAGATTTGAGACATTAAAACGACAGCTGTTTCATCGGCATTGGGATGGGCCTACTCTTCATCTCTTCTGTAACTCTTGCGAATTCGTAGTGGACAAGGCAGTTGGTAACGAATGATTTTGCGAATATCTGCACGGTTTTAACACACATATTCTCGTATTCTTGTATGTAGGAGAACCTGAGGAAACACGTCCTGTCGACATCCAAACATCCAGGGAAGCACCTGTACGAATGTCGCTTCTGCGGACCAGAGGACAGGTTCAAATCCAACCTGGCGCGTGAATTCCGCGCACACCTGGTCACGACGCATCCTAACCACTTCGGGTCAGCCCTGCTGGCTGCGTCCTACGTTGCAGGGCTTTACGACGCCGACGAAGATCCCAAGTTCGTTGAGAAGCCTATCCAACTGCAGCCGCGCTGGAAGAGGTGAGATCACCTTCACAATGTTGCATACTCCGACAAACTTGATATTCAATTGTTGTCGATACAACTCAATTGTTGCAAGTATAATCGCGTTACAGGTATCACTGTTCAGTCAGAAATTATTTATATGTATTTCTTTAATTTTATATAAAGTGCAACGAAAATTATTCTAAATAATCAATGTAGGCATCTACTATTTTCACCTTCATATGTGGCCCCACAACACCACCCGTCCCAAGACCTTCCTTTTTTCGGATTTTGAAATCTGTATGTTCGGTTTGAGGTTATTACGGCGGTGAGTATGAAGGTTGTCATCTTGGGTGGAGTAACTCCTTATCGTCCTGTAGAAGTCCACCGCAAACGTTCGGTAGCACCCCTGGAACGCTGGATCTCTACCTACACGGAACACAAACACAGAAATAACGCAGACATACATCGATTCTTCGAGTGGGATTCGAAACCGCGGTTGTAATATTGAGAGTCAGAAGACAGTACACAACTCAGTCCGCCCGGCCGCTCTTGTCAAACACAGCTTTCTGGACGATGAATAATTTCTAGAAAACCTGAGTTTGTGTTAATATTGTGTTTGGCATTATTTCACATTCGATATAGGCAGCATTTATATGTTTGTGTCCGTTACTGTCAACTGATCTCAAGTTAGCAGATATTTAATTACTTCCTTGTTTGTAACAAAGTGTCGACTGTTGAGATGGAATCCGGAACCTTTTTGAAAATGAGGATAGTGCGCAGGGCCTCGTATACAGTAACATTAGTGTACGTTTTATAAATATGAACCGAAATTAAATTGGCCCAATTAATTTTAGTTCATATCTGCATAGCAAGTTGGATCGAAGTACGGCCGTCGGTTTTGAAGGTGAAATACGTACGCGGGCACTCAGACGGACAAACAGACGAGACCTCCCCAATGACTTATTCATTTTATGCACTCTGTGCAAATACATAATACGTAGAATCACCACTAGTTTATAGCAGTATTCTAGAACTGTGAAGTTTCCAGAATAATATATTTATATATTAAGAGCTCCCTGTATTACAGTTACAAATCCATTTCCTGATTGTCTCAGATGAGCTTCCTCCCTTCGCCACGTCTAGCGTTACAGGGTGTGTTCCTCAACGAATGAATAATTCAGCTGTGGCACACTCGTTAAAACACGAAGGAGAGATTGTTGACAAATATTTCGCATCGTATTAATGTCTCTTGACACAGGCATATGTACGTATGAATGAGGATACACTCAATGAAACGCTGCCTCTAATTATCGGCCGGGCCGGATAATTACATGACTAGCAGGACCGGGCCTCCCCACGTGCATCAAAGCCAAGAACAAGTCGCACTGAAGAAAATGTGAAAACTGTGACCGAAATCCTTGCATCAGACAGATGTGTTTCTGCAAAACTCATCGAGGAGCTTTTGGGAGTACCAAAATGTATTGTGCATCAAATTTTGACCGAAGATTTGGGCAAACGGAAGGTCCGTGCGCGGTTTGTACCGCACGCGCTGTCAGGCGATGAAAAACATGCCAGAGTGGAACACTGCAAAGACATGTTACTGTCGGCCCAAAGTGATACAAAATTTACAAAATCAATTGTTACTGGTGACGAGACATGGTGTTTTCAATATGAGCCTCTCACAAAGCGGCAGAGTGCAGCGTGGTTGAGCCTAAAGAAGCCGAAACCAAAGAAAGTGCGCATGCAAGAGAGTCGAGTAAAGACACTGCTAACCGTTTTCTTCTATTCCAAAGGAATCATTCACAAGGAATTTGTGCCAGAAGTTCAAACAGTAAATTCTGATTATTATCTCGGAGTCCTGAATCGTTTGTGGGCCAGAATTCTTCGAATTCGACCTGAATATCGAGAGCAAGGTTCCTGGTCGCTCCTCCACGACAATGCCCCACCCCACAAATCGAAGATTGTGCCCGATTTTTTGGCCAGAAAATGGATCACAGTCCTTGATCATCCTCTGTATTCGCCAGATTTGGCTCCAGCAGATTTCTGGTTGTTGCAGAAAGTTCAGTTGGCGATGAAAGGAGACCGTAACAACACCAGCCAGGACTTCCAGAGGGAATGTACCGCAGTTTTAAATGCGTTTCCACAAAGGAGTACAGTGACTGTTTTCGAAAACTTTTCAATCTATTCCAGCTATGTATTGATTCAGAATGTGACTATTTTGAATAAAAATAGTGAAATTTTGAAAATAATTCACGTCTTGTATTTTTAATGAACACAGTCCTAACAGAACCTGGACACACTGTGTATGTTTTCTTCGCTCTCTTCAGTAATGATGGGTAATGAACGTTTCCAGCAACTCAGATATATCCACCTATTGTCATAACCTATTTAATTATATATGTCACGGTATAGGACTATATGTTTAAATTGTTTGTGTTGATTTTAGATGGAAGTGTGCGGTACTGAGGGTGACATATATTTGGAGTTCCATATTTTTGCATTGTAGTCTCTCATTAAGACGACTTTTCTGAATATAAAATATTTTCCCTAAACTTTATTGATGTCAAGACAGTCTGCGCCTTACTGCGATTCGCCATCTTTTTGTTAGTGAGATTCAGAAAACATTAAACGTTAAAATTTGCTGAGTTTTTCTTTTTTAATTCGAATTTATAACAATTGCATGCAATAACTGCACTACAACGTCCCTTATTAATGAGTGGAATGCGTAAGCTGAAGTGAAAGCGTTCGTGTAAACACGTGCTTATGGCTACTTTCTTGCTACTTCCAGAACCAAGGCTGCAGCCGCTACAGAAGATGAAAGGTTTCACAAAATCCGTGAGGAAAGCCAGGATAATCGAAACGAGCCACAAGACTTGTCTGTTCAAGAAGAGACTTCTGTGACTGCGGGACTTGAAATTACCAAGGAAACAAAAGCGGGGACCGAGGCTTCTGTGTCCATACCAAATAGCAAAAGCAACCAAGAGCAGTCACAAGAGGATTCAGAAGAATTACTTTCTATGGTTGTTGTCAGCGATCCTTCAGATGACGTCATCTATATCCAGCTTCCTCCTGATTCAGATGGAGGAGCAATGGAACGTTATTGTGAATCTATTCTCTTCCCTACGGAAGGTGATGCTTTCTTGTCCGTGGAGAATTTCAACAAAAGACAGTGTTCAGGTGGCGACACTACTACGAGCAGCAACAATATTGGCTGTGAGACCGCTGTTATGCTTCCTGTCGGTGAAGAAGTGGAGAGAACAGAGAAAGTC
This sequence comes from Cryptotermes secundus, assembly GCF_002891405.2. Lineage (NCBI taxonomy): Eukaryota > Metazoa > Arthropoda > Insecta > Blattodea > Kalotermitidae > Cryptotermes > Cryptotermes secundus. The sequence goes on along the minus strand of NW_019733838.1, from coordinate 701,077 downwards.
ACGGATGATGGAAACACGAGTCTTATCAAAGGAATTCCGCCCGAGCAGTGTCCTGAAGGCGAAAGCGAGATGGATGAGATGACTGTGATCACAGTGCCATCTGGTGACGCTGGCGAGTACCTGAGGCTCCCTCAACATGAGACGGATGCAGGTCAGGGGCTTGAAGAGCCCAATGGCTACCAGAAAGTTGTAACGCAGTCCCTCGAAGACGCAGCCCGTAAAGAGATTAACACAGCGCAGCAGCAGCAACAGCGGTACCTCGTCATCTTCAAATAGATCACATATTTTTTGTTTTTGCTACTGTACGAGTACCGTAATGCATGTCTGATTATCTGGTAACAGAACACGAATGTTCGTTGTTTGACACAATCCTAAGGGAAATCCATCGACTTCCCTGAACTTACAATATACGAGGGTAAGTCAATACGTAAGTTATAAATGGATATCGAACTTAAACATAAGGGTACTGATTTGAAAAATGCTTTTATTTCTCAATATAATCTCCCTGTACATTGAGGCACTTGTCCCATCGTTTCACAAGCCCATGAAAACCAGCAGCATGAAATTCTTTGGGCTCCTGTCGGAACCAGGCGCGTTCGCACGGCATGGACTACCTCATAATGAATGACAGGTAAAGTTTTCAGAAAGTCTGCGCACGATGGGTGCCGTGCATGCCGACCCCACAACACAAAATGGGTCTGGCATTACAGTATCTCAATCGCTACCACGATGAAGGACACGATATGCTAGCCCGAATTGTCACAGGTGATGAGTCTTGGGTTCACCATTACCAGCCCTACACAAAGCGTGCGTCATTGCAGTGGAAACATCCTGCGTCGCCTGCCAAAATGTTTAAGGTGACACCATCCTCCAGGAAAGTGATGTTCACAGTCTTCTGGGATCACGAAGGCATACTGCTCACCGCCTGGTTCCGACAGCAACCCAAAGAATTTTATGCTGCTGGTTCTCAGGGGCTTGTGAGACGATGGGACAAGTGCCTCAATGTACAGGGAGATTATGTTGAGAAATAAAAGCACTTTTCAAATCAGTACTCTTATTTGTTTAAGTTCTATATCCATTTTCAACTCACTTATTGACTTACCTACTTGTTTCCCCATGATATATCTCCCTTTGTAACCAGCCTTCTCCTCGATATTGCAAATGGCTGCTTTCTAACAGAGATCTTCACAAAATTCTGTGCAGATTTCTTGACTTCCGAACACGCCCTCCATGTTTACGGACTGTTAACCTCTTTCATATAACTATGTTATCAAGGCCAGGAGGACTTCAGAACCCGCCCTATATTACGAAACATTCTAAACATCCTACATTCAGCAGATATATGATAACAATTATTTTCTGTAAAACGAGGATTTTGACTCCGGCACAGGCATCTATATAGTACTTACATACGTAAGTATGTTTGTGTAAGATGCATTAAACTACGTATGTGTCTATGTAAGTATTTATGTACGTATAAAACTTTATTGTAAAATAAAATGTGTTTTGTCTACACTGCATAGAGTAACTCAGTTCACTATTCAAAACGGCATTTCAGATATAGTGGCCAGTGCTGTCTTTTACATATATCCCATATGTCAGCATCTAGATCAGTGCATGCGTGTTGGATATGTATATACTCGTCCCTGCATGCAGGGATGCACAAGTAATTACAGATTTAAGTAGAGGAAATGCTGAGGCCTTCAGATTCATGCCAATGAAATAAGGGCAAGATTCATGCCTACGTTACAGCAAGTTCAGAAATTTGTTACTAGTACAAGAAAATCCTTATGCACAGAAGATGAAATAGTATTCCCCGATGTTACTGCTGCTCTTGGTAGAAACGGGGTCTAAATTTTAAGATTCAGTATTTATTTATCTTTCAGCAATTAAACGGGACACATCAGCTGTTCGTCTTGTACTCTTCTCTAAGTATAAATAGAATGATGAAGTCAAGGAGGATGAGGCGAGCAGGGCATGTAGCACGAATGGAAGAGAAAAGGAATGCATATAGGATATTGGTGGGAAAGCCAGAAGGAAAGAGACCACTGGGAAGACCAAGGCGTAGGTGGATGGACAATATTAAAATGGATCTTACAGAAACAGGATGGGATGGTATGGATTTAACTGATTTGTCTCAGGATAGGGACCAGTGGAGATCTCTTGTGAACACGGTAATGAACCTTTTGGTTCCATAAAATGCTGGGAAATTCTTGAGTAGCTGCAGATTTGGCGGCTCCTCAAGAAGAGCTCAGCTCCATAAGTAAGCAAGTAAGAAAGTATTTATATTTTCAGTAAAGAAGAGTTCTTACCACATCTTCACTAGTCAGAAATAATTGTTGCTGCTTTCTGTCAATACAAAGACATGCCCCAGACTTGCGGTAGATATTACGAACTCGTAAGGGAGTCAAAATCAGAAACGACTTATTTGGGGTTATCCTGTACGCCTGGTTGTGTGCTTAGCTGTTGAACCGAATTTTTAAAATTCAACATCCCAGACTTTCGTTGAATGTTGACTGTCAACTCTGATTTCCTTCCGTATTGACTCAGTGAAAAGTTTACTTTAAATAAGAACATAAATGGACTCTTTCCTGTATATTGTGACATGTATACCTACTGCTAGGCAACTGCTCTGTAAGCACATTCCCGCAACACGCGCACGCGGCAATAGAACATCCATTGCTAAGTAACGGGCCAGTGAACACGTCTCCTTAACAATACAGGCTGTGTTTTCGGTGGGGTCCTTGCCGAGGGTTTTAAAGGGACAAAGAAGAAAGTCTGAAAACCCAATATCTCTGTGTGTTATACACCATCGTCAGAATCCTGTAGTAACTACCATATGGCATGCTTAACCGGTCCTCTCAACCACCCCAGTCAGGACACTCCTCCCATCTGGATCCCGCCCTCATCAACAATGAGGTTAGGATATTAGTATGATGTGAGAGATCCTTGATGGGTTTCTGCACGATTGCAGTCCCGAATGTATAGTTTTTACTCCATAGATGGAGCTAGCTGTAGGCACAAAATGGTTTCAATAAATTCTCCATTTAATCCCATGAATTAGTTTTGTATACTTGTACTTGGTGTGTTGGCTAGGCTTCTTGTATAAAATTTTTACCTCCCTTTCTATCTTAGTTTCAGACCTGTGCATGCTTCATCACAATTTTTATTATGTATTTTCCTGTTATCTCCCTTCGACAAAGCCTGGTCTCAGGTACTCAAAAAATGCAGTTATATGGGTTGTCGAGTTGTCTGTTGAGAGTTCTGTTCTGCACTGGAGGCAGTTGCAAGAGTGCGTCTGTGAAGAGAAGATTTTATGTGTGATATCTGGAATGTGTAATTCAGTGAGATTGTTATGATTCACGCGTTAAAATCCGTTGCCATTAAACGGCTAATGACGACTGGAATAGACTGAGGACACTCTAGTATGTGTCAGTGATCAGTAAAATGTAGTCACTAGTTGTAAGCATTTAAGTGATCATTAAATCCGTCCACCAATCCGAACCCCGTCTATAGTCACACAGGTAAATCGTGACATTATATTATTCCTCTTTTCACGCGGTGAGTGCCCTAGACGGCAGGATGATTACTCTAAATAGATTTTCTGTGTATTCTTTGTCTAAATAAGTACTTAGTGCATCGTGTTGCTGACCGTGAAACGACAATTTTTATATGTGAGAGAAGAATCGAGAATTCAGTTGCTAGGCAACGTCTTGTTAAAGAAGTTTCCGCGGAAACTAATACGCACGCAAGGATAGAAAATTTGTTGGGTGTCAGTTTTAACAACAGTCTTCTTAAAATATCTTTCCGCGGCAAGGAATACAAACAAAAGAGCAAATGCATTGTTGGGTGAGGGTTTCTTTCCGGCCTGCCTAATCGTAAGTAGGAGCAAATGGAAACCGAGCTGCAGACGTCTAACAGAGATAATGCCGTTACTAAGCAACGATTACGTCAATTCACAGCAGCCTAGAGAGATGTGGAAAGTGGTGTACTTCGGAGTAAGCAGCATCCAGAATATTCCATTGGCAGTCCAAACTTCGTGACCGAAATCAGCACGTGACACGTCAAGTGGTGAGTGAATTAAGCTATAGTTTGCCAAAGGGGGCAGTGAATAATATAAATATATATCTTATAGTTAATGTTTTTAATTTCACGATGACTTTGTCTTGTGGTAGAAAGTCGAACTTCGAAATTAATATTACAAAAGTTTTATATACGTCTACTTTTACCGGTTCTCACGGTCTCTTCGCTTGCGGATTTCTTATATTTTTCCTTCTACACTGAAGATGGAGGCGATACGTTCCTCCGAAACGTTAGTTAACACCACATATACACGGTGCCAAATCCCAGAAGACTGCTTTCTTCAAAACCGCAAATGACCGCAACTGTGTGACAGTAATACAAATTTGGTCGTAACCCCCAGATGAGTGCTTCATTCCAAGACAGACCGGCCGACTGACTGTCGGTTGCAACATAAGACTCAGACTAAGAGTATGAGTTGTCATATGATTGAGTTTACATCTTTCTAAGGGACCGGACAGGGTAGGCATCTTCCCCCTTCTCCTGAGGACGGGTATTTAGAATTGCGGACAATGGACAAAGTCCAAAATCCCAGCAATTCTGAGTACGAATTATATGCTTCTAAATAGTTGAAACAGGGGGCTCGACGAGAAACCCGGTTTGAGAAAGTCTATGAGAAAAATTTAAAGTTGGGAACACTGGTATAAAATATTTCCTCTTTTTATAAAAATGGAACCTTACCTGTCACCGTAAATGGGGAAAATATTCACCCCACTCCATAACATTCAGAGATTCCTCTGTTAGAAGAAAAGCAGGAATAGAAATATGTAACTTCAGTTTCGAATAATTCATACTTTTCCATATACTGTATTTGAGATTTATTGTCATTGATAGTAATTTACGTAAGCTGTAGAAATGTTAATTCGCACCCCACATTCAAATTGCTTTGAATCAGGCAAAAATTTCCCTTGCATTTCGTGGAATATCTGCCACATCGAAAGAGTTTCCGTAATATAGTGAGATATACATATTTCATGTCATGCGTCATTTTTATGCGATAAGCCGTTACAGAGAGCATACTTAAAGTTAGATTTTAATGTCATGATAAGCGATCAATTAAAACTGGACGTCAAATTTTCACATACACCATTACACCAAACTGAAATTCATTTAGTATTTCTGGAGATATCATAAACGACAATGTGACCTTTACACCATGCGTCCATTTCACTGCATCAAAAATGAACCATAATAAAAACATGACCTTGGTATGGGTTAAATGTCTTCAGATATCCTGTGGTCTGTGTAATTGTGTCCAGCCCCTTGCAATTACATATAAGAGTTGGGGAATACACAGCCATAATATTAAGTAGTGAAAGTTCTGGATACCACGTTCATTAAAGCAGACTACAATCTAAACTACAAACAAGCTGGGCTAAAAGTCATCTTTGCCTTTTATAGCAAACATTATGGAAGCCTTGATATAAATTTTACGCTTCAGAGATTCAAGTCCATCATTCTAATCACTAGGCGGGCAGACAGTTGTAGATATGTTGGCCAGTGTACCTCTGAGGGGCTTATGCCCATACAAATACAGCTCGTTAACCCAGAATTAATGACGTCATGACAATAAAACCACATCACAACAGACTGACTGACGAAACAAACTTTGGGTTGCAATAAATGTTCAGCCAATTTGACTTTTAACTTAGGGTCGTTGAGTATTCTGTATTGTTATATTTGTTGTTCAACCGTGTGTCAAGGCCAGGTTCATTAGTAGCGTGCGTTGTATGCAGTACATGTCCCCCCCAAATTACACACATATGTATCCTTTTACATTAACAACAAGATGAAAGAAAAAGAATTATATTCCTTCCACTTTCGCGGTCCAGTGATCCTGTGTTTCTACCTTTCATTGTGCAGTACCTTTTCTTCATGTATAATCTGCCGCTCCATGCATGGCGTAAGTATGGACATATTCAATTACTACATATAATGCATTACATGAAGCAGACACATCATTAAAGCAAATGGTCAAGAAATGTGCCGTTTTTCATCAGGTGAGGAGTACACATAAATACAGAGTTAGCACATGCACAACTTGCGGTACGTGATGCGGTGTGTCTTGAGAAGCCGTACTGATGTGCACGAGGTGAGAAACATTGTTACAGACATGGCGAACGAAGTTGAGAAAGCCACCCTAATCTGAGCATATAATATATAAAGGGAAGAGGAGGGGGGTTGAGAACATGTTAGTGCTAGCAACGGTATGAACATGGTACGTACCGGCTACTGGAGCCATGTGACAGCAGATAGAAAGCTGTGGCATGCACTGCCCTGCATGGCTCTGCTCTTTATCACAAGATGCATGTTTAGCCCTGCCAGACAAAACCAGCCGCGTCTTGTTTCTGCAGAAGGGACCCCAATGTTGCACTGTGACTTGTGTGACTTGTGTGACTTGTGACTTTATACACATATGGTTAATAAAAGGTTACTTTGTGTATATTCAATTCATCGCCTAGACTAGACATTCATTCAAACAAGAGTCATACATGTGATTAAACAGTAAAAATAACAATTAGGTTTAAACTAGCACTCAAATTGATTCTTAAAAATGATTTTTAACGATGTCGTTCATTATCTGTCTTGTCCACAAGAGCCCTTCACTGGTCCCTATCAAGGGCCAGACGAATCCAGTCCATAAAACCCCACTCTTTTTCTCTAAGATCAATTTTTATATTCCACTCCCACCTATGGTTAGGTTTTCATACTGGTCTCTTTTTTTTCTAGATTTCCCACCAAAATCCTATATGCACACTCTTCTCCCCATTTTATTCTCATTGATTTTATCATTCCAGTTACATTTGACAAAGTTATGAAGCTCCTCATTACAGTGTTTTCTCCAGCCTTCTGTTACCTCATATCTCCTCCATTCAAATATCCTCCTCAACACCCTCAGTCTGTTCTCTTAATGTGAGATACCAAGTTTCACACCCGTACAAAACTAAAGGTAAATTATAACGATGTATATTCTAAGTTTTATGTTCTCAGACAGCAGAGCAGAAGGGTGATAGAAATGTTATTGGTCTACAAATTTTAAGGAATATAGTGCAATGAAAAATTCTCCAACATTCATGTAAATGTTCAAGACTGCTAATATGCATATTGTGCATTCCTGGCTTGTGGCACAGTGTGTAATCTTGTAGGTGAACACTAACGTTACGGAGAAATATGCTGCCGCCATCTTCAGGGCGTAGGCGAATAGAGTGAGGATGCGGTTGTTCTGTATGGGCAGGTGGAGTAGAAGGTCGTCATATAGATCCAAGGGAGGAAACTTCAGCGATCATTGGCCTTGTCTCTAGCATGTAGCCGGGTTCTCACCCTACACACCTCGACCCTGAAACCTGAGGCAGCGTGTCCCTCAGGAGCGTCCATATCCGCACGGGGTGGCCACTCAGGCACCAGCAGTCCCAGTTCCATCATTTGTCTGTGTATGGTTCCAAGTATTAAAAGCGTCACCTAATGAATTTAAAATGCAAAGGAGATGAAATGACAGTTCACTGCTGTCACTCCGACCGCCTCTGTGGTCTAGTGGTCAGAGTTCCTGGCTACACATCCAGAGTTCCGGGTTCGATTCCCGGCTCTGCCAGTTCTTCTGAGTAGTAATGGGTCTGGAGCGGGGTCTACTTAGCCTCGTGAGGATAATTGAGCTCTTTCAAGGAACCAGATCCTCCGGTCTAGAAAACTGAAATTAACGGCAGTGGGAATTCGTTGCACTGACCATGTGACGCACTCTATCCGCAAAAGTTGGGATTAACTTCGTCGAAAAAGGCGGTCGCTCGGTCGGTATAGTTCGCTTGTGGACTCAAGCCATGGAGTTTGTTTGTTTGTTGTTACTCCAGTTACCCTGCACTGTACTGCAGTCATACAGAGCACTGGGAGAGGTCAGCATGGACCCGTCCTTCCTTCACTGCTCCTTCCGAAATTTCTACAAAGCAATGGGATTAGTAACATTACATTCACACTTCGGCTTAGGTGACAAGTCCTCTTTCAAAATTATATCGTCCTCTACGATAGAACTATTCTCAAACCGGTGTGACTAGTAAGGAAAACTGTAGACAGTCGTGAGCCACACTCATTAGCAAGTCACTCTCGGAATCCAATTCATTTGAAATATTATCTTAAAGAATTCGACGAAAGAAAATTTTAAATGAAGAGAAAGCTTCACAGAAACGTGACAGTAGCGTGTTCGCTCAGAAACTAAGTTGCGACTCCCTTGTTAGCATTATAATTCTGAAATGCATAGAACATTTACATTGTAACGTTCTGGGTAGAAGAAGAAAGCAGTATATTGCTCCGAAACACTCCTAACCAGCCTGCGCCATGCACTATGACATAAACACATTAAAACAATAAGAATCTATCCTGATTGAGGTTTTAATGCTTTTCCTCAGGCAATCCAGACAGCTAACGGAATAGTACCTCTATAAGGCCAACGCCACATCCTTGTAATTTTGTTCCAGATCAACATTCACTAATTATCCTACCATTCTACACCGTACAGTCTAGTTACTGACACACTCGTAAAATTTCCCACCAAATTAAATTAGTCATACAACATTTAGTGTACACTCCTACTGCCAGATTTAATGAAAAGTCATTCAGTAGTTTCGGATATGAAATAAGCTCATAGGCATATACTTGGACATGACTTCCCCAATATGCTTCAATACCCCGAAATTTATAATTTTTTTAATTTCTAGAGGTGTGGGACTAAGTCCCTTGTACTGCGGCCACTTCTGGCCTATTGTACCAGCCCCAGATAATAGGTGAGGGTGATTGTGGAGCAATTGGTGGAATGAAGATTGGCAGGGGAAACGGAAGTACTCGGAGAAAACCTGCCCCAGCGCCACTTTGTCCACCACAAATTCCATTTGACCAGACCCGGGATCGAACCCGGGCCGCCGCTGTGGGAATTCAGCGACTAACCGCTTGAACTATGGCGCGGCCATATGTAACAAATTTATACTTGGAAAACATATGTAGTTATGTGTCCAGAACATAAGCAGATGCTACAGAAGGTATGCAGAGGGCTTTGTTATTCAATGCTCCAGATAAATACTGGGGTCTGTATATCAGATGATGAAGTTTCAATACAGTGAAAACTTCCAAAATCTTATTTGTTGTCTATCGCAGGTTTATATAGAAATAGAAATCAACACGCATGTTCGGAAATTCTCCGGTTTGAATTTCTGACGGGTTGGTGGGTAAACTGATGGAGTATTTTCGTCGATTACCTCAGAGTTTCCAGTGGGAAATGGGAGTGCTACCTTGGAACAAGCCGCGGCATTGTTCACCATAAAGTTTCTACCTTCCCATTTACGTTCGTTTGCCCACCATCTCAGCAACATAACCTCGCATTGAAATCGCATCGGTAGAGTAACTCAAGAATCAATCGAATGCCAGAAGGAAGACGATTATCGAGGGCTTCTAAATGAATCTTGGCAATCAGCACAGGATAGCGCCTTGAAATGAAATATGACGTGTTCCCCCATTTTCCCTTATCATTTCCATTCTGACAGAACAATTTTAAATCGTCATAAGTTCGTAGTTTCATGGAGCGTCATGCAAGAACTCAATATGAAATCTTGTGAATAAGATATCAATGATTTTGCGTGGGCACCTCCCAAACAACATACTTAAGCTGAAGGAGCAATTACAGAACTCGTTAGGTGTTTTTTCTCTCTCATAACCTACATAAATTCGAATATTATATGGCGAGGTGAAATAGGAGTCTATGCATAACACATGGTCAATTCAGATGTGCATATAAGAGTTTTTATTGGAGAACCTCAAAACTGCCTCAGAAGATGTAGGACTAGACAAAAAGAAAGAGGAAGTGCGAGAAGATAAATAAGATGTTGCTGTTTGTGTGAAAATGTGCAATGAGGAATAACGGGAAGTGCAAATTCAGTGGACATAAAGAGAAGCAGACACGTGACAATATTATTGCGAGGAATCAACGTAAGGAATCCGAAGAAACAAGACTTGATGAGTCGGCGGGTATAGAGCACGAGGAGAGGAAGAGGCGAAAATGTGAAGGCCCTAGGCGTCATATTCAGACCATACTTTACTCACTGTACCCAGCTGTTAAATTGGTTTAATGCTTCTTTGTTTGTTTGTTTGTTTGTTTGTTTGTTTGTTCGTTTCTTTTTTCTTTCGTTCTTTTTATTCTATTTCTTCGAAATGAAATCTTAATGTAAGAGAGTGAATTATGACTGGTCACCAATTGTTAATCTTTTTGCTTTGTGAATGATACTCGGTGCTTGATAAATTTTGAACTGCTGATTCAAAATGCATCAAAGAAATTCTGTAACGCGTAGAATTTCCTATAGATGAGCAAATGCGTTTTCTATTGTTTTGTAATTCAGCTACACTTTATTTACTTTATAGTTACAGTTAATATAATAATTGTAATATGAAGTTAAGTGTTTCTTTCCTCGTACTCAGCGTTAATATTAATCGTATGAAGATAGAAATATACAAATGCAAATCTGTTTCCATTTTCATTTACTGTAACTCTATGTAATTTATATGGAAATTTTATATTTATATTTAACATTTTCAGAATTTTTTTTCTGATTTATTTTCTCTTGTACGTATGCATCTCGAAGTTCTCTTTTAAGCTTCGAGCACAGCTAGCAAGCACTAGCGGATTCTGTTTCCTTTGGTAACGTTTATCCTCGGCAGAACTGTCGTGAAGGAACCTCTTACCATGCTCATTGCTGATATCTGAAAGGTTTATTGGAGAGAAATCGAGGTGACTATGCAAGAAGTGTATTTTCAGTGACACGTTGCAACTCATCATTCTGTAGGCCTCGAGCACTTTCTCACGCTACTCTCTGTAGTTGGGCGCTTCGTATCCGCCTAGAAAGTTTTGAGCAACGAATTTCAGTGTCTTCCATACTGCCTTTCCAATTCTTAATAGGATTTTATCAAAATTTCTGTCATTCATAACCTAATTTGTCTGAGGAAGAAGACTCTTCCTTTTACCTCTGCATAGCTGATTTATCGAAACTTCTGTATAAGATACCGAAAGCTTTCTCCATTTCCGGTTCATGGCTTAAGTTCGATTGGGAGGTAGAAATATTTTCTGTGGATCTACAGATGGGTCATTTGCAATGTTCTCTTTTCCAAGAATAATTTGTTTATGATAAATCCATTATCTCAAAGCATAATGAGTATTGCTTGCACTGTTCTATTCACACAAGAAACACCAATACAAATAACCAAGCGGCATTCCGAGTAAAGCAGCTAAGACATTCAGATCTTCTTAAACGTTCCAATAGTGTTTATTATACAACTGAGTAGTTTTCCCTATCATCCGACTGCCCTTTAATGTGCACACCGTGGCCAGCAGGGATTTCTGGTCAATTGTTTCCATTGTGAGGAAGAGCAGTCTCCACAATTAACTTTGAAGAATCAAAGAACAATAGCCAATCTCCATGCTTACGATGGCACCATAGTGCCCTCAACAATTCATCGGCATTGTTGCAGTAGGGTACAGTACCATACAGGAAAAAGAAACTTTATTTTTTTTTCGATAGTTCCGAAAATGTGAGCATCGGTTTCTTTCTCTAGAAGATTCCATGCTTGTAATCCGAAAACCAATTCGCTCTACTTGATTCTTGTACAGATTTCAGTCTCGTACAATATAATTCAACCCACCAGCATGAGGCAGGTAGCAAGTATAGATCAGCAATACAACGCACGCAGTCACAAGGGAAGGACACAACACAGAACACAATATACACAAGAATATAGGAAGAGTACTCCAATAGGAGAGGATTGACGTAACTCGCGAATTTTAAGTGCGACGTATAGATGATAAATCTTGAACAGTTTTAATATATAAATTTTTTATTATTATACATGACATATATATTTTAATCATTTTATAAAGGAGACATGATGGCATAGAGTGCAATGGTTTGACGTAAATAAAACCACACCTGATAATGGCACATTAGTGCCGAAACATGTAGTGAAGAGAAAAGTGAAGTTGTGTGCACTGTAAGACGGTTGGTACAAATACACATCATGAACGGAAGTATAGAGCTTTTTCTTCTAACCTGAAAATGGAGGCGACATGTTCCGCCGAAACATGACTTGACTTTCAATAGACTACATGGCAGCCGGAGGTATGATCGGATCTCTAGAAACCATGGCTACAGCAAATGTCATAGCAAACCGTTTTCGATTGAGCCAGGTCCTGAGATCCAGCAGTTAGTGAACAAGGAATGTAAAGCACCCAGTGTTTCTTCTGGTCACAGATTTTCCATCCAGTCTGTAATTCGGATGCCTACTCCATGAGAAGCATCACGTCGAAGAACACTGACCACAACAGTAGAGAAACACAACGTTGACATTCACACACCTGCGTGATATATTAACGCACAGCACTCCCAGTTAACATCGTAACATGTAAACAACATTCACTGAATTTAAGACTAAAAATTTTCTTCTTTCAGGTAATACGTATTAGCAACTACGTTCACTAATATTAAAATACTCATTTGTGGCTAGAAGGCCTCAGGACACTGAAAATAGCGCTAGATCACCAGGAAACGAAATATATTTCGCGCTAATATTAAAAATGCCTCATTTAAAACAAGCATTCATTTACAAAAATTCACCTGTAACGAACAGTGAAGAAAATATGTGAAGAAAGCAGTCTTCTGGGATTTGGCACCGTGTATATGTGGTGTTAACCGACGTTTCGGAGCAACGTATCGCCTCCATCTTCAGGGTAGAAGAAAAAATATAAGAAATCTGCAAGCGAAGAGACCGTGAGAAACGGTAAAAGCAGAAGACTGCTTTCTTCATAGTCACCGCCGTGAAAGCCTCAAATCTTACATAAGAAAATATGTTTTTTTTTTGTGTTTTTGTTTTTGTTTTTTTTTTGTTTTTTTTTTTTTTCAAAAAATGAAGAAGAAGAAAAGATGTAAAATCTGACCTTGGAATCTATAACAAGTTGATTGAAGTGCACCGCGTTTCACCCAGGAAGGAAAATCTTTATTTACTGGTGCTATGTGTGTTACTCTTATATCGACTACATAAAGCAGAATAAAGGCAACGGAATGAATATGGTGGTAGGAAGATGAATTTCATGGTACGTGCAAATAAGACATGCAAGAGCTGAAGTGGGTGTGAGTGCTCGCCAGCCGTTCCTTTCAAATTGATCCCAGAACCTAACACACTCGGCTATTGATCTGATTTTCCAAGTAAAATAGAATTTAAAATTTCAGGCAAGAATTTAAATTTGCCAAGCCAACAATATTTCTTGTAAAAGGGAACTATTTACTACAAAACACTTTCACTGATTTCCTTCTAGAATTAATACACGACACTATTAACTTCAAGAATATACATGAACACAAATAGGAATATTTTTCTGTACCCACGGATTACACTTTTAACGATAGTGGCAAGAACATTTACCATCTCACTCAACATTAAAATTCTTTGCATTTTGCACACACAGTGTACTTATCTGTTTGTGCTTATCTGTTCCGCAAAATTCTGAGAATAATCAGCGAGTTCATTCGCCGAATCAATCATTTCATTAACCTACTAGTCTTTGCAGTGGAGATTCAGTGCGATTCCTGTGAGGTTAGAACTCGTTTATAAATGTTATTTAGAGGAACTTGAAGCTTGAGAAGGACAGACACTGCTGTAGGCCTGCATGTGAGACGGTTTTTCCTTTGTAAGATTTGAGGTTTTCACGGCGGTGACTATGAAGAAAGCAGTTTTCTGGGATGTGGCGCCGTGTAGATATTGTGTTAATCGACGTTTCTGAGAAACTTATCGCCTCAAACTTTAGGGTAGAAGATTGAGGCGATAAGTTCCTCCGAAACGTCGGTTAACACAATAACTCCAAGACGCTACATCCTAGAAGACTGTTTTTTTTTCGAATTTTCCTTTCTTTCTCTCGAATCAGTGAACTATAAAAAAAGTCTATAATTAGTATAAGTCATATGATTCAATTGACAACATTTTGATTGGCTTCCATTTGTTCAGGCGTGATAGTTGCATGCCATAATTATAGGTATATAACATATGGCGGGCATTGTCTGTGGCTAGTGTCTGTTCGCTAGTGCAGTCTCTCAACGGTTTCAGTTTCCCCTGGGTGAGAGGCAAAAGTGTTTGAAAGGAAGCATCATTGTTTTCGAAATTTAGGTATCATCGAATGGCAAAACAACTAGAAACAAGGATCTATAAAGGTATCTGAAAGGAGCGGTTGCAGCTTGTTTTAAACTATTCATTATTCCTGCATCTCTTTTAAGACAGAAAAAACCCCCAAGAATTCTTTGTTCCTGCCAAGATGCAGACAGGGATTTCAGAACGCTGATATAGCTGGAATACAGGATATCGAATATCGAGATTAAGGGCTTTTTCATCTCCTTCAGTCCTTCCAATCGATTATCGGACATGCAAAACAGGCTATGGCTGCCTCCTTTCAAATCCTTATCTACTCAAAATTCGGTATCACTATCAATTCATTTGATGTTCTGTGACATCTGCTGCAGAAATGGCGTCGTTAAATAATCCAAGAATCTAACAATTAAATGGGGAGATTCCCGAATACGAAAACGGAGCCATAACCTCTGCACCGTACCAGAGATGATACAAGTGTTACTAGTTACTACAGCGACGGTGGCATGGGTACTGTTCTCTGGCAATAAAAGTTTAATCAATGTGGTAGATGGGGAACAAGCCACATTCTAACATCCTGCCTCGTCGTTCATTCTTCTATTTCTTTCATTTTTTAATGCGAATCTTGAAACTGAACAGACAGCTTTTCTGTGCAGAAGAAATTAGATTTTTTTCGTACTTAAAATATCACTCGTCAGAAGAAGAGCCAATTAGGTGGAGTGCTCAAGATCACGTGGTTTCCACGCATTAAGGAAGGTGATGCTATTGGCACGGCATCAAGAGGATGATATAATTGGGGTTTATGTTAGGTATATACTACACGAGCTAATTGCTAATAGACCCCTTAAACCTGCCGCGAAGCAGATGCAAATTCGAAAGACCGATTTAACAGCCACTTTCATCGGGCAGACCCCTCAGCACTTTTGGAGTTGGTAATGCACAAATATTGTAGAGATCAGACAAAGACACTGGGTTATGAGTTGCGTCGGCAAAGAAATGATAAGCACGGGAGAGAGATTTCAGTTTCTAGAAACCAACTATAATCTGTGGCATCGAAATGATATTTCTGAAAATTACGTCTGTTAATTTTCTATAATTAATTACAAAACTTGTGTTCCTATGTGAGTGCCGCACCACAGATTTTCCTGGGGCCCATTTTTGACATGTATGGAGGAAAGATGTGTGTGGTTCTGTATGAGTGTTCAACCTGGTCTCTGAATTTAAGGGAGGAACATACACTGATGGTGTTTGAGAACAGAGTGTTGAGGAGAATATTTGGACCGAAGAGAGATGAAGTGACAGGAGGTTGGAGAAAACTGCATAATGAGGAGCTTCATAAGTTGTACTCTTCTCCAAGTATAATTAGAATGATCAAGTCAAGGGGATGAGGTAGGCATGACATGGAGCACGAATGGGGGAGAAGAGGAATGCATATAGGATATTGGTGGGAAAGCCAGAAGGAAACAGACCACTAGGAAGACCAAAGCGTAGGTGGGTGGACAATATTAAAATGGATGACAGAGAGACAGGATGGGATGGTATGGATTGGATTGTTGTGGCTCAGGATAGTGACCAGTGGAGGACTCTTGTGAATACGGTAATAAACTTTCGGGTGCCATAAAATGCTGGGAAATTCTTGAGTAGCCGCAATATTGGCGGCTCCTCCAGAAGGGCTCAGCTCCATGAGTAAGTAAGTAAATATGGAGACAAGATGAGCTAAGTACGACCAACGTGCAGCTCCGTATCTCCGTATATGTTCAGATGCTGCTGATAAGAAGGTCCATTATCAATTTTTATATCCTTCTATACAGTTTACAGAAAATGTTGGAGAGGCGGGAGGGTAAAATTGTCCTTGCGCTTAATTAAGTACCATGAAGAGGCATACAGAGTACAGGAGTGGAAATAGGCATCTCGCTCCACTCATTCAGAATATCGTCATGTCCTCACGGCTTTACCTCCTTGAGAGACAGGAGGCTGGGTTGACCCCAGAATCAGTCTGATCGCTGTAGAAAAGAAATATGTTCCTCTCCCCAACCCCGGTCCCATTTCCGTCCAGCCCATAGCCTAGTAACTATATTTACTGGACTATCCCAAGTCGCTGGCTTCCCACCGCGGCGGCTCGGGCTCGATCCCGGGTCTGGTCAAGTGGGATTTGTGGTGGACAAAGTGGCGCTGGGGCAGGTTTTCTCCGAGTACTTCGGTTTCCCCTGCCAATCTTCATTCCACCAAACTCTCCATCATCATAATCACCCGGGGCATACTACAATAGGCCAATCAGTGGCCGCCGTGCCGAGTGGACCCAGTTGAAATCCACGCCCCAACTAAGCGAATTATTTTTTAATTACTGGACTATTCCAGTTCATATAGAAACTATTGTAGGCCCGCTCGCAAGAGATGCAGTTGTCCCTGTGCGTAATTAATTAAGCACCAAGCATGAAGACGTACGGAGATGAAGGTATACTTGCACAATTCTTGACCGCTACACCAGATTGAGGTGAGTGGTCAGCCTCACGCTTCGACCGCTTCACTCCCGCTACCCATTGGATAGAAGACTGGGAGGAACCGGAGTCGGAAGCTGCTGTGAAGCAGAGACCGGGAATCTATCCCCGGCCGTCCAGCCCATAGCCCTTGACATTCCTGTTGATCTATCTCGGCTCATTGCACTAAATGAATAAATGTACGTGTAGACATATTATGTCCATATAAGTGCTTCATCAGCTACAAGAAAAGTGGCAACTGCAATTATCTTTGGTACCAAGAGAACACAATATAAAATATTAAGATATTTCGCCTGTCACGGTAGCCGAGCGGTCTAAGGCACGAACTGTCTTCGCTGGCTCGGAAACCGGGAGCATGGGTTCGAATCCCACTCAGGGCATGGATGTTCAGTGTTTGTGTGTGTCTGTGTTTTCTCGTGTTTGTGTACAGGTAGAGGCCTTGCGACGAGCTGATCACCCGCCCAAGGAGTCCTACCGAATGTGTAAGTTCTAGTAAACAGACGTGAAACGGAGAGTTTCATGGAGGTAGACCAAGGCCCAAATTTGGGATGTAGCGCCAAAGGAAAGCAAAATTAACATATTTCTGTATGTTATATCTAGTGCTGAGGCCAAGAATGGTAGAGATATATCTCCACTCCACCTTATGCCTCCATGACACAGTGTGTAATTAATTAAACACAGACACATAATTGCCTTACTTTAGTAGTTTTCTATGGCCAGTATAGCCAAAATGCCAAAAAGCTCCTGTAGGATTATTGTTACTCCTCAAAACTTTAAGAATATCGCAAGTGTTTCTGTAGCATATAAATAGTGACTAAACCTTGAGAGAGGACTAAGCACTGAATGACACATGGCAGATTAGTACAGGGTACATAATCTCATCAACATTGGTTTCATCATCCTAATAAAATTTGGTGAACAGTATAAAGTTCCTAATTATGTCATTATACCCAACGTCCTGTCACTATTCAACACTTACCGCTAGGTCCCAGTTAATATTTTTCTCTACCCTCTGTTATTATCGTAGTGTGAGAGACAAATTTTCACATCCATACACAACTACGTGTAGAATTATAGTTCTCATTGTTTTAATATTCATGTTCTTAGATAACAGACGTGACTACAGGGAACTCAGTCACAAGGTAGCAGCATTACCCACATCTGTCAGCTCTTCATTTAATTATGATTGCAAATTGTATATATTTTTGTCGTTCCAAATACTTTAAATTAGTCACATTCTTTAATTTATAAATTTATGAGTTATAGTTATAATGTGATACTGTACATTCTGGCGAAGAGACATCAACTTATTGCTAGAATTATCTGAGCTTATTTCTAGAACATTCTCACTACTGACGCCCAGTAACGCTCCTGTTTTCTTTGTGGACGTATCTGTGCCTAGTAAACTGATATCATTCACAAAGATGAGGGGCTGGTGTGTCCAATTAAATTTCACCTCCATCTGATTATCTTGAACCATCCCAAAGCAAACTTGATAAACAATGATGATGAAGTATTTCATTGTTTCCGACCATTCTCAATAAGCAATGATGCTAATATGGAATTTATTACAGGCTTCGTTTAAAGTTATTTTAATTTATTTTGAAATCAATAAAAATAAGAAGAATGCCGTCCTCTGGGATGTGACGCCGTGTAGATGTTCTGTGAACCGGCACTTCGGAGGAAAGTATCGCCTCCACCTTCAGGGTAGAAAAATCCGCGAGCGAGAAACCAGCGTGAGCAGGTGGGTGCAGAGATACGTTCCTCCGAAACGTCGGTTCATACAAGCTCTACACGGTGCCACATACCAAAAGACGGCATTCTTCATAGTCACCGCCGTGAAAACCTCAAATCTTACTCAATAAATATAGTTTCCTATAGGGCACTCGTAACTGAATCATAAGTGTTACTGAATTCTGGGCACAAAAATAGCTGAAACACTGTCCCATTCTACTCCAAATTTGTCTTCAATTAATAAGGAATGCAAACGATATGCACAGTCATTGGCTAAATTTCAGAAAATGATTTAGACTGAAAGTGGCGTGCTTTTATCATTAATAGAAGTAATTTTGGTATCATTTTCAGAAGTTGGTACACTAAGAGGTTCCTTCCACTGCTTTGGCAATTCTTTCTCTTTCCAACTGGACTAAATAAATTTATGTATCTCAGAACGTAATGTTGGAGCCATTCTAAGTGTGGGTTGAGATTTAGCTCTATACATCTTCAACGTTTCAATACTAATTTCAGTCTCAGAACAGCCAAGCTGAGCAATATGCTCAGATGCATATGCAATAGCTGACAGAAGCATTTCTTCGAGCTATCTAAAACACTGTGTAAATTGCAAGCAGATCATTGTCCTCGTCCTTTTCCAAATTTATTCTACGTTGCTAAGTCTCCTCAAACTCACTCACGCCTGTATGATACGTCTCCTATGCTCTTTTTTCCTATTTTCCGTTTTAAGCTTATTAATTTTGTTTTTGCAGGCATTTCCTTGTTTGATCTGAAATGTCTACCAGTTTTAAGTCTAATATGGTTCAGATAACAACAAAATTTTCTTAAAATATCGTCATTTTTGATCTTCCCTAACGCTTCACCTTTCTGTCCATTTTCCTTTAAACTGCACCGAATGCAACCAACTCGCGAAAAACAGACTTATGAACGAAGACTCATTTTCGATTTATCACACTGTGAGGTCCTTATTCTGGAAATGCGATCACATTCTTCTGTAAAGTAATTTTTTTTATTATAGATAAATTTCCCTACAAAATTTGAATAAGAAATCTTATGTATAATCATAGCCTGATTCTCCCATCGGCATGTGAATACCAGAAGGTCCTTGAAAATAGAATTTAGCGCGTCTTGATAATAACATAACTGTCTTCGTCACCAACTGAAAATGACGTGCCCTCATTTCCAAAGTAGATGGCTTTTAGAAGATCCTTGGGACTTGTCAACGGTGGAAAGAAAGGAAACCTGTAAGCTGTGGTACCCTTCGCGTTTGCTAGTAGGAAATGTGTAATTTCGCTGAAACAAGCACGGAGAGTGATTGAGATATTACATGATGAGTCTGAATAGTCAATTAGCAATGTGAGAATGAGGTCTTGGTCCGGTTCCAAATAATATCGCAGTGACTATATGAACAAACTGAGGAAACACGGGCGAAGCCACGGTAAGGACAGAAGAAACCAACCAAACAAAGGCGAAATAAAACAAAACTAACGAATGAAATGGAAACAAATGTATGCAAGAAAGAAAAACACAAAAAGGAAGATGTGTCCGTCAGAGAAATTTTAAAGGTTTCCTTAATGAGAGGCCTGAAGTTGTTAAAAAATGAAAAGATATGAAACCATCTCTTAGAGCTTTCTGTTTCAGACTCACAGCTTTTGATTTGTAGCAGGGAGGAGTGTACGCATAGAGAAATCTTAAAAGAAAAGAATAAGAAACCCCTACACCAATCACGAAAAAATATATGGCTATAAAAGTCAGCTAGATTTGGGTTGAGGTCAAGGTGCTTGCTAGTTTTCTGTGGCTGTGTGTGTGTATGCATGTATGCAAGCTGGTATTTCAAATCGAAGCTAGCAACTGACTGACTTTGAGGCCATCTTCGCAGCAGGCTCTTTCAAAAATCTGAGTGAATTATATCCCCTTTCATTTGACTTTGGAAAATGGGATGCTCTTTTTTTCCTCTCTCTTCTTCACAGCATGCGTGTTTGGTTCCTTCCCTGTGTGTTACATGCTAATAACTTTGGTAGAAATACTTCTTCATAATATTAGTATTATTATGTACGTTGGGGCAACTGTCTGTGAACGGACGCGACTCAAATGATTGCCTTCCTGTCGCTTTTCTTCTCTTCTGCCTTTCCAGAACTTTCCGACATTTGTATCCTCTCGTTTAATTATCATCTCTAAATGCCTGTCAAGACTCAAAATAAAATACCTTGTTTATGATCACATGGACACACAGCTTCACGCAAGTAACCTTGGGTGAATGTGAGTCTACTCGAGAGCAAATGGATCACGTGTGGGTCCTCAGTGATATCACCCAGTGTTTGCAATGTCGAGTTTGATTTGTATATAAAGGAGGTAAGTTTATATTGCGAAATATGGCTCTTCGTGGCACTGAATAACACACGAAAGCTACACCCAAAGCTGGTCAGTTTTGTATTTGATCTGTGGATACCCTTGTGAGTATTGTCTGTATTTAATTTGTAAAGAAGTAAACGGCAAAGTCATCGTGATAAGTAGGAGACTGGTCTCTTAATGCACAGGGACCTAATATAGAGGGCTTATTTGACGTTTTAAACGATGGGAGAAAGGAATTGGTCAGGACATCAGTTAAAGCTTAAAATCAAAAATAAAATAAAATAAAACATACTCCGTGGCTCTAGCACGCAAGAGAACTATACCGACCGAGCGACCGCCGCTTGTCGGCGAAGTTACTGCAAACTTTAGCGGATAGAGCGTCTTGCTTGGACAGCGCTACGAATCCCCACGGCCGTTAATTTCGGTTTTCTAGACCTGAGCCGCTATTTCCTTGAAACAGCTCCTCAATTATCCTCACAAGGTTGAGTGGACCCCGTTCCAGACCCTGGTAGCGCCAGGAATCGAACCCGGGCTTCTGGATCTGTAGCCAGGAAATATGACAACTAGGCCACATAAATAATTGAAAATAATTACACAGATACTGAAACAATAAATGTTATTAAAGAAAAGCGCTTCACTTAATTGACTGCGTAAACCTCTGTACACAAGACCCTCCCTCCGTGAATTCCGTTAATTCAAGTTCTTTACGCTAGAGCACACTACATGGCGCAGAGGTTTGCTCTTTTGCAACGATGATACGAAGTCTTACTGATTTTAGACTTTTACCATGTTAAACTCTTCATATTAATTCAGTTCTTCCGTGGTTCCACAGTGTGGATGTGGGAAATGCTGACGACGTTTCGAAGATACACGTTGTCTCGAACTGTACAGGGTACACACTTAGGTTATTTCCCGCATCTCCTGCTGCATTGCGTGTAGAGTGGACAGTGTAGCGCATCTGTTAATTTTACTTTCACCTTCATGTAACTCGCCACGTGTTAACAAAAAAGGATCTGGCAAAGAATCACGCCAGTATAATAACTATAGTTTTAGGTGGAATAAACTCCTCTGTCTAATAGTCATTTAGACATGAACAATGCATCTCACCCAATGAAAATTTCTCAATTTATTTACAGAATATCTAGCCATGGCGGTGTAACTATTAATCTTAGTGCAGACCGAGAGTCGCTCTAAATACAGACTAGCGACTTATGGCGGTATAACTATGAGCTTATATCTGAAACTTAATAGTTACTTCCCAAAGACAATGTCATTTCATCCATAATATAGGAAATATCTCAATATATTCATAAAAGTTGATTTACAAAAAGAGTCAAATTTGTTAAATTTTTCCAGGATCTTGAAACAATAACAGCAAGACTTGATCACGTGTATTTACATCCATTCTAACCTTGTCTGTGGGTGGCTTATTGAGACTAGAGGATTTGTATTAAATTACGTCTTTATTAAAATGACTATTACTGCCCCCTATATAATTTGCTTACTTTAGGAAGAATAGTGGTGAATGAAGAAAGCAGTCTTCTGGGATTTGGCACCGTTTATAAGTGGTGTTAACCGACGTTTCGGAGGAACGTATCGCCTCCATCTTCAGGATAGAAGAAAATATAAGAATTCTGCAAGCGAAGAGACCGTGAGAACCGGTAAAACCGAAACGTCGGTTAACACCACTTATACACGGTGCCAAATCCCAGAAGACTGCTTTCTTCATAGTCACCGCCGTGAAAGCCTCAAATCTTACATAGTGGTGAATGTTTGTTTAATGCTATGATCGCACTAATAAAGATTCAGCGGACATGCATGGCTTGATTCGGAGCGAAGGAGGAGGTGGAGGTGCAGGGGGAGAATAAGAAGACTATAGGAGACCATACACAGTGTCGTGAGGACAGCGCCATGTTGGGTGGGGTAGCCGTGCAATTCGTTGCTTCTTTTCTAATACATTGTGACGAAAGTTGCAGACAGCGCACAAGATAATGAGAATGTCACAATAGGATGAAAGAATTTTACGAAAAAGAGGAAACCAGGCGGAGAGGGCGAGTTATTTCGTTCCCGTTTTTTTGCGTTTCCTCTCTTGTTCTTAACTCAATCGGTCCGGAAATCCATCATTTGCTGCTTCACAGCTGGATTCATATTTATGGGAATGTGATTACAAGTCTCAGAGATTTATAGCTGTCAGGAGGTTGGGAGGGGGGTGTGAAGATCCCGCCAGCTAAAACCGCCCGCCATCTTTAAACCTGGGGGTGAAATACAGCCGTCCGGCACGCCAGTCTCCGCCCACGGGATCCGTGGCGCCTCGTCATCTCTGGACAACTCAACATTTTGCGTCATTCGGAACCAGCGCGTGAGGCTCACAAACTGCACACCGACGGATGTGGTTTATTTCAACGTGTGCTGGATGGACAGAGCCACACACTTTTAGTTACACAGAGTCTCTTTAATCTTGAGAAAATGATTATTTCAAGTCCTAATTAAATTCAAAAAAAGCTTCCCACAATTCAGTTCACAGTTGCTTGTCTTTCCGTCTGTATGTAAAAAGGTAGAGCTTAAAATAAAGAAAACCAAATTGGTTCTAAAAATTTTAACAAAATCCTTTTTAGCAACATTTGTAAACAAACTAATTATAATAATTTATAAATATTTTAATGTATTCATGCAGGTCGCAGTAGTTGTTAAAAGGATCACATTTTATATTCATGGCATTGTGATTATACTGTATGTATGGGTTGATATTGACCAGTCACATTGTAATAGTAGTTTCTGCCTGTATTGATACAACGTATATCCTTCTGAAGGTGGCCTCTAAGATTAAAACGAAAAAAAAAATAAAAAACATTTTTTCAGTCACACTGGATGGAGTTGATTAGCCTCTTATTATACTGCTCGTTTCACGGACTAGGATGAACCAAATAAAAAAGAAAAACGTAATTTTACACTTTGTTTTGTATGGGTGAGAAACTTCGTCTTTGAGACTATAAGAAGAGCAATACTGAGGGTTGGTTGATTGAGAACGAATAGTGAGAAGGACATCCGTGCCCAAGAGGGAGAAGAGAATGTGACGACACGAAAGCCAAAGCAGGAATTAGAGAGGAAGCGGCATCTGCCGTGAAGGAAGCCAAGGTACTTAGAGGATTGTACAGTCAGGGAGAAGAAGAGAGATAAGGAGGAGGCGGGACAGGAGACTGGATAATTCCGCGTAATAAGGACGTTCTGAATATAGAGGTTCTTCTCTTCACGAAGTTTTTCTCAAAAGAATTTTTACAATTAAGCCCAGACTTTCGACTTGGTTTATCTTCCGAAAGCGAAATCGTTCATCCGAAGTTACTTCCGAACAAATACGAACGAGAAAGGGAATAAACGCACGAAACATTGGCCCTAGGGTCTCCTTGCGTTCCGTCTTGGTGTGCATCTTGTATAGTTGCTATTCTTTAAACAATTTTATTGCTATGTTGTATAGCATAATGGGCTCTCACAGGGAGACAAATTGAAGGAAAACAACTTCTGTGCTTAATTCGTAAAAAATGACTATATGATGGCGTACGGGCTAGTGAAAATACAGTTTCACCATTCTTAATCTTGGAACTATATGGAGGTGAATGGTCAGCTTCACGCTCCTAACGCTTCATCCTCGAGTAGAAGCCCCTGACACCCACTGGATAGGAGGCTGGTTGGACTTCAAGGTCGATCTGGACGCTAAGGTGAAGAGATAAATCTCTTGTACCTGTCGAGTATCGAACTGCGATTGCTCAGTCGCCCAGCGTGTAGTCCAATCGCTATACCGACAGAGATATCATGATTCCTGCAATTGTTATAGCATCATCTAATATCTTTTCGACGTTTACGTGTTCCTCTTCAGACATAAAAAATTTATTCACATTTTTGTTCATTTTTGGTCATTCGGGAACTTATCCCCAGTTATAATAATGCGCGTATAGGAAACAGTATTTCCCATCACAGAATTTCGCTTTGTGGAATTCCTCCAGGAACGCAGCTATTCGTAACAACAGAGTCTGCTTGCATTAATTTGTGAAACACATTATCAGCATGAAGTAATAAAAAAATGTCAGATAGGCGGAGTATGTAGCATGTACAGAATACTTAAAAAACGTGTACAAAATTTGCTTGGAAGCCCCTAATGGAAGAGAGATGTTGGGATACATAGCTGTTGGTGGCAGTTTAATAAAAAATTGACTTTACGGTTCAGATGAGAAAAGATTCCTCTACCTAAAGGAGGGAACAGTGGCAGGCTGTTCTGAACACCATAATGAACCTATGGGTCCCTTGAAGGGAAGGCAATTTCTTCAATATTTGAGCGGCTGGTAGCTTCTCAACACAGAATCTATTTCATGGGGTTTGCCATGTGTCAGTTATGAAGCAAGGACTTGGCTTATTGATATTACTGTACAACACAGAATTGCATGAATGTAGTGTATATATAAATGCATATGTACATCTTGCATAGTTAAATGCATGCATGCCTAAATATATTCTTGCATGCATACACAAATATATACATACATGCATACACACATACATACATGCATACGTAAATACATACATACATACACACATACTTATAAAGTTTGTGATATCACAGAATTAATCCTAAGCCATCGGAAAGCCGTCAGACTCAGAGTGCTACAGCAATCAATTAAAGAGCGTCCAGCCCTATCAGTGTGGACACAACGCGAACATACTGAGTCACATATCTGCATTAACGAGAACCTTATCCGTAATCTGCAGGAGTTATCGATGACTGACACATGGTGAAATCAACGGTGATAATATGCAAGTTAAAATGGAACCGTAGATTGTAGCATCAGTACCGGAAGTCACGTGGCGACAGTGTGTTCCTTCTTGCTCTTCTGGTCTCCACATCAGTACCGGAAGTCACGTGGCGACAGTGTGTTCCTTCTTGCTCTTCTGGTCTGCCCTTTTATTTGGTTCTTTCTTTTCGGACAATGCCCATACTTCAGTTGGCTAGCTCAGCAAATTGTTTGGTTAGTTTTCTTACCGATATTTTAGTTTGCTTGTAGTTAATTGATCAGTATACATTGAGAAGTATAGTTCAGATATTTGAATAGGCAATTATTAATTTCAGTGAAGCAGCTGTACATAGTATACGCTACGGTTTCCAATAACTACGTTGCAGGTTGCCTAGCACTGGCAGACTAAAAACTTTACTTGATGCATTGTTGCAGTGAGGCAGTGAGTTCTAAACTTTTGAGAGGGAATGGACGAGGTCGCCCACGGTGGGGCCTGCACACCGCTGGGCCCCGCTGCCATGGGGCCGTAAATCTGTCAGCAGAGTCAGCATTGCCGCTCGGTCCATCCGTCAAGAAGAAGAGCGGTGAGAGGGAGGTAGAAGCCATTGCAAAGATCTGGTCCGTAGAGACTACGAGAGAATCTCACTGCTCTGGCGCTACTCTCGTTTCGCTCCCGTATGCTCCTAACGATTCATATCACATGGACTCTCCTAGCTGAAATGGTTGAATAAACTTAACAGAAAAGCCAGACACCGTTCATTTCCTGAAAATGGTCTAAATTAGTGCCACTAACTACCTCTTGATATGTCACAGAGAGAAACAACGAAAGAAACATGTACAGTTGTGCGGAAAGAGAAGTAGAATGAAAAGAAAAAAGAATATGGCAAGGGAAGAAATAAAAATAAAACGAGAAAATGGATGAAAAAAGCAAAAGAGGCAATAATTATTTCATAAAGCTCTTTAATATTGCAAGAGTTATTAATGAATCAATTGATTTTAATACCAGACAACTTTATATCTAAGTTTATGACTGTAAAAAACTTTAAGCCACATGACGCTCAAATTACATAATGTAAGCGAGAGAAAACTTGTGAAAATGTCACTGTGGAGACCGCACCAAGGAGACGTACACGGGATTGGAAGTGAAGTTCTATGCATCTTTAACCACAATACTACAAGGATATGAGCGATCAGCTTTACGCTCCGGCCTCTTTGTTTCCGAGGAATTAATCATCGATATCCATTGGTTAGGAGGACACCAGAGTCCGTGTTGTAGTGCGACAGCGAGAAGAATTCCTTAACCTGACCGGGAACCGATCGCAGAACCGGAAAACCCGTATCCAGTTACTTTACTGTCTGAGTTCATTCTAATCAATTGACTCTCCTGAAATTTTCTTTCAGAGTAAGGAGAATGAACTTCGCACATTTTAACTGCACAAGTGCCTGGTCAGGAATGACGCCCCAAACTTTGAGGCAGACGATATGATAATGTGCTGCCTGTCCAATCCTGCAGCGGTTTTAGATGAGTTTGGGACACTAGTAGAATGGTAATTAGCAGGGAAAACCCGAATAAATCCGACGAAACCTCTGATCCAGTGCCATTTTGTCCACTGCGGATCTCATGTGAAGTCACGCGAGATTAAATCACAAGCCAAAAGCTAACCTCTCGAAGTACTTAAATAATAAGTTTGCTGCAGTGTCTAATGTTTTGCAGAGCAAATGCAATTGAAGTTAACACTTGCGTTCTGATGCCAGAAGACTTCAAGCTTCAGTAGCTAACTTAATGAATGCAGTGGGATACACGCAACAGCAATATCACACTGACACCTAGCTACATGCCCCTAACTTCCGTCCCTCTAAATCATCTTGTAATTCCCCCTTCAAGACCAGAGTGGACAGGTTTCTGGTACGCATTCATCCTCGTTACAGGTCGACCCGTCCCTGCTCCCACGGAATACCTTGGGACATTTTATGTCTAATTGAGATAAAATATACGTATAATGAGAGCGAAGCGCGCATGCGTCTCAGCACATTCGATGTAGCCATATTCCCACGAGGTCACCGTTTGTGTTTCTGAGCAGGAAGACGAAATTCAAGATGACGCGAAAACTGACTGATGCGTCACTTGGAGAAAAGGATTCGTAGTTCATGAGATGACAGAAGTCCAAAGCTACATTGTTTTCCTCAGTTGCCGTCCTCTCTGTTTCTACATATCTCATTAGCCTTATTGTTGATTTATTTGATGTATTACGGATAAAGGACCGCCTCTGTGGTCTAATGGTCAGAGTTCCTAGCTACAGATCCAGAGATCCGCGGTTCAATTCCAGGTGCTACCAGATTTTCTGAGAAGTAGTGGGTCTTGAACGGGGTCCACACAACCTCGTGAAGATAGTTGAGAAACTATTTGAAGAAAATAGCGGCTCCGATCTAGAAAATCGAAATTAACGGCCGTGGGCATTCGTTGCTCTGACCACGCGACACCCTCTATCCGTAAAAGTTGGCACTAACTTTGCCGACAAGCAGCGGTCGCTCGATCGGTATAGTTCGCTTGCGAAATACAGACTACGGAGTTTGTTTGTTTGTTGTATTACAGATAGAGACATGTTGGTGTAAAGCTAATCACAATAAAGATATCACTATATAAAGTAAAAAATTAATTTTTTTATTTCTCTATATATTCAGCACTTGCAAATAAGATTCATGTGAAATTTTTACAGCTTGAGAGATGTATACTTTTTGGAGTGTACCCATTTTTGTTCGATGACCTCTTCTGCAGAAGAATTAATATACATTGATGTGAGCTTCGCCTGAAGAAGGGATTAAGCTATGTTAAAATAATATGAAAAAAACACTCAAACAAACTCCGTGATCTGTAATCCGCAAGCGAACTATACCGACCGAGCGACCGCCACTTGTCGGCGAAGTTAGTGCCAACTTCAGCGGATAGAGGGTGTCGCGTGGGCAGTGCAACGGATCCCAACTACTGTTAATCTCGGTTTTATAGACCGGAGGCGCTATTTCCTTGAAGTAGCTCCTCAATTATCCTCACGAGGCTGAGTGGACCCTGTTCCAGACCAATTACTTCTCATAAAATGTGGTCGCGGCGGGAATCGAATCCTTGACCTCTGAATCTGCAGTCAGGAACTCTGACCACTAGACCGCAGAGGCGGTCAATATGTAGGCCCATTCCGGATATTTTTTTTTTCTTTCCAGTGGCTTGCATGCTTTCATGTATCGCTTTCACATACAATAAGGAGCCCAGATTCAAGTTCTCGAATTATTTTGTACTCAACAGCATAAACATTTTTTTATATATTGTAACGTGTATATCTAGGCAACGGCGTGAAAAACATTTCGCGTAAGCGCATTCATTATTATGACGAATGTTCATAGCTTCTAACTGAAATTTTGGATTAATTATAACAACGGTATATTAATTAAACAAGGAGATTTGCGCCAGGAAATTTAATCAGAAATTTGCAGAATAAAAGTTTGCATACTGCAACTAATTAATATTATAATCGGTTGGAGAGCTCAGTGCAGTAGGTTCGACCCTTATCGCGAGCGGGCCGCTTGACTTTGCGACATCTTCACACGTTACAGCACGTGATAAGCAGCTGATGAAATTACGAAGAGTTTAATATGTTTATTTTCTACTCTTGATTTACTCAAATTGGCCAGGTAGAAATCTTCAGATAAGACTCTCAAATTCAGTATTTGCTAAGGCGTAATATTGCTATTAATTTCTATAGGAGGGCTCGAGGTAAATTTATGTTGACATCGGTGATTATTTCACTTATAAAAAACAAACAAAAAAACACGAGTCTGAGTGGGCCCCTTTCCAGACCCAATACTTCTCAGAAAATCTGGGAAAGCAGGGAATCGAACCCGGACCCTTGGATCTGTAGCCAGAAACTTTGACCACTAGACCACTTATATGATTTCCTATATGCAAAAATAATAAAATTTAGGCAAATTTGGAGACATCTAAGACTTGTGTCCGTCCTAATCGAAAACCTGGACGCAAATTTTCCCGTGGATTTGTAAGGGCGTCGCGCCCCCTTTCAACGTTTAGAAATTTAGACGACGTCGCATCAAACTTAGGACTCTCTCTTATGTGATTAGCCTATTTAAATACAGCCGTGTCGTGTGCCTAAATGCTCCGAACCTTATTGGTCAGCTGACGCCAGACTCGTCAGCCTAACTCCAATACATGGATTAAATTACTCCGACTCCAGTCCTGTCCTAAGGACGTCCCACTGAGAAATAACAAATAGCCCATTAACTTCCAAGCCAAGTAAGCCGTGTAGAACCTGAGCGCTTACTACCTCTACCGAGGAACAATGCAATAATTCAAATCTCCACATTATCCGAAACATTCGAATAGAAAAATAATAACAAAATTAAATATATTTAATTCAGCCCTTCTCATTTATACCAGATCAATAAACCTTTATTAATTTGGCGTTCTTCTTATAGGTACAACACCCTGGCAGCTCTGTCTTCTGTACCCACACCCCAATTCTGTGGACAAAAATAAAAATCTCTTGTTCCTGACGGGAATTGAATCTCAATCCCTCCATCATGCAATCGACAATCTGATACGTATAATTCTTGAAAAGATTACATTAGAGGACGTCTGTGTGACCTCTACATTTCGCACTGCCGCCATATCGTTCTGCTGAGGTTTGAGTGTCGGGACTCGACCCTCTAACACAGCAACTTTTTGTCTCGCATCCCCTTCAAACCTTGTAAAATCCTTATGCTACAATACTTCCACAGACATTTGTCCTTTATGTTTATAAGACTTTTTATTAGAGCGATGTAACTACTTGTTAGTGAGCTCACTGCTAAATTTGCATTGAATAACTTCCATTTTAGTTTAAAGTAGAATGGATAAAATCACACTGAAAAGCATAAAATAAATTAGGCATTTGCTATATTAACGACAAAATCTCTTTCAACATTGCACATATTTTCAGCCCAACAGCCCCGTTGCTCTACTTTTATTGTTACTGCATTTTATTTTTGCAAAAAACGTAAGCCTGTTACTTAAGAAACGACCGTTTTTATAATAAATTTGTCGGATAATGCCTCAAACCTTCTAATCGTCGCTATGTTTGTAATTGCTGACTTGCAAAGAATGTGTCATAACCAAGGCCCGGATTTTGATGACATTTCATGTTTTTTTCCTTGTATCCTATGCGATGCTCTTAAATATATAAATCTCGGATATGAGCTGCTGATTACAGAAATGTAAATTTTATAGTTAATTTTTTGTCATTTTTAGGTTTAAGGTCATTTTTCTCATTTTGGGGGTAAATTTTTGGGTAAATTTTTGGACTTTTAAGAGTATTTCTTGTCATTTTTTGCCATTTTAGGGAATTTTTCTTCATTTGTTTTCTGAAATGTGAATAACATGGAAGCGAAGTGTTCTGTCTTTTCTCCTTTAGGTCATGTTTTTAATATTTTCAGGTCATCAAAATCCGGACCCTGCATATTACATTTTGGGGTCATATTTTAGGTCACTTTTCTGAATTCTTTCGGTCATTTTTTAAATATTTTCAGGTCATCAAAATCCGGGCCCTGTCATAACAAATGGGTATTGTATTTATGATCCCTTTCAGTACCAAATTCGATATGCCTAGCTCAAGTGGTTCGTTTTAATCATTAACAATATTTGAAGAAAATGTTTACACGACCGACAAGTAGATATTTTACAATCTAGAAAAAATTACCATAACAAAGCAGCGAACTCTACAAACACATCATTTAGTAGAGCTAAATGTTATCCCACCTCATTAGTTTGCGGGCCCGTGTAATAGATTTTACTTACTGTGTGGAATAAAAATTACTACTCTGGAGTGAACTACGGCATAAGGTTTATGCGACATTTATGAAACTCGGTAACTCCTCCAAAAGCGGAAATGGGGGAAGCACAGACATATGATTTTACAAGCCAACATTTTACCTTGGGAAGGGATATGAAGTCCTGATGTTTGGAATAAATGAAGAATTGAAGAATATGGACTAAAAGCACATTTAAACCGGAAAATAATGATAATGATAAGGAGTTCTGTCTTTTGGAATATATAATCACTTCTTTAATATGTGCGGTGGGACTAAGTCCCTTGTACTGCGGCCACTAACTGGCCTATTGTACCAGCCCCAGATGATAGGTGAGGGTGATTGTGGAGCAATTGGTGGAATGAAGACTGGCAGGGGAAACCGAAATACTCGGAGAAAACCTGCCCCAGCTCCGCCTTTTTCACTAGCTATGCCACTGCCATAGTTCTTTGGAATTCAACCGAGGTCTCTGAGGAACATGTCGCCTCCATCTTCAACGTCAAAGGATAAGGTAGGCCGCACACCGGTCTGAGTTATGATGCCGACGTCGACTTCATGCTGACGAATCACGAATGAAGAAAGACTGCGTCTTTTGTCTCATGTCTTGATGCTTGTCTTGACGCAGTTGGTGTGCGGCCGCCCTAAGACAAGCAGAAAACAAGCATGAGGCAGCTCTGCTTGCTGTCTGCTTCATGCCGGTGTCTTAATTGGCTTATTTTTGACCCTGAAGAAGTAGGCGACATGTTCCTCCGAAATGTCTGTCGAGTTTCAATGTATTACACAGCATTATATCCCTGAAGGTATAACTCTTCATAGCCACTGTTGTGAGCTCCTCAAACGATTATAATGATTATAACGATCTACACCTACCTATCTACCCACTACCTACCACTCGGCGGTACAGCCCTGGGTGAGCCTTGCCCTCCTCTACAACCAGTCTCTACGTGCTGCCATAGGAATGGACCCACGCATGATGACCCGAGGCTGCTTGTTAGGTTTCTGAACAAAATTCTCTTTACAGGATGAGGTTGTTAGCTTCATGCACAAACCCTAACGTGGAGGACCAGGGTATCCCTCTTAGTCTGGATTCTACCCTTTGACCTTTCTGGCATGGGTGATCCTACCGTTAGTTAAACTACAGAGTCACGCAAGCCCCCTCCACCACGGGCAAGGTGGAGACAAATTTGAGGACTATAATAATCTAATAGTAAAAGGAAACTGATTCAGAATCGTTCGCGGACCGCCATCTTGGAACGCGCATATGTCCCTATATGAGAGCAAGGTATAATGGTTAATCACCATCATGATAGCATTGGGTGTCAAAATTAGTTCGTTTATACATGGGCAGGAAATGAAATCAGTGTGGTTTCTAACACGTTCATTCTTATTAAAAACATGTTACATGTCAAGTAGCACATTTTGATGAAAAGCAATTTAATTTGAACATGACATGATATGACATGAGCAGAGAATCGAGGTCTGGTCTCGCAATAAGCTGCCTACTGCAGCCACTGAGTGACTATATGATAAGAAAAGGACAGGCAATATGCAGTCTCGAGAGCTCTGCACACAGACCGATAGGAAATCAGTGCAATGTAAAGTCTGATTAGTTCATTATAAGCCGTCAGAATCAAACATGAAACATACGTCACCAATAATTCTCTTTATTTAAGCAGGGTTGGAACTCAGCTGCACGTGTTTTTCGAATTCGTTCTTCACAAATTTGCATGTCTCTATCATCTTCATGTTTATTATTGCTTACTTACTCATGGAGCTGAGAACTTGAGGAGCAGTCAATTCTGCAGCTACTCAAGAATTTCCCAGCATCTTATGGAACTCGAAGGTTCATTACCGTGTTCCCAAGAGCCCTCCACTAGTCCCTATCCTGAGCCAGATCAATTTAATCATACCATCCCATTTTATCTAAGATCCATTTCAATATTTTCCACCTACCTACTCCTTGGTTTTACTAGAGGTGTCTTTCTTTCTGGCTTTCCCACCAATATTCTACATGCATTCTTATTCCCCCAATTCGTGCCATATACCCTGCCCACCTCATCCTCCTTGACTTGATCATTCTAATAATACTTGGAGAAGAGTACAAGTTATGAAGTTCCTCATTATGCAGTTTTTCTTAGGTGGGTCCCCTGTCACCACGGAATGGCGCGTCCTCAGGTTGCGGATGGAGAAGACTCCTCTCAGGTACGGAGGGACACTGCGAATATGTTGAATAAGCAGTAGCGTACGGCCGACAAGGGGTGGTCCTCCAGCTTGGTGGTTGGGCGTGGGGCTAATAAATCCTCACCTTAAAAAATAAGCTCGTTACGAAAATGAACACAAAGCCTCGGACCGGGACGGATCCTCTGGATAAACGCCCTAGGCTAAAGGAAATGGACATGAAATTCGGTACTTGCTTATTATTTGCAGATGAAATCAAGATTTTCATTTTCTTTGCCTTATCCATCTCCTTAAATCTGATGGCCGAGCTGAACATACACTGAGCCAGATGAATCCAGTCCACAACGTTTAACTCCGTAATTATATATATGCAAGGTTAAATTGGGATTTCTTGTGGGGTATAGTTAAGATGGTCTGATCTCCATCCTCTGTTATCAACTGGAGAGAAAATCGGACGGGCAGACGGAGCTCCGCTTTACATATTCGTTTAATGCTCTAACTTCCAAAAGGGCACAAATATGGTAATTGTCACAGAATCCTAATGACTATTTCTCGTTATTGTTGACCTTGCTGACCCTTGTTAGATCGCCTCTGTGGTCTAGTGGTCAGAGTTCCGGGCTACAGATCCAGAGGTTTCTTTTCCATGAAGAGTCGTCCAAGAGATAAACAGCGTGACGTTACGTCCTAATTGAAACAAAAATCCGTCCTACGTCACCAAAGCCATCACCAGGGCATCAGCCAACACCATAATTGTCATCATTGAAACAGAACGCTACCACTAAAACAACCACTGCCACCACACCTCGACAACCACCGCAACCACATCTACTGCTTACATCACCGTACAACCGCTACAACCACAACAACTCCGAATATTGCAATCACCACTGTGATTGCCGCGGCCATTAGTACATGTGGCATAACTACAACTGTTGTCACCACTACTACCGCTGCGGCCACCACAGCATTCAGACTCACAGCGATCATCAAGATAACCACTGCCAGCATTATAACTATAATGGGTTTGGATTGGTGAATAGATATATTGACCACTTACAGGTCGTAACTACAAATAACAATAACAGTATCTTTATTTCTACACTTTATAATTCACTAGAGCACACAGTATAATGTTCTTAGACGTTTCCTGGTAAAGGCTCCAACAATGGCTATTCCTCTGCTCTGGCTCAAGTCCTCTCTTCACAGACTCTCCTACAGAAATAATTAAATTCTAACCTTGTCCCTTGCTTAAAACAGCTCGGCACGGGCCACATAGAAAACAGTTCTATTGTTGCGTTCGTGCCTGTTTCTGCGGGAACGTATTTACCCAGCCGTTGCCCAGAATCGGCCTTGGTATTTCTGTTTATCCCGGTGTCGTTGCGTAGCAACTGTTGTACACCCCACAAATTGCATTTCCGCTACCAATAATGCCATCGCCATCATCATCAGTAACGAAAATGACGATAATAATAATAATAATAATAATAATAATAATAATAATAATAATAACATAACAATTCTTTTCCTTTATTAAGATGTTTACTAACAACTAAACTTGTGTAAAAGACAAGTACTGATGAACGTGTATAATAAAGGGAATATTGAATGACGGATCAAAAGAATATGAAACTTTTGAGACTGCTGTCATGCGGGTTTAACGCTGTGTAGAAGGGTAAATAGATATCCATGCACCCAACTGCACTGTGTCTCATTCCAGATGGCAAGTAACCTTCACAGATTTTGTTGCGAGAGCCTCAAGTCTCACGCGATAAGAAATTAAAGAAGCCAAACAAACGCAGTCTAAAACGGAAAAATGTATGAGAAGCCAGGGAAGGCAGTCTCTTTGCTACGAAAATTCTTGAAATCTGCATCTACAATTTGTATCAGTAGAGCGCCTGATGACAGCGACGACGAGGATGATGATAATGATGATGATGATGATGATGATGATGGTGTTGATAATAAAGTAAAAAAAAAGTAAAGCACTCCCTGTTACAGGCCGTGAAGGCCCATAGGGTTGTGAGACGTTGAGGGTCCAACATTATCTAGACAATCGGCTCAAAGACGGCGGTGAGGTTGTCACCCTTACGCGCCGGCCGCGCTTTACTCCCCAGGAAAATTATTGAATTAATTCCTGGCACTCATTTCTGTCAGAGGCTGAGTCGACCCCAGGGCCGTAGTGCAGCTGGAAGGATTAGGTCAACTGAAAAAATCCAGTGACATCGGGACTTGAACCCGCGACCTTCCGACTTGTAGCATAGCCCCTTAACCAACTACGCTATGGCGTGATAATGATAATAATAATAATAATTCACATTCATGTGATAGGCCTATATTTTGCCTCATTGTGGAATCTATCGGCTATTTATGCCTCATGTCTTTTCACTGTCAAATTTCAGACATTTCAAACGCATGTTAACCAACAGAAGATACAGTGAACCTAATTGTAAACTCCAATTTACCTCCCCCTTCCTATTTTATTGTGATAAAACAAACTTACAAAGAGAACATGTTTATCTACTGCTTCATCAACATGAGTTTATACTAAAGGAACTGAAGATAATGTCCAGCGAAGAGAAGGAATGGCAAGAGCGGACATAATTTAGTGACGTCACTCCGGACAATAGCGCAGGGTTTGCTGCTGTTGTGGGATTTATTGGAGACGTGACAAAGTGCCTGTCCCAGGCCTCTCTCCATTGTCTCGTCCTTAGCTTCCTACACTGACTGGTGTCCCCAGCCAGCTCTTAAAACGCATTAGTGCCCTTAGTGCTGTTCGTGGTGCCTCAGATCCTCGATGGAGTCGCAACAAATGCTGACGCTCGCTATCATAGGCAGGACATCAGGACTCGCCCACTGAAGGGAGCAGGGGACGATGCAGAAATTTAACACTCTAAATGGTGAAATTCGTGTACGCATTATACAGAATGTTCCAAGAGGTAAGGTCAGTAGTCTGGGAGGTCATAGCATCGGTCATTCTAAGCGCAAATTGTACATGTGACCCCTTCCAAGCGGTTTCCGCCATTTCACTGTACAGTTCCAAAATTTTTAGTAAGATAGAGATATACGTACTGTACTAGTATTTATTGTTCAAGTGACAAAGTTGCTACAGTTTATCTAGTATAATAACAAAGAAAGCAAACAAAAAATCTCCGTGGTTTTAGTCCGCAAGCGAACTATTCCGACCGAGCGACTGCCGCTTGTCAGCGAAGTTAGTACCAAATATAATGGACAGAGGGTGTCGTGAACAAGACCTCGAGAGGGTATGCTTGCTACGTCACCTTATTACTATTTCATCTGAATGTAGAACCGTCCGTTTCTCCGTCCAGTTCAACCACTGTCTTCTGTCGGCTCACACTGCCCACTCTGAATACAAAATCTTTCTTCACTCTGCCCTCACAGTACACTGCTAGTCACACACACTGCCACACAAAAAAGAAAACTTCCCTATCCGTCCTCAGTTTCTGACTGCCCTTCCCCCACAGGCTTCTGTTTGTATACACTGGCTGGGACGTGCTTCGCGTGGCGCTAAGTCAAAGATTCTCAACATCCTCCCCACCCTGGTCAATCTCCAAGGGAATGACCAGCTGCACTGGACGACTGATTTTCGTAGTGTCCGACAGTCGAAGGATAACAGTCCTGATCTGGTTCTCTCTTCCTGGCCACAGTTCCTCAATCCTAGCCTTCTTCCACATGTGCTTCGGATGTCTTTTCTCTTGCAAGAGAACGATATCTCATACTTTGAATTTAGGTCCTTGTCGGGGTGGCCTCCTAACCTCGTGATAGTTCCTCAATTGTAGGAGGTACTCCTTCTGCCATCGTCGCCAAAGATCCTGAGTAAGCTTCTGACCTTGCCGGAAAGCCTTGGTCAGCATTCTTTCCCCTGTTGGTTCTGGACCGTCTGGGAGTGTTGTCAGTTTCCCACCGTGGAGAAAATGTGAGGGTGTCAAAGTCTCGTTCTCATCTTGGATTATGGGTCGCGAGTTCTGCGCGGCTTCGATGCTTGTCAAGACAATACAGAGTCCTTCCGCGTCCACTTGGTAGCGCCCTAACACCTTCCGTAAACAGCGCTTAGTCGAACCTACCATCCGTTCCCACCAGCCTTCCCACCAAGTCGCATGTGGTACAATAAATTTCCAACGTATTCCGTTCTGCGCAAGTGTTGGTGTGTTTTAGTGGCAGAAATGGATGTCCAGAGTTCGATCAATTCTCTATTTGCCGCGTGAAAAGTCTGAGCGTTGTCTGTGTAGATTGTGTGCGGCAGGCCACGTCTGCTTGTAAATTTCTGAAGAGCTAATAGGAATTTATCGGTTGTCATGTCCATTCAAATTTCCAGGTGTATGGCTCGTGTTGTCGCACAAGTGAAAAGTGTAATATAACACTTAATTGAGCCATCCTTTACCTTGACATAGAGTGGTTCCGCAAAATCAATACCGGCAACAGCGAATGGCTTAAGGGGTTTTACCCTTTCCATTGGTAATGGTGCTTCGATTTGTTGAACAAAGGGATTTTTTGCAATTTTGCAGGGAAGACATGTATTCAGTACCCTCTTAATTGTCTGGCGGGCGCGAAGTATCCAAAACTCATCACGTAGTTCCGCCAGGACGATGGAGACGAATGTGTGTCTGCCGGACAAGCAGTTCTGTGAAGTGATGTGGACCGTCGAGGAGTAGCGGGTGTCATTGTTCCCGGGAGAGTTCTGCTAACTGTAGTCAACCGCCGAGGCGGATAAGTCCTTCGTCCAAAAAGGGGTTAAATCGTGCTATGTTAGAGCCGTCTGGCAGTGGCAGGTTCTTGTGAAGTTCTTTCATTTCCCGAAGGAAGCATTCTCTTTGCACAACTTGTATTCAGTAAGACCGCGCTGCCTGCAGCTCCGAAGCCACCAATTCACGGTAAGGTCGTTCTCTTCGGAGGGCGATTTGCCTGAAGCGGAAAATCCAGGCGGTGACGCGGAGTACTTTCCAATAGGAACTGTAGTTTGTAGGGTCCAGCAGCGTTGGTGGAAATTCAACAGAAAGGACGCGGTGGGTCGATCCTGTCGTCTCGGGTAGTGAGACGTCTAAAGTGTGTGTTTCCTGGGGCCAATACTTTGGATGTTGGACAAGCCAAGAAGGTCCATTCCACCATATCTCCAATGTCTCCAACTGGTCTGCAGTGGCCCCTCTTGAAAGAATGTCAGCTGGATTGTCTTTCCCTGGACAGTGTCTCCATTGTGAGGGTGTCGCATAAGTCTGTATTTCGGTTACCCGGTTGCATACGAACGTCTTCCAGCTATTCGGGTCTTGCCGAATCCAACCTAAGGTAACTGTCGAGTCTGTCCATAAGATTGCCTTGGTTATGTCGATGCGGGTCTCAAGTTCGAGTCGGGGGAGGGTGACCCTCATAACAGGGGCAAGTCGGTCCTTGCTGCAGGCTAGGCAGACCTGATTGCAGTCGGAATTCCGAGATAGGACATATTGGGAGGCTCCACACGCTCGTTCCGATGCGTCGCAAAACACGTGAGTTTGAGAAGTCGTTTCTTCTGATGTGCCTATCCATCTAGGAATGCGCACGTGTACGAGATGTGGTAAGCTTCATACCCTAGTGTTCCAGAGTGTCCCAAGGTCTGGCGGCAAGATTTCGTCCCAGGCGAGTTCTCTGCGCCACGTGTCCTGGAATAGTCATTTCCCATGGTGCGGACCACATTGAAAACAAGTCACGTGATATCTATCTCGCCAGTCAATTGACGAGTTGATTTTTGCCTAATAACGAGCTATAAACTTTCGTCCTATTGTTGCGTGACCTAGTAACTGACTGTTTACTAAGAATCCTTTTCGCTGGAACTTGTTAACGAACCCGTTTTCTAGCAATGTGTGTGTACATACACGTATAAAAATACTGTCCTTTCCTCAAAGGACATCTGTATAAACATTCGATTCGGAACTACAACAGAACACATTGCACTTAAGTTATAATTAATCTGTTGGTTATTATCATTTAAGGGAAAATGTCACTGTTTTCTTTTGCAGTTCTGAGGATTCTGTGTTTTCTTCTGGTCCCCTGTAATTGCGTCTCCCTCATATTTACAGAAACTCGATACGTAGAGCATACCATCGAGGACCTGTCCTTTACACCTTGCTCTCGACATGCCAGTATTACATCCGTGTAAACTCGAAGAAGTGGAAGCGACATATGTATCATTTAATGTAAGGTAAAGGAAAAACTGACCGTGGAGGCCCACATGGTTGTGAGACGTTGGGAATCCCATATTTACTAGACAATCGACTCACAAATGGCTGTGAGGTTGTCGAAGTTTCTGTTAGAGGCAGAGTCGACCCAAGGGCCATAGTGCGCTGGAATGATTAGATCAATTGAAGAATCTAATGACCTCATAGGGAAGTGAACCTGCGATATTCCGGCGGGTATGAGTAATATAGTGCCTTAGCCACCTACGCTACTGCGTGCCCTGATTTTTTATTGCATGTTACCGAAATTATATAAAATGTCAGATACTTCAAATTTATGTATATTTTGCTGGAAATATTCTTTTGTTACTGTATAGAAACAACATGGCGATAAAGCGAAATATTTTAAGTTTATAAATTTCTGTAACTTAATGCGTCAAACGTAATAGTCTACGAGTATAAATATATTAGTATTTACAAATTTATATAGAAGTGTCCTAAGTTCGAATTCGGACCGTCCCACAATTATTTTTGAAGGAATGTTAATTTTAGATAGGCAATGACAGAGAGTGTGGCGCCGTGTAATATTTTAAAGCAACAATATCTGATGTAACTTTTCCTTATTTTCTGCCTTCCTTTCGGCCTACCTGTGTATACTTCTTTCGTTCTCGTTCTGTTT
This sequence comes from Cryptotermes secundus, assembly GCF_002891405.2. NCBI lineage: Eukaryota > Metazoa > Arthropoda > Insecta > Blattodea > Kalotermitidae > Cryptotermes > Cryptotermes secundus. Next base: position 660,615 of record NW_019733838.1, on the reverse strand, counting down.
ATGACATTTATTCTTGTTCATAATTCAGCTTTTCAATTAATATCATAACATTTAAAAACTCAAGAATAGATCTTCAATCTACTTTTAATTTTCTGGTCCACACCTCGAAGTATTACATATCTTATGCTTTCTGATGTGCTTAATGTTGCCTTAAAATAAGCGTTAATGTTATAATGAACTGAAAGAGGCTAGAACATCATTTGATCTACGGCATTGTAAAATATATAACCTTTAGCATTAAGCAGGACTAAAAGGAAGACAGAGAGAGAGAGAATGGAATGAGACGGTGGAAAGAGAGAAAGAGATAAGCTTTTGTGTAGAACAGAACATACATACACACACATAGCTTGCAGAAGTCTGGAACAGCAGAAAACTATTTTGTATGCGTGTGTTGGATTTATGATTGTTACTTATTACAGAGAGTAATAACTCACGGATGATGGTGGTATGGCGTTATCTCCATCACCACGTGACCCTTTATGTGTGCATAATGTGTGTATGTGTGTCTGTCAGGCTAGATGCATGATGGACTTTCTTACAGAATGCTTTCGGTAGTCATAATTTATACTGGAATACAAGCAAGAAGCGTGATGTTTCTTGCTGCTTTCGTGTGTCCTTTTTGGAGCGTACCCGTTTTATCGCGGTGCATTATTATTATTATTATATGCATACTCTGAGTTAAGGCGGATGTGAAGGCTCTTAGTTAGCATAACAAATATGTGCACAGTGGGACACATAAATTGAATAGTAGCGGTTAAAGAACTTTGCAGCATCTGCTTCAAGTAGTGGTAATAAATAAATTCTTATTTTTACGTAATTAATAAAATGTTCTTCATTTTATGACAATTGGGCCATTCAAAATTAAGTACGAGATATTTTGTCCAGAAGAACTGTTATTTCGGTCTGGAAATATTGAGTCTTGAGGGAACGTTTAAAAGAAATGCGTCTTGTCGAACCCTCACAATCAAAGCTAATTAACGGTCATGATTTTTCAGTAAGAGGAATTAGTGTGACACCGCTGGAAATTGAACCGTGACTCTCACCGCTACTCATATAAGCTTTCGTACTTGTAACTTTCTTTGCTTTCTCCTGCATTCCTTTTCTGCTCTACGTGCCATCGAATGATACGTCGAGACCGACATTAAACACCATCTCACATGAAAACACCCGCGAATAGCCATTTGTAAACCCTTATATAGGAGTACTATACTACACTTCGTAGGTCCATCAAACACAGTAGTATAAATACGCGAATGTAGACAGTATAAACTGACACCAAAGACTGCTCGCTTGTTCGTGGCCTATTATATAACTCGTATTCATGCAACATGTGAACGCTCGAAATTAGTTGCTATGGTAAACCGAAACTGTTTAATTTCAGAGCTTCCATTTTACATTTCTTTACATTCTATATACAGAAGGATTTTAGGTTACCAAGGTTAACAAAATAAAATGGGGGCACGCCGTAGCGTAGTTGGTTGAGGGGCTACGCTACAAGCTGCAAGGTCGCGGGTTCAAGTCCCGATGAGGTCAATGTATTTTTTCATTTGACCTAATCCTTCCAGCAGCACTATGGCCCTGGGGTTCACTCAGCCTCCAACAGAAATGAGTACCAGGAATTAATTAAATGGTTTTCCTGGGGAGTAAGCCTGTGCGTAAGGCTGGCAACCTTCCCCTGCCAGTCTTCATTCCACCAATTGCTCCGCAATCACCCGCACCTATCATCTGGGGCTGGTACAATAGGCCAGAAGTGGCCGCAGTACAAGGGACTTAGTCCCACCAAACTAGCAATAAAAAGAATGCTAGTGGGAAACAGATCGTAAATATAGCTACCGTTTTCAGTCATTTTCTTCAACAAGGGACAGAGTCATACTTAGAAGTTATATCTGTTTTATTGGAAACTGCGCTCAGAGACAAAGCATCGACTGTCATTGTCATTAGCCCTGTGAAGATTCGAAATTAATTTAGAAACAAATACCTCGAGACATTTTGTAGGACTCACTGGAAGGCAGTCCAGCCCATAGCAAGTCCTGTACGTTACATATAACACCACACAGAAAAACGCGCACGCGCATTTGTATTTCAGCTGTAGTCCGGCCAGTGCGGTCGCAGGCAACTGATGTTCTGTAACAGCTGCTGTCCCTTCTAAATTAGATTTGCTTATGTTCTAACCCCTTAAAGGTGAATAATGATAGACCGTGGAATTCCGTGGAAAGAACAGGGTTTCCGTCCCTCATTCTTGGTTGGAGTTGCTACTCGAATTACCAAAGATCCGAGCTTCTTTGAATTTTATTACAGAATTTACAGTAAATTATACATCATTTCAACTGTTTACGGTAACAGTATGAAATGAAATCTTCTCGGGCGATTAACCGTGGCATTGTGGAGTTGGTGTTCGAACGTTCCAGAGGCTGCCTCTGACTCCATCATCACGGGTTGATGTGATGGGTGTTGTGTCTGCTCGGCATAGCCTGTTTATAATTATATAGCAGGAGCTGACGGAAGCTCTGTATGGAATATCATTTTGTGTGTGCGTGCGAGTTCGTCGTAGTAAAATAAAGGCAAATTAAAAAAAAATCGGCCCTTCTTTAGAAATAAATTTGCAACTTCGAATCCATGAAAGCTTATGTTTTCACGGTAGAGTCCTGTCTACCAAACTGGACGGGGCCACGTCTTAGGAAGAATAGTCTCCAAAATATCAGGGCGTTAATATTTAGTCTTTCTCATACTATAACTGTGATGTCCAGCTCAGTGACAGAAGTCACGCTGCGACTAACGCGATCAGTTGAGCAACGTTCGTGAGTGCATTTGCTGTGTTGGCAAAATCATTTATGGCCTTTTATCAAGTGGCAGCTAGGGTACGATAAATAGGGTTCATAACGAAGAAACAAAAACCGTGCTCTGCTAACTAAGGCTCCATATGGAAACATTTCAAAATGCGATCCCTGTTTAATCTAAGATGCGACAGGACGCCACATATGCGCTCTGTCGGTAGAGCGCGGAGTTACTGATGTTAGAGCAGCAACCTCATATTACAACTTGCCAATCTCACGAGCAAAGCACTGGAATCTTTACACGTGAGTTGTATCACTTACTTCGCGGTAGATGTCACTAGTGGACGGAGTTGAATTCCTCCGCAGCAGAAAGAGAGGGTTGTTGTAAGACCCCGGAGGCGAGACGTCGGTGTGGGGAGGGAGGAAAAATACAGCCAGGCGAGCAATGCGAGTTCCTGATGGCCCCGTATATCATATTCGTGACACGCTGAAACAATAACTCAACCAGTTTACTACCGAAATAGACAAGGGCATATCCCTCCTTCCAGCTTTCTCTGCTGCGGCCAACCGACCCAGAACGGCGGGCCGACATACCATGATGCAAAGACACATAACTGGGACGCCACTGCGATTAAGCCGACAACGTGAGGGGCAAAAGGGACTATGGTGCCGCGTATGTGGGATTGGGATGGCAGGTCAAAGGCGGAGTTCGAAGCCAGGCCTCGGTCACTGGGCAAAGAAAATACAGAAGGAAACTTCACGGGGAAGGCAACCTAGAAACACTATTCTTACTTCAGGGAGGGAAGGATACAGCATTACTTTCGACATTTCTGATGCACAGCCCGTTCATCACTCTTTAAATACATAATGACTACACTAACCCGACAGTCACAGGATCTGAGACAGGTATGCAGTACTGTGTTTTGATAATTCGTTTCTTCGTGGTTGCCAGCAGTGGCCTATAATTATGAGTTACAGAAGTTTACTATGTTGATGAAATAAAAAATAGACATGGCACTTTGGTCTTCACTTTTATCTAGGGGGAACTGTGTGAGAAGCATGAAGATGAAACATGTATCTAGAAAATCGCCAGAGCATTTGTTTGAGTACAGAAGAAAACTTAATCAAGACGTCCAGTCGCAAGGCTTCCCGGGTGTAAACTGAGTTCTATCAAGCAATCGAAGGACCTAAAATAGGCCTACACTTTTTTTTCCTTGGCACTACAGCCCCAGCGGGCCTAGGCCTACCTCCATGAACTTCTCCGTTCACTTCGGTTTCTCTCGATCTTACACATTCGGTAGGACTCCTTGGGCGAGTGATCAGCTCGTCGCAAGGCCTCTACCTGTACACAAACACAGAAAAACGCACTCATACAAACTAAACATCCATGCCCTGAGTGGGATTCGAACCCACGATCCCGGTTTCCAAGCGAGCGAAGACAGTACCTGCCACAGGCCTACAGTACTCTGCCAAAATCGTTCTTAACTGAGCAGGTTCTCGTTGCTTTAGGCTGTTTCTATCTGTTCTCAGAAATAGTCAAATTGACATACCATAATTCTATTAATGTCAGTTAGAAAGGAAATTCTTATAAATAGATGTAGACAAATCTTACAAAAAGTACCTGAAATGTTGAGTATTGAACTTCATATCAAGGCAGATGACGGACTGCACTGTCAACGTTTTGTTGGAAAAGGCGAACTCTATGGAGCGTATAACTTTTATAGAGTATTTTTACAGCTTGTTGTGTATTACATTTGTGTATTACTTCTGATCTAGAAAACCGAGATTAACGGCCGTGGGGATCCGTTGCGCTGACCACCCGACACCCTCTATCCGCTAAAGTTGGCACTAACTTCGCCGACAAACGGCGGACGCTCGGTAGGTATAGTTCGCTTGCGGACTACAGGACACAGAGTTTCTTTGTGTATTACTACATAATATAGAGTGCAAACAGAACCGCATAAGGGGAACGACCACTCTCTGACAGCAAGAAGACGTGGTACCTTGTACAGAACACAGTGCAATATACACAAAACTTTATAACACCGTCAATCAGAACATCAAAAAAGAAAACACAAGCAGAACACACAGCACTTACATGACGAAAACTGCCACGCAATGAGTGCACATAATTGATGAAACAACCAAAACTCCCTGAATAACCCTCTGCTCGGCGATACGACAATTTAGATCCTCAAATTTTATTTCGAATTTAACGTTTAATATTTTAACTTCTGAGTTTTAAGTTTTACACTTACTACTAATATTCAAATGTGTAATGAAACTAGAATCATAATGAATTTTATATTTATGGTGGCCAATATGGATCCAAATTAACAAAACACTTCAATACGAGAGTACATTCGTGACTATTTATCAACTGGATCGAAATATGCAGCAGAATGTACAAAGACAAGTAATATTATAGTAATATTTGATTTGTTTTTTATGAATTTGTTGTGTTGATGGTCCTATAATAATATTTTATCTCCTAGAGAAGATAATGATCACGCAATTTCTATTGAAATTCTCAGCGCTTAGCTGAAACTGGAGGTTCACTACCTTGAAAACTAAAGTCTTCTAGGTCATAGCGCCTTGTAGTTCGGTTTACAACTTTTAATACCAACCTCTAAGGGAACTTCAAATCCAGCGGTCAATGCCTTGTACACCAGAATCCCCACTTGTCCCTACCCTGAGCCAGGTTAATTCAGTCCAAAACCTCCTATCCTATTTATTTAATATACGTCGACTCAGCCTCTAACAGAAATGAGTACCAGGAATTAATTAAATAATTTTCCTGGGGAGTAAAGCGGGGCCAGCGCGTAAGGCTGACAACCTTACCGCCATCTGTGAGCTGATTGTCTATATAATGTGGGACCCTCAACGTCTCACAACCCTATGGGCCTTCACGGCCTGTTACAGGGATAGCTTTACTTTTTACTTTTACATTTGAATAATACCCTCCGATCAGTGCCTAGGTTATCCGAAATGTTTCTTATCTTCTCATAATATTTTACGAACAAAGTGTTTTATACAACTCTAATTTTCCTTGTAGATTACATTCTCCGAACATTTTCTTCTCGAATAATAAACCCAATAACAAACTGCTTAATAAATAGCAGATATTATGAACTTCCTCAGCATCCAGTTTTTGCGAGCCACCTGTCACTTGCTTCCATCATAGGTTCAAACATTTTCCTACGAAGCCCTTCTCAGACATCTTCAGTTTGGTTTTACAGAACTAAAGGTAAAGGTTTATTTCTGTACACTTTTAACTTTTACGCTTATGAGTGCAAAATGTGGTGATTTGATTATGAGCAACCATTCCCCGCATTTAATCTGCTCCTATATTACTTGTAAACATAAGTTTTATTGCATATTATTCTTACAGTCTTGTCCAGATATTTTAAGCTGACACTTATTCAAAGGGACCGCCTCTGTGGTCTAGTGGTCAGAGTTCCTAGCTACAGATCCAGAGGTCTGGGTTCGATTCCCGGCGCTACCACATTTTCTGAGAAGCAGTGGATCTGGAACGGGGTCCACTCAGCCCCGTGAGGATAATTGAGGAGATATTTCAAGGAAATAGCGGCTCCGGTCTAGAAAACCGAGATTAACGGTCGTGGGGATCCCTTGCGCTGACCGCGTTACACCCTCTATCCGCTAAAGTTGGCACTACGCCGACAAGCGGCGGTCGCTCGGTAGGTATAGTTCGCTTGCGGACCACAGGCCACAGAGTTTGTTTACGTATTCAGATGTTTTATTGGTTATCTTGGTGTCATGATTTTGCCCTGCATTCTGGTGAAGAGGTGTGAATATGTAGGCTTATTAATACCATAAGTTTCTCTGTAACTACTTCTGGACAACCCGTGTATTAGCGTCTAATGGAGACCTTGTAGTTCTCTTAATGATACTGAAGTTTTCTTCCAATTAATTTATTTCGTCAGCATAGACCGGAAGGTGGTGTGATATTCAGGTCTAATTCCTCCTTGTTTCCTTGTACATTCCTATTGAAGTATTCTGACGCAAATATTAAGTACAATGCCGACAGAATAGTTTCATTTTCAAACAGTTTTTATAATGAAATGCATTAAAAATTAACTACACGAGTTTTGCTACAGATTGTGCCTAAAATATTTAACTTACTCTATATTGTGTTTCTTTAGCTTCATGTGTAAGTCTAACCCGAATTCGGCGAGAATGTTGAAAAGATTTCCCTCTTAATTTAATCAGAGGATTTTTAATGAAGAAGCATGAGATGGGCAGGGAACGTAGCATGAATTGAGAGTAGAGGAACACATATAGGATTTAGTGAGAAATCCAGAAGGAAGGAAGCAGAATATTAAGAAGACTTTGACGTAGGTGGATTTTTACTATTGTGGTACGTAGACCCGTTGCTATGTAACGACTCTGGAAACAACGACTGTTGCTAGGTAATGACAGCAAAAGATTCACAACACTCGCTGATGGAGTAGCTAGGAAGCGTCGTTCTCTACGCGGTCCGTGTGACAGCTACGTGATGCAAAAACAGATTTAATGTTTGGTAATGGCGTTTCTGTGCGATCCGTGGCAGGTTGTTACGAGTAGGACAAGACTGGAAGTTAGTTAGCTGTGAAATAGTAGCCGGCCAGTAAGGACGTGAACAATGAATGAATGAATGTATAAGAGGTGGGCCTTCTTGGCCCTTGCACCGCGACCACAGTGATCTGTTGTACCTCCCCTTCAGATTATCCCCTCAGCAATGCTGCGCTTCGAATGAAGCTTAGGATTTTGTACGTGGGGCGTCAAAATAGTCACTTGGTTCCATAAAGTATTGACCCAAGTGACGTAATCTTAAATAAGCTAAGGTCTCACATTCACACAGGATATGTGTGGCTGTTTCATTTTCTTCTTGACACCTCTCACAAGTGGGACTGTTACGTGTACTTAGTCCCTGTTTGAAGAGGTGTCCTTTGAGGTGACAGTGTCCTGTAAGTAGTCCTACCACCCATCGTAGCTGGTTCCTGTTTAACTTCAACAGTTCCTTCGCTCTTTTAGTAGAGGGTCCTCGTATGAGTCCCTTTGCTTGCCTGAGTCCAGTCAAGGATCCCCAGTATTTCTTGTGTTTCATATTTGTCCAGTCCCTGATTGCCTGTCTGGCAACTCCTATAGAGATGCCACAGGCTGGTTCAGGTCCTAAGGACGTGAACAAGGAAGCTGATGAAGCTACGGTGCTAGAAGCCGTTACCAGGCGACAACAGGTGGAGATATAGTTTTTTTTATATTGCTAGTGGGGTGGGACTAAGTCTCTTGTACTGCGGCCACTTCTGGCCTATTGTACCAGCACCAGATGATAGGTGAGGGTGATTGTGGAGCAACTTGTGGAATGAAGATTGGCAGGGGAAACCAAAGTACTTGGAGAAAACCTGCCCCAGCGCCACTTTGTTCACCACAAATCCCACTGGACCAGACCCGGGATCGAACCCGGGCCGCCGCGGTGGGAAGCCAGCGACTAACCGCTTGAGCTATGGCGCGGCGCTGGAGATGCAGTAGACTGAGAGAACTTAGTGCGTGTTGTAGTGAATTGAGAAGTGTGAAAAATTGGGAGAGCGCTATAGTTATTTGTAGTTACGTTCTGCTAGTGTTCAAGAAATCGAATTACCAATCCAAACTTAGTACATATTCTCATCGAGACAGCTGGTGTCAGAAGTGGGACTGGACTGATTGAGTTACTGAATTGAAGACTGCAGTGGTTGGTTGTATTGTCAACTTACAAGAATGGAAAGCCGCCACAGGAAAAATGGATGCCAAGATAGACACCAATAAAGAGAAGTCTGAAGTCATTTGATGGATGGATATCCAACCAAGCCAGGACAGTGTCGACTCCAGAAGAAATGAAAACGAAGATGAACATACATCAAGAGAAACTGGAGGCCGCAACACAATACTTCCGGTCCGAGTTACAGGAGACCATGAAACATTGTGTGGAGATCCTCCTGTCGCGTGTCGAACAAAGGATGCAGAGCCTCCGCGAGGCTCATTGCATATCTGGCAAATACAGTCTTCGGAAGAGAAGAAATGGCGGTACACATGAAGGTTATTCAGGACACGTTGCTAAGGAATGACTATTTAAACAATAGCCATTTGGAGGTAATGGTCACATCAGAGTCGTAACACGCACCAATAGACTAACAGGAAGCCAGCGGTTTCTACTTTTTCCGTGCGACAGCTACAGGTCGCCAACAGTAGAACTTTTGGGAGAGGTGTTTTCTCTGCGGTCCTTGCCGAGGCGTTACAAGCAGGACGATTCTAGAGTGTAGTTAGTTAAATGACAGTCGCCGGCCATTAAGGGCTTAAACATGGAATCTGAGGACGCTACGACGTTGGAAGCCGTTGCCAGGTTACAACAGGTGAAAATACAGCAGACTGAGAAGACTTTGTGCCTGCTGTAGTGAATTGCAGAGTCTGTGAATTAGCGACAGTGCTGTAGTTATTCGTACTTACGTTCGCTCAGTTTCCAATAAATCCAATTACCAATCCAAACCCCGTATACAGCCACACTCGAAATCATGACGATATTAAAATTGATCTAGGAAGATTGTATGGGGTATTACTGACTGAGGATAGGGACCAGTGGAGAGCGCTTTTGAAAATGGTAATGAACCTTGGAGTTCCATAAAAGTTTTGGTAATCTCTTGAGTAGGTGAGCGACTAGCGGCTTCTCAAGACGGACAAAGCTTCATAGAGTTATTTAGTTATATTATATTATTCAATAATTTATTCTATGAAAGGACAGTGGTCTGTATCTTTTCCATCACATGTATATGGCCCTGGGCCTCTCCCATACAGTGGGTCCCGCGACTTCATTTTCCGGGCTTCAGGAGCCAGAACCCCACAGTGATCACTCAGCCATTTGTTGGCAGGCGTATGGATACATGGAACTTTACGTGAGATCTGGCACTCATCTTCAAAACGTGATTCTTAGGGACAGCTTCATAAAAATATTATTAAAATTAATAGTCACAATTGCCTTTAACTACTTAAATAAGAAAACTGCTGTATTTAAGTGACAACACCCAATTTTGTGCCTATCAGAATTGCGGGTGAATATATGTAGGCCTACTGTTGGCCTCAAAATTCACATTTTCCGTCAGTATCTTTGTTCTTATGCATTTTGGTATTAGAATGATTATGGTGCGAAATAAAAATCGACAAGGAGCCATATTGTTAATACATGAATATCTTCTGGACAGAGCGAATATTTAGTGTGCGTGTATCTACCCACCGCCTCTGTAGTCTAGTAGTCAGAGTTCTTGGCTACAGATCCAGAGGTCTCGGGTTCGATTCCCGGCGCTACCACATTTTCTGAGAAGTAATGGGTCTGGAATGGGGTCCACTCAGCCTCGTGAGAATAATTGAGGAGATATTTCAGGGAAAAAGCGGCTCCGGTCTAGGAATCCGAGATTTACGGCCGTGGGGATCTTCTGCACTGACCACGAGACCCCCTCTATCCGCTAAAGTTGGCACTAACTTCGCCGACAAGTGGCGGGCGCTCGGTCGGTATAGTTCGTTTACGGATTACAAGCCACGGAGATTTTTTGTTTGTATTTACCAACATGTGTTCTGGAGTGACTCTTGGCAGCCTAAGCTACAGTGCGTACAATCAAGTGCGCGCCGCGGCTGCAATTTGCCGTGAGTCATACCACCGCAGAACGGATGCAACTCCTCCCCGCGACTGCAGTGCTCCTACGCCGATGGTTGCATAATCGGAACCCGAGGTTGCATTAAACAGTCAGTCTTTGTCTTGCTGTGGAAGTGGAGTGGAATGTTTACAGCTGTCGACAGACGGTGGAAATGAAGTTCACTATTAAACAGCGTGTGTTTATTGTCGAAACTATTGCAAGGAAAAACATTTACAGAAAATTCGCACGTAGGTTTCGTCAGAAATATCCTGACTCGCCAGTT
>NW_019733838.1:355705-649266 GCF_002891405.2 Cryptotermes secundus | reverse complement strand
CGTAATTTATTTGTGAGATGCGCGGCATGTTTGCAAGCAGAAGGAGGTCACTTTCAGCACCTGTTATAAACCACGGTAAGTTATCTTTTTACTGTATTCTTATAAATGTGTGCATGTAGAGCAACTGATGGACGGAGACTCAGCGACACCACTACACTCACGCTATCGGGGAACGGCACTGCAGTCGCGGGGAGGAGTTGCATCCGTTCTGCGGTGGTATGACTCACGGCAAATTGCAGCCGCGGCGCGCACTTGATTGTACGCACTGTATTTAAATGTTTCACTTCTGTTATGAATTCAAGTATTACTTTTCTTTAATTTTGAATTACTATTAAACTCTAGAACGTTCAACATTGTATGAAGAAGAGTGTTCAGGACCAGTATACACCATTAATTACCCAAATTGTATGACAATATCTGCAACGGGCTTCCAGCCAACAGCATACGAAATCTTGTTACAAGTACAATCATTAGGGCCAACTTCACTAACCTTCGGACAACGAACGCGTCTAGAAGATTCTCAGACATTACGTCCGTGGACCTTCTGGCCACTTTTCGTTTTTCATAGTCTAAACTATGAAAATATTTGTTCGCTTTTCATTGAAATATTTTTATACGTCTAACCACAAAATGTGTCAGTGAGGTCTTGCTCCACCTTACCTTATTATTTCATCTGCTTCTGCTGCTAATTTTTCTTTCTGTTAAAGTGTTTCTGTCTCTACATGTTATTAATACTTGTTTCCAGAATAGCAACTGTTTGATTTTTCTTAATAATTTACTTGAGGTTTATATCTGTTGCTGTTTACTAGCTCATAAAATGCTATCAATCTTAGGCCAAACTTTCTATTTTGAAAGTTGTATAAAAGAGAAAATTGTCTTTATTATAGCAGATGTTACTTACTTACTTACTTACTTACTTACTTACTCATGGAGCTGAGCCCTTCTTGAGGAGCCGCCAATTATGCAGCCACTCAAGAATTTTCCAGCATTTTATGGAACCCGAAAGTTCATTACCGTGTTCACAAGAGCCCTCCACTGGTCCCTATCCCGAGACAGGTCATCCAATCCATACCATCCCAAACTTTCTCTCTAAGATACATTTTAATATTTTCCACCCACCTTCGCCTTGGTCTTCCTAATGATCTCTTTCCTTCTGACTTTCTCACCAATATCCTATATGCATTCCTCGCCATCATGGCAGACTGCGATCTGAGCCAAATCTAAGCGAACACATTACAAAAACAAACCCTTATCTTCCCACAGGAACACAGCTGCACTCACATTTATAACGTGAACGTGCTTTGATACTGATTCAGGTATGTACAAACTTTATGTACAATTTCAGGAACAAATTTACGTTCACGAACAAGTACATTAAAACAGCAGCTAATTTTACTTCAGATAAGTCTGCATTTCAGAAAATTCCACGTGGTCAGAGGAGTTTATCAGATACATTAGACAATGCTATTAACGTTCTATACGCCTATTCCATTACGAAAATTACACACCACTTCTTGCACTACATTTTCATCAAAGAATATTAGAATCAACACATGTACTAGAGAGCAAAGGGTCTGTTGATGTGTACTGGTTTGCATCTCTTTAGTGCACGGTCCAGTGATATGCTTTGTGGGCATGATGACGAACTGCGGATAATTCCTTGGCCAGGTGAAGAAACATCAACTGCGTAAATTACACCATACGTCAGAAATGTAGTTAGATAATTAGTTAGTTATATGGCCGTGCCATAACTCAGGCCGCCGCGGCCCGGGTTGGAGGCAAGGTCAGGTCGTGTTGGATTTGTGGTGGACAGAGTGGCACTGGGGCAGATATTCTCCGAGTACTTCGGTTTCTCCTGCCAATTCTCATTCCACCGACTACTTCACCTCATCTGCCATCCGAGACTGGCACAATAGGCCAGTTAGTGGCCAACGAATCAAGCGGACTCAGTCTCACACCACTCCAAGAGACTAACAAAGTTAGTTAGTTAATTAATTAGTCAGTCAGTCTGTTAGTTCTTTAGCCATCCATCCAACCAGCCAGACAGTGAATTAATCAATTAGTCGGTTGGTTGACTGGTTGATCAGCTGCCTCTCGGGTATACAAGCGAGATACGTACTGTCTGAGTCCTGAAGAAGGAAGATGACGATGGGTGCAGAACGACAGCAGGAACAGTCTACAGCGCCGGCAGTTAAAATGACAGAGGCTTCCACTCGCCTTCAGAAGTCAGGTGGAGGTAGATCCGTAAGTAGGCAACTAACGGACAGTTGGGCCTAATTGAAAGAGTTAGTCTCTGTTCCTACGTCCGGAGATGAGGACTGGCTCTGTCGGTTGGGTCTAACAGGACCGCACATGTGGTCTAGTGGTCAGAGTTCCTGACTACAGATCTAGACGTCCAGGGTTCAGTTACTGGCGCTACCAGATTTTCTGAAGGTAATGGGTCTGGAACGGGGCCCACTCAGCCTCATGAGGATAACTGAGGAGCTATTTTAAGGAATAGCGGCTCCGGTCTAGAAAATCTAAATTAACGGCCGTGGGGATTCGTTGTGCTGACCACGCGACACCCTCTATCCGCTAAAGTTGGCATTAACTTCGCCAACAAGCGGCGATCGTTCGGTCGGTATAGTTCGCTTGCGGACTACAGGCCACGGAGTTTGTTAGTTTTGTTTTGTAGACTGTACAATAATTGTACAATAACTGTGCAATACTGTGCACATAATTTTTGTTCCGTGACCTGTTTGCTGGTGCTAAATTAAACACGAACACTCCTGTCGGAAATATGAAGGAATTAAGTCACATCACCAATCAGAAGAAAATGACGTCAACAACAACAACAAAAGGAGAAGAAAGCTGAAACCATGTAGCCTATTGAGCAGTGATAGTGTAACGCGAATTGTTGTATTGTGTCTGAAGAATAAATATATACACGTGATGTGACTGTGCAATGTGCTTTAGCTGCTATACAGGCAAGCATCTACGTTAATCAGAACCTTGTCTAAACCCGAAACATGCCCCGATCCCTTGGTATGCCCTTAAAAGAAGGCCCCATTACATTATATTTAATGAAAACACCATGAAAAATTATAAAAGAAGGTAAAGCTCTCCCTGTAATAGGCCGTGGAGGCCCATAGTATTGTGAGACGTCGAGCCTCCCATATTTTCTAGACAGTCAGCTCACAGATGGTGGTAAGTTTGTCAGTCTTATGCGCCGGCAGCTCTTTGCCCTCCAGGAAGATTCCCAGTACTCATTTCTGTAAGAGACCGAGTCGACCACAGGACCATAGTGCGGCTGGAAGGATTAGGTCAATTGAAAAAAATCTACTTTATCGGGACTCGAAACCTCGACCTTTCGACTTGTCGCATAATGCCTCAAACAACTACGCTACCGCGTGCCCCCATAAAAAGTTATATTTCCATTATAAACACAGATCAAGTAAAGGAAATGAGCAGGGAAGAGAAAACTTAAATCCTCTTGAAATAATTGTGGTCATTGATATGACTGTGGATTGAGCATAAGTGATATAAGTAACAACAGATTTCGCTCATGCGCACATGTGACTGAAAAATAACGACCACTATCAGATACATGATTCGATTGAAGAAGATTCATGCCAGTCATGTTCTGATTAGGAAGAGTCATCCATATCTGAGGACACGTATAAAACAAGGCACCCTGAGGGAAGTGAGCCTTCAGGAGTAACCTCTGAAAGCGACCCGACCACACAACAAAGAGAAGGGCAGGTCTTACCATTCGTTACCCTTTGATTGACGATGTGGGGTGAGGTTATAAGCTCCAAGGAGAAAAGAATATTTTATCTGAGTCCCATTTTGTTATTTATGTCTTTTATGGCATACCCTCCTCAAATTCTCTCTCTGTCTGTCTCGTTTTTCTCTCAAGTTGCTTGTCTTTGAACGCAGCAGTGAGAAAGAAAACGAAAGGATGAAGAGGTAAAGGAACAGATGAAGGGGAGGGGAGACAGAAAGTAAGTTTAGCAGCGCGAAAAAGCCATAAATTTGTCAGATGTGTCTGTGTGTCTTGTCTTGTCTGTTGTTGTTCTGGGTCTCGAAATGAGGCAATTTGTATGATCGTGGTTGTGGTACAGGTGGTGGTTGTTGTATAGCCTACTGATTGATTGCCAGTCAGACCAAGCAGCCATGCATTGCTTGCAGGAGACGAACGATCTTTATGAACAGCGTTATTGCATCCTCTGTCTATAGTTCATATTCTTATTGCACAGAACACACAATAAAGTAAAGGTCTGATGTGGATTTCTTGCAATATGGTAGTCAGTTGAGAACATATTGTTGTCTTTTAGATGTGTTGTGCACAACATATAAGCAGTAAGTCCTGGAAAGGAGTTATAACATACATTTCCCATCAGACCTTTAAGTCTATAGACCTGAGACATGGTAAAGCTAACAAGAACTGTAAATAAAGAACGATGTTATGTTGTGCTCGATTTCTGTGCATAATTTCCACTGGTACATATTTCGGATATGTCAAATTTGTGNAAATAAAGAACGATGTTATGTTGTGCTCGATTTCTGTGCATAATTTAATTTGTAAGATATAACATGAAATATTCGCAGTCTTGCCATGTTTCTAATTACCAACTTGTAAAGAAATATTCATTATTTAAAGACTATTTGCTGAAAGCTGTTTAGGGAAATAATCTTCTTTCACTCTGGGAGTCTACGGAAACACAACCATATTTTGTGGACAAGATGTACATTTTCTCTCATGTTAAGGCAGAAGGCTCATATAGCAACCACTGTGATTGAAGCCACTTACACTTCTAGCAGAGTTATCAACAAAGCATCTAACTACATAACTAACTAAATAATGCCAAGGAGAAGAGTCTTTCTAAAAAAGTCAACGCTCACTCGTCTATGCAAGTATTTCCCAGAATTTGAAGGAACCCAAGGTTCATTACCGTGATAGGAAGAGCCCTTCACTGTACTAGGTCTATTCAAAGAATCCAACATAATATTTCGTTGTGGCTACTTTTTAAGGTGAGGAGTTGTTAGCCGAACCATCAGTCCTGTAGGCTGTGGGCGACTGCTTATTCAGTACAATTGCAGCCATCCTACATACTTGGAAGCGGTCTCCTCCGCCCGCAACCTGAAGCCAATTAACGAAGCCCTGACCACAAAAGTTTCAGAGGAGAAGTTGATGAATTTCGGCTCTTCGCACAGTAAGATGAAGATAATTTGTGTATAGGTCATGTAATTATTTTCCAATTTCCTGAGTAAAATCAGTTTCTTGCCGCACTCTGAATCACACTATTTTTGCACCATGTCAGAAGTTGGTAAGGAGTGATTCCCCTTAACCCCCCCCCCGCATTAGATATTTCGTAGCTACATTTCTGATCACGATTCTGTCAGAGAGGGTCACATCCGGAAATTTACCTCTTCTGATAAAATGGAATAATGTATGAGATTTGTTCGAACGGCTCTATTTCTTTCTTTCTTATTGCTGAGACCGCCTCTGTGGTCTAGTGCTCAGAGCTTCTGGCTACAGATCCAGAGGTTCGGGTTCGATTTCCGGCGCTACCAGATGTTCTGAGAAGTAGTGGGTCTGAAACGGGGTTCACTCAGCCTAGTGAGGATAATTTAGGAACTACTTTGAATGGAAAAGCAGCGGCTCCGGTCTATAAAACCGAAATTAACGGCCGTGGGGATTCGTTGCGCTGGCCACGCAACACTCTCTATCCGCTAAAGTTGGCACTAACTTCGCCGACAAGCGGCGGTCTCTCGGTCGGTATAGTTCGCTTGCAGACTAAAGCCACGTTTTTCTTTTCTTATTGCTGAGGGAAATACCTTCCGTTTTCACCTCTGGGAAACACGCCAGGGGGATCTACCTGCCAACACTGCCACATCGCGAGGTGCAACGTGCACACGATAGCATGTGACTCGTCACATGTAGCATACAGCAGCGACCAGACATAAATTTTCACAATGGAGAATGTCAATTAAAGAACGGTATAGGCTGTATAACTATTTTTCACTTTATGTAATATATTTTACTTGCAAAAATGATGAAATAGTAACAAGAATGGATGCTGAATGAATAGTGCAGGTCTATATATCGTATTAAACTGTGACGACGCTCCTCAATTTGTTATAATTAGCAGTTTCCATTCACGCGTTCTGTGACGTTCCTGTCAGGACAACAAGGAATTACGTGATGACGTTTTGGCTGTCTGTCTCTTCAGTCAGAAAGGCTCTTAATAAAATAATAACTCGGCTACGTTACACATGTCCGTTCATCTGTTTCACAAATTGGAGAAGTAATTATCAGTCTCCTCACTCTAATCAAAGTGTTGTCTCGCCACCTTATTAACGTTTGATTTTCGTGAGATTATGTCATTGCATAAAGCTTTCCGTAAATCACCGGTCCTTCGTCATATCATAATTGCTCTTGAGAGATTCAAGAGCGGCCGCCATGCTTTTCTGTCTCACTGAAGGAACTCAACAGGAGACCTCAGTTTTGATAAGTGATGCTGCCCACTAAATCATCTTTGTTTCACGAATTTCAACACAGGTGCATTAACTAATTAAGCAACAAAACACAGGCCTATGAGTAAGATATTAAGTTATAAACCGGCTGATTATCTAACCCAGTGATGGGAAAATCGCGGTCCGCAATTCTTCTTATATGGCCCGCAAGTGAACAGCCCCGTGAAACTCCCATGTTATTGGTTGGCAACATGGCCGCCATGTGTTCCTCATAGAGGAACTAAGTTTAAAATGGCCTCCTGGGCCGAGAGCACAATCGGTAAGAAGGTATGCTACTTTACCAACTATTTTGAGTGCTCCCCCTCTACCCCCTCCAATGTTTTTTCGCTACTAGCATTAAATACTTTTACAACCAGATCTCTTGTACGGCAGAGTCTCTTTCCTTCTGGCTTTCCCACCAATATCCTACATGTATTCCTCGCCTCCCCCATTCGTGCTACATGCCCTGCCAACCTCATCCTCCTGGACTAGTGATATTCTGTGTTCAATATCACTAGTCGAGGAGGATGAGGTTGGCAGGACATGTAGCACGAATGGGAGAGGCGAGGAATGCATATAGGATATTGGTGGGAAAATCATAAGGAAAGAGACTACTGGGAAGACCAAGGCATAGGTGGGTGGACAATATTAAAATGTATCCTAGTGAAATAGGATGGTATGGATTGGACTGATCTGGCTCAGGATAGGGACCACTGGAGGACTCTTGTGAACACAGTAATGAACCTTCAGGTTCTACAAAATGCTGGGAAGTTCTTGAGTGGCTGCACAATTGACAGCTTCTCAAGAAGGGCTCAGCTCCATAAGGAAGTTCAATATCACTTCACCCATATCTTTTGGGTTGGATTTGAGTGAATTTGTATTAAACTTGGTCCCCCATCCCCTTTCCAAAAAAATAATGGAATAAGAGCCTCTGCAGCTCTGGAGTACAAGAGATTAGGTTGCAAATTATTTATCTGGAGAAAGTTTCTCACCAGTGCCTGGAAAATCAAAACCTTTCTTTCACATGAAACACCTCTCTAACCAAAGGCACTGAACATTGTGAACTGTGACAAACATGGAATAGTTGTATTTAGGAAAGCTGAAGGTGGTGAAACTTGAAAGAAAATTCTGTTTCCATCGGAGATACATATATTAAACCTCATAATTTTCTCATAACGTACACTTGAGAGCCATACAGAACACAGTTTTTCGGTCACATTTAAGTATTATAAATCATATGTTGTGAGAAACAATACTCATGTTCCCATTTATTATTATTTTCATTCAAATGATTGAATTCGAGAATGTGAAATACACTCATGTCAACAAGATTAAGACTGCATTTAAATATATAAGAAAATGTGATATATTCATCTTCACTAGTTCAGTACTGGGCAGAATAATATGGCAGAAATAATAACATATCTTAAATAAATGTAATGAATACTGACAATCTGGTATCCATTCATATTCCAGTTCAGTAATGGAAAGGTTTATATGGCAGAAATAATAATATATCTTAAATAAATGTAATGAATACTGACAATCTGGTATCCATTCATATTCCAGTTCAGTAATGGAAAGGTTTATATGGCAGAAATAATAATATATCTTAAATAAATGTAATGAATACTGACAATCTGGTATCCATTCATATTCCAGTTCAGTAATGGAAAGGTTTATATGGCAGAAATAATAATATATCTTAAATAAATGTAATGAATACTGACAATCTGGTATCCATTCATATTCCGGTTCAGTAATGGAAAGGTTTATATGGCAAAAGTAACATATCTAACAAAAAATGTAATGAATACTGACAATCTGGTATCATTCATATACCGGTCCAGTAACGGAAAGGTTTATATGGCAAAAGTAACATATCTCACAGAGAAATATAATGAATACTGACAATCTGGTATCTATTCATATACCAGGTGAGTAATGGAAAGATATAAATAAACCTTTCCACTTCAGTACTGGATACATTTAATGAAACAAGTAAAGAAATTACATAAATAGTCCTACCCACATTCAACCCTGATACTGATTCTGCTTCTCAGAGTTTCACACTGAGGTGGATAACCTGAACTTTGCTAGTCAGTTATAAAGTAATGCCTCTTCATTCTTACCTACACATAAACAAGACCCAGGTGTGTCAGAAAACAATTTCCCATAAAATTCTTGGTTGAAATATAATTTGCTGAAGATAAAGGCCAGAATGAACTCTGACCAAGTGAAGTTCTAATAATCTGAGACGAAGGAAACATGTTTGCAAAGAGGGGAATAGATGGAGCTCAAGTTCAAAATAAGTTTCGTGTATGTAATCGAACTGTAGTTGACCATGTTATCATTCACTGCAACATGTTTGTAAAGTGGGAAAGAGATAGAGCTCAAGTTCAAAGTAGGTTTCTTGTGCAACTGAACTGTGGATGCCGATGTTATCATTTGCTGCAAATTAGTTTCTGTGAAAGAATGCAGCACACTAATGACACAAGACTACAATAATGAAACATAAAAGTATACTACTAGGCATCCAGCATGTAACAGACCAAGACCATTAATTAATACTGGAGTTAAATTACTCCTCCAGTGAGTAAAATAGGTACCTATCTTTCACATAGGATTTTATGAATGCATTGGCCTTACCAACTATTCCATAAAATTCTACTTTAGACAGAGAGAGGCAGACAGACAGATATTGACACAGTCAAAGGTTTTCTTCAAATCACAGAAAATGCAGATGAACATTATTGGTATTGATGTTGTCCAGCTATTGTTCGAAAATAATTATTAAAAGAACCTGTAATAACATCATGATTATCAGTTAACTTCCCATCAATGTTTAAAAACTGTATACCTGAATTATTAATTTTTCTACCTGCGTCTGATTTTATAATGTCCAAGTGGTTTTCATTTTATTACTAGAATTGTAAATTAATTGATTATAATGAATATTTTTAGCTCCTTTAATAACACTGGCCAAAATATTACAGTATGTTTTATAATAATATTTCAGATCTGGCTCATACCGTACTGAATCCCTGGGAAAATAGAAGAATTTAATTCCAGTGCGGTCACTGGAAGACATGCACCCTGGTGCGAAACACTTTTTCATTCTCCCCATTTACTCATATACTGCAAGAAACAATACAAAAATTATAACAGAATCACAGTACACTCTCACTTTCTTAAGATTCTACGGTCCTTCTTTAGGCTACACCGAAAGATGCTTAAAATACAGAAATACGATTTGGCTGACGTATCATAGTAACACTGACTTCATGTTTGTTTCTAATTTCACTGGGCGTAGTAAGCATAATCCATATACATAAGTAACACACAGGTGTAAATTCATGCGTAAATGTCGACTCTCGTTTCATAACATCAAATCAAAGCTCCTACTTACTAATTAATCTAATTAATTAAACGACATACCTCAATGGCGTACACATATCTTCAGAAACTATGCAGTTTTACTGAGCCAATGCCCAAAAAGCCCAAATCTTCAACGGAAATTTAAAATCCTCTGATTGGCTCACATTTATGCGATTCGATTGAATGCGATAGGTGTATAATGATCGATTCCCGTCATTTCCAGACTACCTAGTTCATTTTGATAAACACAGATGGCTGTTTTGCATGTTTCCCTCTTCCCTATGGGAGTTTCACCCCCCTGCAAGTGAATTTCTCTAACCATAAACCGAAAATATTTAGTTTGAAATAATTTCCCCAAAATATTTGTAACTCAGTTATATGATCTATTCAGATGAAAATAATTTACAATTAAATCCCCTAATTATGGCCTCATATTTGGGGGGAAATATTTTTCCAGAACGTATTGAGGGCGTTTGATTTACCATTATTGCAATAATGAAAAGTCTCCTGGCAACTCCTACAGTTTACACAATTTATCGTGACTCGCTGTGTGAACCAGACTGCGTTCGGCTGCTAGAACTGTTTCTCCTGTACTACCTTGAAGTGAGATAACATTAATATGGCTGTCGAGGTTTCGGCTTTGAGGGACCGTCCTTTTCCGAGCTGTAATGATATTTGTGTAAGAGTACATTTGACACTTCTGTCTAATGTCTGCACAGTTCAACTACAGAAGCTATACACCGACATTTGTCTTTGCGTACACTGATATTAGCTGCATTTCCATTTCCGTTTCAACAGATGAGAATCCTAGTGCATTGTTACCTTGTTGAATGGAGACAAGAACAAGCAGGACTGGAAAGAACGCATGAAAGGGATCTGGCAGTCGATTGCCATTAAATAATAATTCGGTTCAGTAGTGTTAATAATTAAATAATTCCGATTGCGTTAACTTCATTCATTGCTGTCTGAAACACTCTTTTTTGTCCTAGCATGACAACATTAAACAAAATAAAATTTGTTGATAAAAATCCTACATTTCATAATAGGTGGACTGAAAAGTTTTTCCTTCTTTGTATTATAGGTGCCGGGGGTTACATCATTTTAATGAAAATAACTGCGTTTTCAGAAAATACAATAGTGCCAAACTAGACACGCATCACATTTCAGTGGCATGGAGGTGCAGTTCATGAGTGAAACAGCTCAAATTATTTTTTATAAGAAAACTACTGTCTTCTATTAATATATATGCAGGTAACTTCGATGTACTTGTGGGTGTTGGAGTTTGGTGCATTGTACAATATTTTTCCTTGCTATGTGTTTTATCATTATTATTATTATTATTATTATTATTATTATTATTATTATTATTATTATTATTGGAGGGGGTGGGTTTCCCCATGCACCGCGACCAGTTTGATCTATTGTACGCCGCCCTGTGATATTCTACCAGTCTCTATATCGTACCGGTACTGGTGCGTGCCATCAGTCCCGACTCAGCCAGCGAGTTCGGCCTCTAGTGGCTCAGCGGTATCTAGATGCTTCCCCCCTCTACCAGAGGCGTTAGAGACTATTGTTGGGAGGGAAATGTCCTTACAAATTTGGCTCAGAAGTCTCCTTGAGACATGAGGTTCTTTTACGTGCCGTAAAGCTACGACACGGGACCCACGGCTTAAAGTCTCTCCCGGAGACTTGTTCCCTGAATTTTTCCGCCCTTAAAAATTCCACGACCTCCGCCGGGTTTGAACCCGCGTACCTTCAGTCATGAGGTGGGAACGTTACCCCTAGACTACGGAGGCCGATTTGCTGTGTGTTTTGCTGTGTGTCTTTTTCCTGAATTATTTTTAGGTACAGTAGGATACAAGGTAAGTCATCCTTTGTGTCAGGAAGGAATTGCAGAGGGAGCAGTAAACAACGCATTCTGTACCCCTGCATTTGGTGGAGTTGAGTGGTCAGCTTCACAATCCCGCACTTCCTTTGAACGAGCAGTTTCTGGAGATAGTGTGGATGTGGTGCTGGGGAGAAATATTCTGTCTATTTCGGCAACTGGAACCGGATCGTCCAGCCGGTATCTCAGTCACCTCAGTGACTGAGATATCCTATGTACATAATGTTTCGGAATGCTGTGAACATAGCACATGACTTTCTTGTAATAAAGAAAACAAAGTACGAGGAGGAAGCCGCCTAAGCAGCCAGTGGTTCCTGCGAGATTTTTCCCTCGGCTGTCAGTCTTAGGAGGTCTCCTGCGGCCAAGTTATTTATCACTGCAAATTACAGAGTGTCACACATACTGCTTCTCCCAATCTCCCCGCACCCACCATCGCTTGATGGATGGAAGACATCTCCACTCAGGAAATTTCACTCGGTCCACAAAAATGTTCCCAGCTGTAATGGAGACCGTGGTTTAGTTTGCCATTTGCTGGCTGTGAGATTGGAAAGAGAACCCTTAGTAATGCAGTACATAAAGTTCCCAAAAGAATTTTTTGTGTTATATTGAGCTTGCCTGCTAGCAGTTTATAAACAGCATTTTAGGAAAATAAAAATACATTGAAAAAGACAGCGAATTTCGTATTTGAAAAGCATAATGCTGCACAATGTTGAAGTACAAAGAAATGTGCTAAGTTATTTATGGGATATGTGCGAAGTCTATTGATGATCATACATAGGTGTAAAACCGGATTTAAAGTCGAACTATGTTTAAAAGTCAGAAAGGCAGATTAACGTTACGCAAATACTTCTCATATCATTCTTAAAACATCTGAATAACGGTTTGTGATTTAAAGAAAGTTTATTTGTGTCTTTCTACAAGAAAAATTATAATTGGTCTATGTGGCAGACTAGTATCATGCATTGACTCTCACGTTGAATTTCAGCAGAATTCCATTAACGGTTTTTATACAGATTTCTCACTTATGTTTGTATGCAAAGTGTGACCAATAATAAGAAAATACGATTAAAATGGAAATTTTCTTTAATGCTAGTGGGGTGGGACTAAGTCCCTTGCACTGCGGCCAATTCTGGCCTATTGTACCAGCCCCAGATGATAGCTGAGGGTGATTGTGGAGCAATTGGTGGAATGAAGATTGGCAGGGGAAAGCGAAGTACTTGGAGAAAACCTGCTCCACCGTCACTTTGTCAACCACAAATCCCACTTAACCAGACCCGGGATCGAACCCGGCCCGCCGCGATGGGAAGCCAGCGACTAATCGCTTGAACTACGGCCCGGCCAAAATGGAAATTTACACATAGATATCTCACACCGAATTTCACCGGAACATGATTAACTGTTCAGTTTAGATCACTTATGATTTTATGTAAATTAGATTTTGTAGTGTGTCAATAGAGCTAAAAATCCAACTGGTTCGATAACACATACTCGTATATGTATCTTATATCAGAGTTCCGTCAAAATTTGATTAACCGTTTATAATAATATACAAACTTCACTTGTGCAAAATAATCTTTTATATGAGTCAACACAGTCTGAGTCTGAACTGCTGAGAAACTTTCAGTGAAGTCTCCCCTGCCGAATTTAAAAAGAAGAGTCTCCCCAAAGATTGAGACCTAATATTACGTCACAAACGAATATACTACCCCCAAAATAATAAAAACAGTTGGAATGAATCTGCTCTCGAAAAGAAAAGATAAAAAGAAAAATGATTAATTCTTCTGAGAGTACAAAATAATAAACTAGCCAACCAAACAACAAAAAGCATAAACAGTTTAGGATGATAAACACAATGTAAACTAATACTGTAACTATTAAACCAGTACAACAACACAGCGCGGCCGGAACAACATGACGACACTAAAGAGTCCTGTTCATCAAACAACGGAACCACAAGATGGTATACATTCAACTTCCTTTAAAGAGAGGCAGTATAAAGGACACGAACTAAACTGACTCTAAAAACAAATTTTAACAATTTTTTTAAACCACACGTTTGTAAACAGACTATTGTAATAATTTATAAATATTTTAACGTATTCATGCACGTCGCTGCAGTTGTTGAAGGATCAGATTTTATATTCATGCATTCTGATGATATTGTATGTATTGATACTGACCAAAAAACTCCGTGATTTCAGTCCGCAAGCGAACCATACCAACCGAGCGACCGCCGCTCGTCGGCGAAGTTTAATGCCAACTTTAGCGGATAGAGGGTGTCGCGTGGTCAGCGCAACGAATTCCCACGGCCGTTAATTTCGGTTTTTCTAGACCGGAGCCACTATTTTCTTGAAATGGCTCATCATTTATCACCACGAGGCTGAGTAGACCCCGTTCCAGACCCACTACTTCTCCGAAAAATATCTGGTAGCACCGGGAATCGAACCCGGACCTATGGATCTGTAGCCAGGAACTCTGACCGCTAGACTACAGAGGCGGATTGTAATAATAGTTTCTTCTTTGATAAGAGACGGACCTCATAAATATGACACGTGTTTACCGAACTGTTTCCTAACACCGAAAGGAGGAATCACTTAAAAGTGCCGTTGTCATGCAGCGATAGGAAGGAAACACACACAGATAAACAGACTGATGGGAGGAATTTATGAAGTACACCTTTGAGGTGGGTTCAGTTGCTGTGATATACGTACCAAGTCTCATAAAGACTGGTTCAGGCATTCAAAAGTTGATAGGGGGGATAAACAGGCATGCAGGCAGGATGGAAATCGCATAAGCATAATTCAGGGAATAAGGCTAAAAAGAATTGTCATACCAGACATTTTCTGTTAATGATATGAGCCTCCACATGCTGACTGCAACATACGGATGGTGATCTATGGGGATGAAATGGAGAAACAACTGAATGAATATACGAATACATGGGGAAAGGGTGTATATTGTCACGTGTACTAGTGATTTCAGACGCGCGTTTGTTTCGGTGAGTCCACTTATTGGATCTCAGACGACACTACAATTAACTATATCACTTTCAGTCTTACTGTAACTATAACACTTCGCAACTACGAACAATAACACTCTAAAGGTTACTGTAACTACACCACATAAATTAAGGCTTCAGTTCTGACTTCTGACTTCTTCTTTTGACTTACACAGCTCAAACCTGGTTACAACCGTAAGGCAGCCGTGATAGCAGACACAGCCTCGAAGGAAGTCACTTTGCGTATTCCACTTTCAAGAAGTCATTACTGTTCAATCTACAATTCGTTGCTGTGGTTATCGGCTTTCAACAGTGAAACATAATAACTAGAACCGTTGCGTAGCAATGGACTCTTATTCTTGAACAATTGTGAACGTGTTTACCTATTCGTTTCCTAGAAGAGATCCAATCTGTCACAATATGTTAAAACGATTTTGGGCCTATATACAGACGACTTGGTACTATGGACAGAATCCGAAGATGAAGCGAAAAAGAAAACAAAAAACTCCATGGCCTGTAGCCCGCAAGCGAACTATACCGACCGAGCGACCACCACTTATCGGCGAAGTTAGTGTCAACTTTAGCGGATAGAGGGTGACGCTAAATTCGATTTTCTAAACCGGAGCCGCTATTTCCTTCAAACACCTCCTCAGTTATCTTCATTAGGCTGAGTGGACCCCGTTCCAGACTCACTACTTCTCAGAAAATGTGGTATTATCGGGAATCGAACCCGGGACCTCTGGATCTGTAGCCAGGAACTCTGACCACTAGACCATAGAGACGTTCCCAGAAATAAAACGCACATTTCAATTAAATAAAACAACTTTGAAACGTAATTCTACAATTTCCGACAGAAATTCAAGGTAACCGATTTTAATGAAAAACGCCAGTTACACAAAAACCAGTGTTAAAATATCGGACAGTGGAGCAAGTGAATCATTATCATTATTTGGAATGCAACAGCTCCTTCGACAATGGTGACATAAAAATAAAGTAGCCAACTGCAAAAAAGATAAGGACACCAATACAAAGATCACCGAATAGGAAGGCAAGTGAAGATACTAAATTAAATTTTTCCTATCGGTCCCTGTTCTATATTTTCATAGTCAGAATTTCCGAGAAAAAAAAAATGAATAAGAATTATATCAGCAAAAAACAATTTTGTCAGTGTTTTAGGGGATATAAAAGAGATAATAGAATAAGGAATAAAGAAACTAGACAATATTTATAGATCTTTACAATCCAGCATCAAATGACGACATACAAACCAAACTGGAAAGAATATACGTGTAGAACGAATTCAGGCCTTCCTCTGAAACTAATGTCAATTTACCGATCGAGAGGAAAGAAATGTCCTCAGGATGAGGAACAGATTTTTCTGCCCAGTCCTTGAAGATACATGATGACTTATCAAATGTGGAGGTTCGCCATCCACAGGCTGAAAACCACTGTCTGGCGATCAACGATTCGGGGTGTGGCAATTTAGCTATGAGTTGTGAAGTAGTACTCTTTCTATGTAAGTTTTGAGGTTTTCACGGCGATGACTATGAAGAAAGTCGTCTTCTGGGTTTAGGCGCCGTGTATTGTTCGTTTTGGCCGACGTTTCGGAGGAACGTATCGCCTCCATCTTCAGAGCAGTTGAATGGCTTGGAATGCAGAGAGCAGTAGCTGTACTACAGCCGAAACGTCGGCCAAAACGAAGAATACACGGCGCCTAAACCCAGAAGACGACTTTCTTCATAGTACTCTTTCTGTTCATCGGCCGATCTGTGGTATTATATTACATTCTATCCATTTGGGATGGGTTGGAAATTTCGGAACACAATGGGCCTTTCAAGAAACAAAAAGCTATATACAGCACTGATTTCCACCCGCCATAGCAACATCCAGTCATCTTTTTCGATAGGCAACATAATAAGCAATAAAGTCCATATTTGGTATATTACAAATCTAAGCCAAAACCTTCGCAATATCTGTAAATCGTATCTCATACAATTGTATAGAAAAATGCATGAAAGTTGTAGTGAACTTCAGAATTTGTTACGCTTCCTAGGGAATGCATGTCTTAAGTGGAATGCTGCAAATGTGACAAAATCTGCAAGATTGGACAACATACATAAAAGACAACTGTTACAGCACCTGCCATGTGTGCAATACTCAAAGATTTCCGGCCCACGGTCACAGTGTGTAGGGCCCGTCATCTGCTGATTACATCGTGAATTTACGTGTGAATTCAACTCACGTTTACTCCCTGTCCCCGCTGCCTTTTATGCACATTGCATTCAGTCGCTTAGACACAAGTGTGACAAATGGCCTTCGTGTACAAAAACACCACTACCGTGTTTGGCCCGTCAGTGGGGCCAGTATATGTTTCAAACAGGCCTAATACAAAGAAGTGTGGAATTGTGTGCACAAAATTGCTGTGGGCCTCCACATATTTCTCAAGTGAGTTCCTCAGTAATTGTTCGTTGTTCTTTTTTACTTTATAGATGATCAAAAAAACAAACTCTGTGGCCTGTAGTCCGCAAGCGAACTATGCTGACTGAGCGACCGCCGCTTGTCAGCGAAGTTAGTGCCAACTTTAGCGGATAGAGGGTGTCACGTGGTCAGCGCAACGAATAAATAAAACAGAATAACATACATCTTGCCGGTCACGGTAGCCGAGCGGTCTAAGGCATGCACTCTCTTCACTCGCTCGGAAGCCGGGATCGTGGGTTCGAATCCCACTCAGGGCATGGATGTTTGTGTGCGTTTTTCTGTGTTTGTGTACCGGTAGAGGCCTTGCGACGAGCTGATCACTCGCCCAAGGAGTCCTACCGTATGTGTAAGATCTAGTAAACCGAAGTGAAACGGAGAGTTTCATGGAGGTAGGCCTTGGCCCAAATTGGGGCTGTAGCGCCACAAGAAAAAAAACCATAATCCACTTTTGAGTGAAATCTACATGATTCTCTTATGGGTAAATATTTGCTTCATGGATTTATATTCAGAATAACCTAAAACAAGAATATTTATTTCTGTTTATTGAACATCACGGCAACTCTAGTAGTGGCTTTTAAGGAAGTTTCGAGTAGAACGACTAAGTATGTGGATCTAAGAACATAATGTTTTATATTTTGCTTGGTTTAATTCCGAGAAAATTAATTCAGTACCTGGAAGTTGGTTCTCGTATGTACGAAAAAATGTGTAACTAATTCATGATTTTCATTCTTAATATTCATTCATTCCTGATATTTGTGTTGTAAATTTCCTATCCAGAAGGGTTAAGCCAAGGAGATGCTTTATCGCCACTCCTTTTGAACTTTGCTTTAGAATATGCCATTACGAAGGTCCAGGAAAATCAAGGGGGACTGAAATTAAACGGGACACATCAGCAGTTGGTCTATGCCGATGATGTGAATCTACTGGGTGATAATGTAGATACTATAGAGAGAAACACACAAACTTTAATTGACACTAGTAAGGAGGTTGGTCTAGAAGTAAAAACAGAGAAAACTAAGTATATGTTGCTGTCTCGTCACCAAAATGCAGGGCGAAATCGTGACATAACGATAGGAAACAGGTGTTTGAAAATGTGGCACAGTTCAGATATTTGGGAACAGCAATAACAGATCGAAACCTGATTCAGGAGGAAATTAAGAGGCGACTGAACTCGGGTAATGCTTGCTACCATTCAGTCCAGAACCTTATGTCTTCTCGTCTGCTGTCCAAAAACATAAAAATTAGAATATACAAAACTATAATTTTGTTTGTGGTTCTGTATGGGTGTGAAGCTTGGTTTCTGACATTAAGGGAGGAACATAGACTGAGGGTGTTTGAGAACAGGGTGCTGAGGAGAATACTGGACCGAAGGAAGACGAAGTGACAGGAGGCTGGAGAAAACTGCACAATGAGGAGCTTCATAACTTGTACTCTCTTCAAGTACACTTAGAATGATCAAGTCAAGGAGCCCCAGATGGGGCTCGATACCAAGACTTACTGACTTACTGACCGTCAGTTGCAATGTGACTTGGACTTGGAGGATGAGATGGGCAGAACATGTAGCACGAATGGGGAGACGAGGAATGCATATAGGATATTGGTGGGAAAGCCACAAGGAAAGAGACCACTGGGAAGAGAAGGTGAGTGGACAATATTAAAATTTATCTTAGAGCGATAGGATGGGATGGTATGGATTGGATAGATCTAGCTCAGGATTGGTACCAGTGGAGAGCTCTTGTGAACACGGTAATGAACCTTCGGGTTCCATAAAATGCTGGGAAATTCTTGAGTAGCTGAAGAATTGGCGGCTCCTCCAGAAGGGCTCAGCTCCGTGATTAAGTAAGTAAGTAACCTGGAAGTTGATAATGTTCCAATTTTTCAACAGACTTCTAAGGAATTTCGCTCAGGTATTATTGGCAAATTTGAATGCGTTGTGGTCTCTCTTACATTTTTCATCCCGTGAACATTTAAAAGATAGTAGTTGGTTGAGGGGCTATGCTACAAGCCGGAAGGTCGTGGGTTCTAATCCCGATGAGGTCATTGTACGTTCTTAAATTGATCTAATCATTCCAGCCGCACTATGGCAGGCTGACAGCCTTACCGCCATCTTTGAGCCGATTGTCTAGATAATGTGGGACCCTCAACGTCTCACAACCCTATGAGCCTTCATGGCCTGTTATAGGGATAGATTTACTTTACTTTTTACTTCACCGACTTAATTTTTCCATTTATTTAGAGTAATTTGAACGCCTAGCTCTGAAAATAGATTATTTTTCTAGTAATGTGATGTAGGAGGTATACTGGTCTGAAATGGACCAATATTAGTTCTCGCAGTAGAATTTAATGCACAACGCCAATACTAAATTTCGTAAAAATTCATTTGGTTGATTCCAGGGTCAAGGCAAGCATGCCGATATTCACACGGATGCGGCTTCTGATTTCACGTGTCTTGTGCAAGAATTTGCTACTACGACACCTTAAATCTCCCATGTCAGGTATGAGATAACTTATTTAGAAGTACTGTCCGTTGTACACTGAATAGATTTCGGGTTTGAGAAGACTTGTGCATAATAGCTGAAGTTAGCCACTCTCGAACTTAAAAAATAACAATTTTACATTGCAACAAAAATATATTAAAGCAAGAAGATTTCTCAGAATTAAAACTAACAGGGAAAGGTATAATGACGTTAGTCATTCATTTCATTCCCATAGCTTCAGATATTTCATTAACTTTCCATTAATCAGAGTTCAGTGGTGCAAATGAAAACTCAGAACAGAAAGAATTGGCTGTAATCACGTTAGTAGTTCGTGTCATTCCCTGCAACTTCAACTATCTGCTTGTCCTTCCATTAGTCGGAGATCAGTGGCTCAACTAAAACACAGTGTAAACGCATTTTCCTGAGGCGTGAAAGAGGAAAGCTGCTATTACACACTATACGTACCCTCTCTTTCTATGTAAAACTACCGTCGTTACTCAAAGCACCCCGCGCCCTGTCTACTGTGGGCCCCTCCCCCAGGCCCATACTTCTCTGATGTCATGGCATTATCTGGTAAAATATTTGATCAGCATAGCTCTATGTAATTATATGCCTTTTAACAAATGAGTTATTTCTGTGTCCGGAACGATGGTTGATTTATACAGACAACTTGAAGTAGGCTTTCGCACCATTCAGATAAGTGTCTTTGATAATATGCTAATAACAATTTATTGGATACGCTCTCGTGGAAATATGGCGTTCATCTTTCTCGCCGGACAAGAAATGTGTTCAGATGCCGATCTTGGTTATGGCGTACTTACACGAAAGTAACATTTTGCGAGACAACCAAATAAAATTAATGGCTTTCAAAGATCGTGCCGCAGCGGCGTCCAATGCTGTGAACAAAACAAGCACAAGAATTGTACGTCATTTTTGATATTTCAGTATATTGTATTCTGGAGAACGAAAGATGTTATTATGCTGAAAAGAATCTTAATCCAAAATAGTTACAGTGAAATAGAGTAAGAAGTAACGAGGTGCCTATACTGTTTGCTCAAGCGAGAGTAGGCTAAAAAGTAAATCCGCAAAAGTCTGCCAGTTGGTAACGCGAATCCAAAACGCTGATTACGAAAATATACAGAGCTGCAACATCACAAAATTAGACAAAATGGTTCATCAATTTTCAGACGTAAACTTATTCCCCTTCTGCCATGGAAGAACCAGGTTTATGTATGTTCTGATTTCATAGCAATATTTTGAGTGGCTTTCCTATGTTTCTAGATAGATTTTCCACTTTTCCTATAGTCGTCTATATCGTAATTTGCATGATAAATATTCAGCTCCTTTCGTACATCTACTCTTTTAACGTAAATTTGTCTAGTACATCTCTTGAAGCTCATTAAGAAATTGTTTTCACTGCTTCAGTTTCAGTGGCATTCAGCATATGTGACGACAAAAAGTTTTGGACAAATTTTCGATTTAAGAAAGTAATGAGTAATAAGAGGGTTCAAGAAGAACGAGATGGCCAGGACACATAGTTAGAATCTGAGAAATCAGATATGCATACAAATAAATCACTTGGGTTACCTAGATATGATCAGAAAGATAATATTAAAATTGATCTTAGAGAAATAGTTATGAACACGTGGACTGGACTAAAATAACACAGGATATGCTCGCATAGCGCTTTTGTGAGAACATGTCAATAATATTCTGATTTAATAAGAAACTGAGAATTATATGGCCAGCCACATAACTATTCACCTCTCCCATAAGGGCTCTGCATCATTAAGTCCGATCCCTCTCGTCAGTGTGAAATGAGTGGATGATAGTCATGAACAGAAAATATCGTAGAATGAATCGTTCGTAGTACAATTTTAGATACTACCCCGGAACTTGCCTGTAGTGACTGAGGCAAATCATAAAATACCTTAATCAGGATAGTCAGTGTCCTGGCCGAGATTTGAACAGGACACCTTCCTAAAAAGATAAGGGTCCTTATCGTTTGATACAATTTTCTTGGTTATTTTTCTTAACAAAAGTTTATTTTCATATACTGAAGCTACAAAAGGTCTAGAGAAAACTAAATCAAGTTTCCTTTCTTGTCGTTTTAACTTTCTGTGTATCACACCACATTTTAAGCCCACGTGACATTGATGTATGCTATATATCCACAATATAGTGAACTTCACGGAGACTGTTAAATCGCAATAAAATGTGGAATCTCTACATTAATACATTCAATTGTTTCAGCAATTGTTCCAGTTTCCTTGTTTAAGCATATACTATAATTTGCCTGGACTGCATCCTTTGGATACGAGGCTGAGACGGCCTCAGAGTGAGGCTGAACGTTTTAGAGAGGAGACAAATGCTTCTTCCTGCGTGAAATTGAACCCAGATCCAGAGACAAATCTAGTCGCCATTTCGACTGAGTTACCTATTAAGGCTGAAAGAACAGACAGGAGACAACAAATATGAATAGATACGATATCGCATAAATTTGTTTTCGTGCAATTTTCTTCAGTAAAACTTTAACATTTCAAAACCAAGCTTCAGGAAATGAGAAATTAATCAGACCTCTGCTAAGCCAGTCACGATTAATTGATTAGTGAGTAAGAACGCATAGCCCTGAGTCTCTACCATTTATTTAACTTCATACAATAACATAAAAAAATTGGGGAAATATTTACGCCATTTCGGAATGCGCATAGTTTTAAAATGCGATTTTAAATAGAGCTCAATCTCTACTTACTTACTTGGCCGCACCATAGCTCAAGCGATTAGTCGCTGGCTCCCCACTGTGGTGGACCGGGTTCGATCCCGGGTCTGGTCAAGTAGGATTTGTGGTGGACAGAGTGACGGTCGGGCAGGTTTTCTCCGACTACTTCGGTTTCCCTGCCAATCTTCATTCCACCAATTGCTCCACAATCACCCTCACCTATGATCAGGGGCTGGTACAATAGGCTAGAAGTGGCCACAGTACAAGGAACTTAGTCCCACCCCACTAGCAATAAAAAAATACTTAGTTCTTATTGCTGGTGGGGTGGGGCTAAGTCCCTTGCATTGCGACCACTTCTGGACTTACTGCAGCTACTCAAGAACTTCACAGCATTTTATGAAACCCAAAGGTTCACTACTTTGTTCACAAGAGCCTTCCACTGGTCCCTATCCTGAGCCAGATCAATCAGATCCATACTATCCCATCCCTCCAAGAACCATCCTAATATTGTTAACACGCCTACGCCTTGGTCTTCCCAGTGGTCTCCTTCCTTCTGTCTTTCCCACCAATATCCTATAAGCATTCCTCTTCTGCCCCATTCGTGGTACATGCCCTGCTCACCTCATCCTCCTCGACTTGGTCATTCTAATTATACTTGGGGAAAAGTAGAAGTTATGAAGCTCCTCATTATGTAGTTTTCTCCACTTAATCTCTCTTCAATCCAAATATTCTCCACAACAACCTGTTCTCAAACACCCTCAGTCTGTGTTCCTCCCTTAATATCAGAGACCAAGTTTCACACCCATACAGAACTACAGGCAAAATTATAGTTCTGTATATTCTAATTTTTATGTTTTTAGACAGCAGATGAGAAGACAAAAGGTTCTGGACTGAATGGTAGCAGGCATTACCTGAGATCAGTCTCCTCCTAATTTCCTCCTGAATCAGGTTTTGATCTGTTATTGTTGTTCCCAGATATCTGAACTGTGCCACATTTTCAAAACATCTCTTACCTGTCTTCAGGTCATGATTTTATATTATATACTGTTTGGGATGTTGATGTTCTAAGAGACAACCACGTAAAACTATAACAATTGTATATATTATTCTCGAATGTACAGAATAGTTGCTCACAAGTTTGTGGGCCCAGAAAAGGGCCGTTTGTTCAATCGTGCTTTCACTAGTAGCTTTAGCTGCTTTGCAGCAGACCAGGTCTTCTTCATGGCTGTTCAGCTGGTCTGGCTGGCCGGTGAAGCAGTGCTGCGTGCGCCAGTACGAACAGCTGCCTATGGTGCGAATGATGACAGAGCCATTGTCTCGGCGCGGTTGTTGGAGAGCTGTTGCTGCTTCGTGACGTCAGAAACAAAACAAAACAAAAATGTTTCTACATGGAATGTGCCAAGATGTTATAAGCAATGGGCAAAGTTATACCTGGTCATTTGTCAGCTGATAGTCAGTTCTGCAAAGGAGGCTTTGAAGACAGAACCTCAGAGTGTCCAGCTGAAGAATCTCCACTGTTAGAAGTCGTTGCCAGGTAATGGCTGATGAAGACACAGCAAGCTGGAAAAAGGCTTAACTGGTGCTGTGGTGATTTGTGAATCGTGGAGATTAGCGGTGGCACAGTAACTGCTTGTAGTAACGAGTCGTGTATGTAGTCAGGAAATCCATTCAGCAATCCAAACCCCATCTATAATCACATATATACACGAAAATATAATATTTTGACCTCCTATCCACTGGATGTTATGCTGCTGTGTAGACAGAATGTAACTGGCAGCATAGCAAGATAGCATGTGGCATTCTTTCAGTCCTGTGTTGCTTTAGTTACAGCTTTTTGTGAAGTGTCTGGGTATAGAGGTGGTAAAGGTACTGGTAAGGTGCTACAGTAACTTGGTTACCAGTGAGTGAGAACCCAGGAGTAGAGGTTATGGTTCAAAGATACTAGGTAAGAGAAATAATTCATGTGTCACAAAATAAAAGCCACTGGACACTGGCAACAGAATTTTTATGTGCGACCTTCACATGTATTTTAGTCACAAACACCAGCTCCATATCACAAATTTGTACAGTACTATTTGGTTACTTGCACGGCAATCCCAATTTTGTAGAGTATTGTAACTGAAAGAAAGCTGTACATTATCAAAAAATATATATTTTTACTTCAACTGAAATTCTTAGTCCTAGATTTAGACAAAAAATTCATGGATCTTGCATCTGAAGTGTCAACATGCAGTTGTCTTGGGGTAATGTGGGTTTATTCCATCCCCAAATCTGAATTGATGCCACAAACATCTGAGTAGAAATATTGGTTTTTTCATTTGTTCTTTAATATGCAGGCTGTATTTTCTGTGGTTAATAAGTGTGATGTCTCAGGCTTACAAGACTTAAGTCATGGTCTACAAAACATAAATTTCCAAGTGATGTCATTAACACTAAGATAAAAAGCAGGGTTGGGCCGCATCCAGGAATGTCATTGTAACATATGATTTGACTTATCAGACCTGAAATTTCTCAATTCCTGACTATTCCTTCAAGAGGAATCAGAAATAGCACTCTACTGCTTGTTGCAGTTCTGTCAGCTGAGTTTTTTAACTAGTGAACCACCAAACGTATTGCTGTAAGTTCCTATGAAGGAAGAAACACACAGTGCACTCTCTTGGACAGAAGGTATCTGCCTTCCTTCTTCCTCAAATGATTTTCTAAAACTCATAACATCCATATTTCTTTATTTTTGGGTTTCTGTACCAAACTTCAAACTAGGCTGTCTTTGTTCAGACCCAAGTATTGATTTAAAATGGTGATTCATCTTGGAACATGGTCCTGTGAGGAGTTTTGTGCACTGACCACATTTCTCTGGACATAAGGCTTGGTGACAGTGGATATCCATCACCAACTTCAAGAGATCTGTGGCTCAGATTATGTCTAGATGAGATGATGATGAGAAAGCTGACACAAGATCTGCTTGAAAAAATAAAAATTAGCCAAACATGCATATGAAGAAAGCCACAAAATATGTTCGAAATAAGAGGTCTTGCAGATTGACCCAAACACAACATACAGGAAATAAAAGGTATCTGCGCACGTCTCTGATAGACTATCCAATCACTTAACCCAGCTTGGGTATCTTTCCCATCTTGACTCCCATTATCACAGCAAAAGTTAAACAGCTACAACTCCGTGCAGTGTAGATTAAGCAGGAAAATTAGTGTTTTTTATGTTGGTAATATACAGAGAACTTTTCTCTCCAGTGTTCACTTCTATTCTGATAGTATTCTGCTGCTAGGCCTCATAAATGTGGAGTTTTTTAATGTTCTAATGTTTTGCCTCGACTCTTGCAGATGGTTTCTATACCCTATCTTGTGTTGGTGCAGGTGTCTGGAGATAGGGACTAGCTCTATTGAATGGGCCCAACTAAGTAGGTTTTACCTGAAGATGGAGACAGAATCCATAAAGATCTACAAAATAATGGTGGAGGGAAATTAAGATTTACAGCAGTTCAATTGGCACATGTTTTCCAAATGCATCTGATGGAAATACAAATATAATGTAAAGGCTGCGCTATAAGCACACTGCCCATTTATACAGCCCTGTCAAATATGTGAAATATTAATTCTTTCCAGTATTTTAACAACATAAAAGAAATAATTAAGTTCACTGAAGCAAGTAAATTCCAGAAACATAGGTTGCCACAATGAACTAATCATGTGGTTCAGTTATTGATAAGGATGTTCAAACTCATTTCACTAAATTTTTAATGTAACACTGGAAAATAGGTCTGAAAATAAAAACAATGGTGGAAATGTAAACCTCATTTCAGAGTATACAGATGTTTCAAATACAGGTGATTTTTGATGTTAGAAATGGAAAGCTATACAGATTTGTACAAAAAGCATTTAGTCATGTAGACCACACCTAAATCTTTGCATACAATGATCATTCCATCTAGTTTATACCTTCAATTT
The DNA here is from genome assembly GCF_002891405.2 of Cryptotermes secundus. NCBI lineage: Eukaryota > Metazoa > Arthropoda > Insecta > Blattodea > Kalotermitidae > Cryptotermes > Cryptotermes secundus. Next base: position 622,871 of record NW_019733838.1, on the reverse strand, counting down.
TTGAGTGTAAACTTCTAATCCCCCCCAAAATGGCTTCACCATCACCACTTTCCACAATGTCATGACTGGTGAATGCCTTCCCACATTTCATGCAATCAGCTTTGGTTTTGAAGGAATTGAGGTTTGGAGACCAGCTTAATGCTGGTTTCTTGCCTGCCTTACTCTGCAGCCCTGAGGACTAGACGACATATTCCTCTGAAACACTGGTCGACTTTCAACAGGCTACATTCTGTGATATCCCAGAAGACAGACCTCTTCGACTTTGTTTTTATTGTTGACTATGTTTAAAATTATGGATCCTCTATCTGCTTCTGAAGTAAGGGCAGCTTCTTGCCATAGGGTCCAGTTCGTCCATCAACAGACATGGCCTAGGTAAATTTTCAGAAGTGGTAGGCTGTCTGGCTGTTCACAACGTGACTATCAATATGTAAGTTCCAAAGCTTTCATGGCAAATAAATGCGCTACAATTTCCTCAGGTGATCAGCCATGTTATGTTGAACATTTCAGAGATCTCCTACATCTTAATCATCAGGGTCTATGAGGTGTATGACCATATATTACTGATATTTATGCCAGGATGTCAAACTGATGCATGTCCCTGCTGCCGTATTATGCAGAAGGGTGAGAGTGAAACTGTGTGGTCACCCATCTGACTCCAACCTTTCACTTTGTTACTTAACCCAGTGTCACTGTTGTCAAACTATCTTGTTTTCTTTTTCTCATGCTCTTCTCTGCGTCTTGTTGTGATTTTCAAAATATATGTGTTTTGGAATCCCTGAACAAACTGGTTCTGGGATTCCATGCTTTGCTGAGTTTGAACCCTTTCCCTCTGTTTATGCTGTCCAAATATAATTTTACTTCAGTTACTTTTTTGACAAGTCAGTCCATGTAGCCTGATGAATTCACTAGTACTTTAGATTCATGGAACTTGATCCAGTGGCCTGATTAAATGCTGTGTTCTGCCACTACAGACACATGCAGTTGATATAAACTTAGATGTCATTCATGTTCTTTGCACTGTGTTCCAATGGATAAACCTGTCTGTCCTGTACACACTTTTCACATTCACATGGAATACTATAGGTCCCTGAGACCTTTAGCTCTTGTCATCTTTCACTGTGGGAGCTCTTCTCAGTACTGATGTGGACTGTCTTTATATTACGAGTAAATATTCACAGTAACTTGCTGATCTTGTACAATGTTGACTTTTGGATTGATAAAGAGGCTACCACATACTAGACTCCCTTTTTCTGCAGTTCCCTTGTGTTTCTTATTCATCACAGTGGAGAATAATGAATCACTGAAAATCGGCCAACACTTAGCTATGACAGTTGGACAATACACAGTAGTTGCAGCCACTGAATTTCATTAGAGCACAATCAACCTATGAGGATTTATTTAAATTACTGTTCTGAATATCTGTCATTTACTGTTATAACAGACTCTTTCAGTCTATGCAAATGAAAATATTTAGTAATTTTCACCCTACCTTTTATGCGGTTTCTATTGTACACTGCTGTAATTTTAATGTTACAAACATTCTGGTCGATAACACTAAGAAAACGATTTCTGCAACATTTATGAAACTGCAATTCTGCCCTTTAAATTAAAACTAGTGTCATGTTTAATGCATGGTCTGGGAATGCTATAGAAATATTTTGGAGGGAGGAAATGGAAATGTTTTCGTAAGCATCTTTGATTGCAGGCCTTGTGCTTAGTGATCCGTGGTTCAGGGGGATTTAGAGGATCCTTGGTCACGTGATAAAAGTGACAGTACACAGCAGATTGCGGATTGATATTTAGTTTAATAGCTATGTAATATTGCTTACGTTATTATTTGCGTTTTTGTAGCTTGTGGTCCTTCAGTTAGAAACTTATTTCATTTTTAAGTTCGAAATACTTTTTCACCCATACAAGGAACATATAGATATTGATCCAAAGTAATATAAGTTATTGGATCTACTTTGTATGACACCTGAATGAGTGTACGGACGCCATTTTCTGTATTGGTGGTGTGAATATTTGGAGTTACGAAGAGCCGTTAGTAAATTACTTGCAACTGAATAAAGGCTTTTTTCGTCTGAGGATAACGCATATATAATAGTATCTGGAAAATCTACAGGTGATTATTATGTTTGCTATTGTGGTAATAAGTTTGTAGAGCCGTCTGTGTATTTGGGTGTGGTGATGAGATTGGGATAGCGAAGACGGTCGGGACAAAGAATATTTAATATTGAAGGTAGTATGAATTCACATTGCTTGATAAAAGGAAGAGTCGAATTTAAGAGTGTAATAAATGGGGTCACGTTTGTATTAGTACAATGTAGAAGTTTGGTTTTTTGCAGTGCATTCGGCTAAGGGATTCCATCCCACGTATCTGAAGCAAACTTAAAAGCATTTCAGATACCGCTAATAAAAAGAAAAACATCCGTTTTTAATTTTGATTATTTTAATATGTTTAACCCAATAGTACTTGCACCTTGTTTCTAGAATACAGCAATAATCCAGAGCTTTGTATCATAAAAACAAACAGGAGTAAATGTAATGTTTTGACGTTGTGTTTACTTTTTATTCATGTATTCACTGTCGACTCCCGTGCAACTCGCACAGAGTTTTAAAATTTTTAAAACTCTTAGTTGTTTTAGGTCTTATGTCTTTAACACATATGTTGCACAAAATAGTTCAGCCTATTTGCCTATCATCAGGTGCATTAAAATTGTTGTAGAAATTGCCGCACTTGGGTCAATACGTTTTCCTAATTTTGTAATTTAAATTTGAAATCCAAGCTATAATTTCTTTTATTCGCTGCATGTGTTGTAGACTGGTATGCTTGTAACATGTAGTCATGATTTGTGTTAATATTTTATGCATGGAATATATAGATGTTTTTTATATTGTTAAATATGTTCTTTCTTTAGCGGTGATGTGTGTATTTCCTGATTTTGTATGTGGTATTTTTCTAATGCGTTTAAGTGCCTTCGTTTTTTTCCCTCTGTTTTTATAATGTCCATTATATCAGTTTTATTTAGTCCCATATGTACGATGGGGTACCCAAAAGAAACCGAACTATTTTTTTTGTGGGCAGAGCTTTTGTAGTACCGCGTTTTGCCGCTATGAGCGCATAGAGCTAACATTCCTGAGTCGATAAGCCGACTACCGTTGCTTCAGAAGGTAAGGACTAGTTTTGGCAGAGTTTATAGTGACAACTGTTTTGTGTGATCGTCGTTTTTGCAGTGGCTGATTTTCGTGAACAGCGTGCGGCGGTGAAATTCTGCTTTTTGTTCGGGAAAAGTGGAACAGAAACTCTTGAAATGTTAAAAACGGCGTACAAGGACGATGCTGTGGGGAAAACTCAAGTGTTTGAGTGGTTTTCCCGTTTCAAAAATGGTGAAATGTCAATTGATGACAAACCTCGTTCTGGTCGTCCTTCCACGGCCCGAACACATGAAAATGTTGAAAAAATTCGTGAAATCATCAAGGAAGATCGATGATGGACCGTTGAAGAAATTGTGGAGCTGTCAGGAGTGACTTGGAGCTCAGCGGCAAGATTTGTGGCAGTCGGGTGACTGGTTTTTCCATGATGACAATGCCCCTGCTCACAAAGCCCTGTCTGTATGACAATTCTTGACCAAAAATGGTATGACCACTGTTCCTCACCCTACATACTCACCCGACCTTGCCCCGCGCGACTTTTTTTTGTTTCCTCGAATGAAAAGAGACATGAAAGGAAAAAACGACGGAGGCGCCGTCAAGCATCTCAAAAGATGAATTTAGACAATGTTTTGAAAAATGGAATAAAAGACTAGACAAGTCTATTAGTGTAAGTGGAGAGTACTTTGAAGGGGATTGAAGGTTTGTGCTTAAAATTTGAATAAATAAGTTTAAAAAAAAATAAGTTCAGTTTCTTTTGGGTACCCCCTCTTATGTAAGAGGGTATGACATCTTAATATGTCATGTATCATAGTGGGTATGATGTCTATACTTTATGAATGTTTCCAGCTGCACAGTTGTTCATGTAATGACAGCAATTGTAGTTAGTTTAGAGTGTGACAGGAGGGTGCTGATTGCTTGATGGCTGTCCTGGGTTCGAGATTTTGCAAGTGAACATTGTAGCAGGTCCTGGCAAGAAGATGCTTATGAGTGATGTGGAGATGTTATATAAACTGTTGCAAGAGAATTAATATAATGATGTTTCTGGGAGTGCCTATAGTAGTGACAGTGAAATAATCGTGAACATTTTGTCATGTGATCAGAGTGTCAACTCTGATGTAGAAGAAAATGTCAGTGACAACTGTAGCATGCAGCATGGCATATGGGTAAAGTCAGGTGCTGAGTGACCATATGTACCGTTTACTGGCAAGCCTGTCATAAATGATGATTTAGAAGATGCCAGTAACCCCCTGGAATATTTTGATTTGTTTTGTACACCAGAAATTGCAGAAGTAATAAAGTAAGTAAGTAAAAGTAAAGCTATCCCTGTAACAGGCCATGAAGGCCCATAGCGTTGTGAGACGTTAAGGGTCCCACATTATCTAGACAGTCGGCTCAAAGATGGCGGTAAGGTTGTCAGCCTTACGCGCTGGCCGCACTTTACTCCCCAGGAAAATTAATTAATTAATTCCTGGTACTCATTTCTGTTAGAGGCTGAGTAAACCCCAGGGCCTAGTGCAGCCGGAAGGATTAGGTCAATTGAAAAAAATTCAGTGACCTCATTGGGACTTGAACCCATGACCTTCCAGCTTGTAGCATACGCTACCGCGTACCCCCTTGCAGAAGTAATAGCCAGAGAAATAAATCGGTATGCATCAGAAGTTTTAGAAAACACACCTAATCTAAAAGTATGATGTAGGTCCCATTACTGGAAGGTGACAAACAGAAATGAAATAATGAAGTTGCTGGCATTCTTCTGTTACACAGACTTCACCAGAAACCGGATAAGAAGCAATTTTTTCCTCAAGGAAACTTCTGGAAATACCCATACATTTGGACCTGTTCAATGAGAGGAGGTTTCACCTTCTACTCAAGTTTCTTCATTTTGTTGACAACAAGATTCAACGATTAGGCTACTTGTGGTTCCAAAAGATTATATAAACTCACACCCATACTGCATCACCTAAATGTCAAATTAACAATTAAACCATGTGGCTCAGAAGTAGTTATACAAGTAATGGCTACTCTACTCAATCAGGGATACCATATAATCATGGAGAATTGGTTTGCAAGCCCAGAACTGTTCCAAAAGCTGTGCGGCAAACAGACCGATGCCGTTGGAACCTTGTATCAAACAGGAACGGTGTTCCTACTGAAAGAGCACAAAACTTAGAAAGGGAGAACATGTTTCAGTCTACAAAGACAGACTAATAATAATGAAGTAAAGGTGAGGTAAAGTTGTGCATGTGCTTAACTAATTAAGCACTACACCATGAAGATGTATGTGGGAGTGGTTGTATAGACCCATGTTATTTTGCCCACAGCAGTAGCTGGAGGTGAGTGGTTACCTTCAGGCCTTGGCTGCCTTACACCTGGGGATAGAGCCCCTGGTACCAATTGGATAGGAGGCAGGTTGGGCCCCAGGGCCAGTCTGGAGGGCATGAAGTGAAAATTAAATTCTGATGTCTATAACATGAATACTAGACAAAAATATAACTTCCACCTACCCTCATCAACTTTATCAGTATATCAAAAAAGAGTCTACTTTACTGGCATAAAAGTGTTCAACAATCTGCCACAAAGTATTAAAAACTTGGGCAATGATACTAAAAAGTTTAAATCAGAGTTAAAGAATTATCTACATGCTCATTCCTTCTACTCTTTAGATGAATACTTCAATGTAAATAGAGAATGATGTAAAATTAAGTTATATTAATTTTTAAGCTAAAATTGCCTGTACTTATGTATGCAACCTTTTGACTTGTTCTGTATCCAAAGGTACTAACCTACTTAGGATTTATAGAATGTAAATAAATTCAATTCAATTCCAACGAATAATATAACTTGTAATTTTGTTTTAGCGGTAATAGAATGTATGTTTTTTTTGGGTGGGGTGGGGCAGGTTTAGAGGTAACATTTTATATGAAGTCACACCTTTCAAGTTCATCATTGCTGTGATTTGCTGTGTCAGTGCTTCTTTGCTAGCAGTATTCATGAGATCAAAAACTGCCAACACCAGCTATTATACAGGGAGGATTTTTACTCACTTGACAAGTTCACGGCTCTGTGCTTCATGGCAAACAGTGCACCACCGGCCACAAGGCATATGCAGTTTTGCTGATGAATCAGCATGCCTGATGGCTGATAATATTCAGAATGAAGTAGTTACAATTCACAGATCACAGGAGGCATTGAAAATGCCATCCTCTCTACACATAGATATTTTTTGCAATTAATTGTTTCGTTAAAAACAGGTATACAACAATCCTTGCACTTGCAGCACACCATACACTAACTTTCACTGGCTCGCTTCAGCAGTTGTGTTGCCGTTCTTGCACTAGACTTCAATATATTGAGCTAGACATTTCAGTGGTTTTCTAGGTGTATGTTCAAGTCTGGACCCTATGTCATATAACTTCTCAGTAAGTAGTTGCCACTTATGTTTTTGTTTCTTGTCTCCTAAGTCTTGTTGTTCTAAGGCTATTACCAAATTGTGAATTATTTGTCTGCTGGGAATTACTTCATGAAATTTATGGTGAAATTTTTGCATACACTTTCTAGCAGATCCATATTTCACATGGGTGACATACAGAAATATGCGTTTCTCTAAAGCATACTGCACCATGATATACCACACTGCTTACTGGAACTGCTAACAAATAGCTAATGGATCTGATAACTGCTGCCTGCTGCTGGCAGATCATAAACAACCTCCCGCCCATGAACCACACTGCTCGCTGTTAAACATAATGCCATGAAGCGGTCTACAAGTTAATTACTTCCCTTCCCTTCATTCCAAATGTTATTGGCTGATTCATCAGCAAAATTTGTATGTGCCTGTCCTGAAGTTTTACAAAACAGTGACTCTTCATACTTTATTGTATGGATCTGAAACATAGCAGAAAAGAAAGGATTCAGGGAGCAGAGATGAAATTATTGAGACCATTCAGGTTATACATTACATGATCTCCAATAGACAGAAGCATAAGATAAAAAAATGCCAGTGAAACTATTTGAGATAATTGGTATAGTGTGTTTTAACGGTGGGCTTGAATCAAATAGCACTTATAAACTCAGAGACAACATACAGGAAAGCCTAAAAATGGAAGGGGCAATTTCATTTTGGGAGTCAGAACAGACGAAATGGCCTAAGTGATGAAGTTGTTGATGAAGATAATGTAATATTATAATTTAGTAAGTGTTGAAGGATGTCCATTTTTCTTCTTTCCTACTTGTACCATTTAGGGAGCCATGCCCCTTAAAAATACCTTCAGACTTGCTAAAACCATCCTGTTATCTTTCTTTTCTGCCTCAAGCACTGGTTTTGCAAAGTATTCAATTGCCAGTCATGGTAGATTTTTATAAGAAATTAAAATTTATAACTCACCTTAGTTTGTTGTGCGAATGTGCACCTGTAAGCCTCTGTATATACCCCATAATGTCTGAACCAATGTTTATGAAACTTGGTATGTTTTTCATGCCACCTGATGCCATCTCATTGGCTTACTAAATCCTCCCATCAGCAGTACCACCATTTCCACCTCTCCGTTGTTGAAGTAGGAAGCTTAATATTAATTAAATAAGTTTGATTTGTTTCATTCTGGTCCGTCACAATAAAAATTACAAATTATAAATCACTCCGTCCAGTGTGACCTGTAGTGATGTTTGCCCTCTGAAGATGGTCCACAGAGACCGAAACATGTAAGGGTGTTAAGTTTTTGTGTAGTAAAAAACTTACAGGTCACATTGGACAGAGTGATTTATAATTTGTTAATTAAATAGCTGAACAAATTGTCATGGAAACTTTATATATATATATCATGCCACCCGATGGTATCTTGACGGTGTACTTAAATTCCGCCCATCAGTAATATCAGCACTGCAGCCTCTGAAATTGCTGAGGTAATAACCTTACTGTTACTTGAATGCCTCAACTGATCATCATGATACTTGGTATGTGTATCGTGCCATCAATAATGTGCCTCATAAATCCTGCCCATCATTGAAATCAATACTCCAGCCTCTCAAATTGTATTCTTTTGTTGACCTCATTATGCATAAATTGTTTTATTGATTTTATTATGCATACATACTAAAGTTTTTTCTGCTTGTGTCATACTGAAATTTTGAAAAAGCAAGCAGGCTGTTAGTCATCTTTCCCAGAACTTCTTGTTGCTATGTTGTACATGCATTACATTAAAGATCTCAGAAAGGATGCTGCCAGTCTGAGCAAATGAACTGCATTTCTGTGTTATGTGTTGATTTCATCAGTTTATATTTTGATTTTAGTTTCTGTTGTTTGCAGGGGTTTAGCATAACTCCCGTGTCAAAATGAGTTACCAGATGCAGCCTCAACAAGCCAGGCCAAGTAAGTAGACAGTCACCAGTGTTTATTCTTTGTAAATTAAATTACCTGCATTGTTTAATGTTATAGAATGGAGATTTTATATAACAGATCGAGGTTAGATACAAGCCTCATCCTAAAATGTATCTAGTTCTGCAATTTAAGCTTCTCAGAATGTGTTAGCAGAGGCCATATGTAACATTTTGTGACAAACTGCTTTTTTGTGGCAAGGAGTTAGTCCCATGCCCACCCCCAAAGCTTGAGGATCACCCTTTGTTGACTGTCTGTGACTGCTTATTCGGTATATTCGGGTTGCTCGCCATATCTGGAAGCTCTCTCCTCCATCCACTACCTGAGGGCTCCCCATGCCATGGTGACAAGGGACCCACTTAACATGACCATAGAGCTGATGCAATGAAAAATTGGAAATCTGTTTCCACTTATATCAAAAGATAACATCCTGTCATCCATCAATTGATAAGAAAGGTTCATGCCATAATCTGAGAAAATTGTTATTTCATTTTTGGAGCTAATCTGAAGCATCTCTGTTTTTGGAGCTGGAATGTTCATATTCACCGGGCATCGGGCTGTGATGGATAAACCATAATCTGCTGGATGTGAATAAAATCCATCCAACAGTTCAGACACTGGTGAGGCACACCAGACATCTACACACAACTACTACACGCAGACAGAACATAAGACCTTTTATATGTGTTTAATTTTAACGATTGATATTTAATCTTAAAGGTGAACCGACCTTTTTCCTATATAATGGCATATCATACTACTACAAAATATCATTATTCCAATATATAAACGTTGGCTAGTGTAGGAATGCTAGCGGATGAATACAGGTGAATGTGAAAAGTGAAATGCCTGATGATGGCTCAGTGAGGCAGAACATGTTTTTGAAACGACAAATGTATGCTGTATCTATGCTACTTATTGTCGTGACGAAGTAAAATAAATAAATGTTGAAACTTGATTTGGGAGACTTTTATTGGTACAAATTTCATTGTTCCCATTTTCAGTTAAACTTGATAAACCTCAGAGATTATCATTTGTAATTATGTGTGTTGCATTACTGAGTGCACCCTTTCAAACCCTGTTAATGTTCAGAACAGAAAATGTTCTTCTTTGCAATGAATCAACCAAACTGGATAAATCTTGTACACATACTGGGGCATATTATTACAGTGTGCATGAGATTGAAAAACATAGAGCAATTCATTTTTAGCCCCCACCCCCAAATCCCTACCCCATGTTACTCTAGGCAGATTGAGAGTGACAAACTTTTGATGTTTTGTCTTGAGTATTTTGGTGTAGGGTAAGATTTTAAATCTGTATTTGAATGGTTCAAATCCTGGCTAGATAACCTGCTGTCATTTTAGTGCTGCACATGATTGTTAAGATGATAATAGAAAAGGCTCTGACTGACAACTTCAAAATCCTTTCTCACCCATCAGCCATCGTCTTTCTGGGCTTGAGTTCTTTGTGATATTTTGCACTTGAAGTGGTATGTGTTTGTACTTAAGAACTTATCATAGTATTTATACTGTAATGGTTGATTTGCTTGCTTCTTTCAGTTTCTCATGGCAACTACCAGGGCCCTGGAGACCTGCCAATGGGATCAGCCAAGGAGCAGACACTTATGTGGCAGCAGAATTCGTATCTGGGAGATTCTGGAATTCATTCCGGTGCCACGACACAGGCTCCATCACTCACTGGCAAAGAGGAAGATATGGAGTCAGAACAGCTCATGTTCGATCTTGACCAAGGATTCACACAGGGTTTTACACAGGACCAAGTGGATGGTGAGTAACATACTTCACCGTTGTAATTTGACCCAGTTGTAGTACTACATCTATGGAAGAATTGCACGTTTTATTTTTTGTTTGTATAGCTTTTTTGTGACACCTCTGTATGCAAGATAAGCAGAAGTTATTGTACATCAGATGTTATGCATCATTTTGTTACCTATTAATGTATGGAGAGGTTCTGTTCTCTTTGGCCTTCTTACCGCCAGTTCATAGAGAGTGAACAGGTTCCCTTGGATAGAATGGTAACGTGCTGCCGCACTGTCTGATTGTAGGTTCTGTCATCAGAAAAATCACTAAAGCCATATTACTGACCTGATACTACAGCAACTATGGAAATTGATATTAAACAGTATCTAAATGCATTCCACTCCAGTGTAAAAATTCTGTGACATGTTCTTCATTGATTTCTAGAGTCATATTCCATATTTAAATCTGTAAAATCTCCATAATTTGTAGATTATTTTTGTAGGGTTTTTTGTTTGTTTCCACACAGATTGAAATCTTGCAACATTCAGGCATAGGGAATGCAGTGGTTTGAGTTCGGTGTTGGTGTGAGCAGTTTGCTGCTGTGATAACACATGCTCAGATTTTTGCTGTCAGTCATTGCATGTCTGTTTTGTGAGAATTTTTTGTATTTGCAGCATGCAGTTAGTGATTTACAGTACTGTAGAATTTCTGGAATTAGTAATTTTGAAGAGGACAGTGCATCAGGAATACCCAGTAGACAACTGTGGCCATGACAGAAGTGTGGAATTTGTATGGCTAAAGGATATGAACATTGATAGAAGGAAACTATATACTTATGCATTCATTGCCAGAGTTGACATGTCAATTTATCAGAGAGTCTTTAACACTACCAGCATCAGGTCAATTTATTGTACTGTCCTTATGACTCAAATATGAAAGCAGCAACACTGATTATGGCTGTCTTAAGGGTCATGTAGATCATTAGGCATTGTAAAATGCACTTTGGTTTAGTTTGTATGGTAATTTGATGCCTTACATGTTAGATATGGCAGTTACTCTTGGACACAGTTGATCTCTGATGCAAAGATGAAGAATTACATAGTTTAAACGATCTAAAACTTGTCACTTCCTTAGTGTTATATGTTGCTGCTCAAATATGTTGATGAAATTATTTGTCAGCCTTCATTTGTTTGCATTTGCAATGTCACGCAGTGCTCTCAGCCACACATAATCCAATTTATTCTTAGACCAGCTGACTAGAAATTTGTCCACCTGTGCCTGTCAACTTCTGGCCACTGAATATTCACTTCATCACATGCTTGCTGACTTATCTTGATACTCCTGATGTTTAGCCTGCTTAGTTGTCATTGAGATATGTACAAATATACTTTACAGCATTGAACAGAAATTATTCCAGTCCAATACCTTGCATAGTCCTATAGAAGGTTCAGTGTTGTATAAAGCAACAATTTCCAATATTGTAGCAAAACTGTGTTCTACAGGAACAGTGCTAGACCAGAAGAAATCATAAATCTGTTGACTGAAGAAAAGTTGATATCAGTATTCAGTTAGAAGCAGAAATCATTTGGCTCATCAGTGTGGCTTGGCAGAAAGTACGTCTCTGATTGGTACAAAAGTTGCTAATGTTAACAGCGTCTGATGAGACTTGATTCTCTTTGAGTGGTTATGTAAACAATCAAAACAATAGATATTGGAGTGCGGAACATACTTGTGCTTTGTGAAGTTCTGTTGCATGATTTAAATGTTGGGTTGGTGTGTATTTAATGCACAGAATAATTGGGCTCATGTTTTTTCATGAAATGGTAACTTCCTAATGAATGTTATGTAAGGTTATACAGGTATTTTATGCAAGATACTGTAATGGCCCACACTAAAGTAATCCAGAGGATGCATTAGATGAAGCCAAGTAAGTCATAAGTGAAGAATTGCCTCCACTGTCTCCTGATTTAAGTCCTTGTGAGTTATTTGTGGAGACCACTGAAAGAAAAGCATGTGTGCACAACTTGCATTCTTTGGAAGAACTTTCAAGAAAAATGTTAGGCATGAAATTTTCACTGTTCCTATACAGTAGCTTCACTATTCATCTAGAAACATATTCTGTTATGATGTGAGGCATGGTAAAAGCAGAGGGTCATCACTTCAAGACTCTTATAAGCTGAGGTAAGTTAAACAACAGTCGAAGATGGGGGCTGTGAGTTGTATACTACTACTACAGGTCTTTGCAACGAGAGTCCCTTGTCAGCCATGGGAACCAGTCCAGCAATAAACTGTACACTCTGTATAATGTCGCTTTTTAGTGTAAAATAAAAATAAAGAAGTTTGTAAGGCTAAGGTTACCCATGATCCTACGCAGCCACATCGTGAGTTGATACAGGACATATGCAGGTAAATATGTATGCATTGGGGACCTTGGCTCTCAATGGAAATGATCTGTTGACTCCATGTTGCATCTATTATTTCTATAGAGAAGGGCCTCCAGAACCAGTTGGGAAGGTGACTTGGTGGATACTTCCCAAATTGAACCCTGAACATCCAGTCCATAGCCAGTCACTGTACTGATTGAGCTGTGGCATAGAAAATGTCGAGGAGTTGTCTTACCTCTTTTATTTATTGAAACAGGGAATTCATATTTAAATTCATACTTTCATTACCATTAACCCTTTGTCATTCCTGATGCAGTAGAACACAGTGAAATAATATATCCCTGTATCACGGTAATATGCTAAAACATGATGTATAAGGAACATTTAAATTAACTGGCATAGTAGCATCAGAATGCAGTGAATTGAAATGGCAGATTGTGAACAATGACATAGTGCGTAATGGAATGTGTCATGGTGTATAAGTCATAATTGTTTATGGAATACTGGTACATAATAAAGCCCAGCTTCAGAGACAGATCAGAACAACTACATGAAAAGTGTTTTATTAGCTCTAGTATCTGATTGTACTGTTGTTTACTAATTAGTAACATAAATAATGTCCACTGTGATCAGAGATGAACCAACAGCTGAGCCAGACACGCTCACAACGTGTGCGGGCTGCCATGTTTCCTGAGACATTGGAGGAAGGAATTGAGATCCCATCAACTCAGTTTGACCCAGCTCAGCCCACTGCTGTTCAGAGACTAGCTGAACCAAGTCAGATGCTGAAACATGCTGTTGTAAACCTCATCAATTACCAGGTACAACTTACTTTTTATTGGATGCCATGTGATAAAAGCTTCATATTCGGTAACAGTCACACTGCAATAGGGCGACCATCTTTTAGCCATGAATGATTTAGTCATGACAAATTTTGCACTTTTTTAGTGGTGCTGCGTCACTCCGGCATATGTTCAAGGAATGAATAGTATTAAACAAAACAATTAATTTACATTGTATATAATATACATGTCACAGTATAGAATAAATATTTACAAATTTGCATGTTTCATGGTCATAAACTATTATGTATTTGTCCACTGATGCTGCAGAACTAAGAATTTTTTTTTATCTTGTAGAAATTTTAAGAAATCTTTACAAGTATAGTCATAATAATTGCTACGAATATCTCTTGTAATTAGTTCTGAGCTGCTTTGTTTTCACTGTTCAGTCCATTTATTGCTCATCAGTGAAGAAAACGCTTTCAATAAGGGCATTTGAGCCTGGGATGCTTAAAACAGAGCCTAAGATCTTGTAAAGGTTTGACACATCAATTTGTTTCTTAAATCACTGAAAATATTGACCCAACTCTGTTCTATACTTCCTGTTTTTACCACATTCACAACATTTTTTGCACTAGAAAACTCTTCATACAGGCTGTCCTCATTTACAAAATCAAGATTAAATGTTTTTACAATAGTTTTGAAATGTCTGAAAGAAAGTTCAGTGTTTAAATTTAATGGCAGATAACACTGGACAGGATTTGCATTTGATAACTCAGTATTCTTAGAAATGTACTTGTGCAAGCAACAGTAGAAATTAACAAAATCATCTCTAGCAAATTTCTGCAGTGGTGGATTCAAACAGTTTAAAATGTTTTCAGTAGCAGTACCAAAAAATCTGTCCTCTGTCCTCTGCTGAATTTTATTATGTAAAGGTTGCATTAGACTAATGACTGCTGAGAAGAGATTAAGAAGTATATAAGGAAGTATTAAAAGAGAGCTAATAAGAAGTGAGAAGACTATAAATAAGTTAAATTAAGAACAGAATAGGTATGAGGCATGTTTTCTGGATGAACTGAGGTAGAATCCCAAAGATGAATGTGAAACTAAAAGCAGAACTCCCAAGAGGAAGATTGAGATGGGAACAAAAGGTAAGAAAGATGTTACACAGAAGGATGGAAGAATATGTAAGTAAAGTAAGGAGTAGGAGGAGGCAGTATTTAAATCCTTTGCGTAGATGAGCAAACTGAATTGCCATGATCACTGCCATAACTATAATGAAACCCATTATGAGAAGACAGAAATGGAATGTTTGAGTTCATTTGGGTTGTATTGTTCATAGTGAAAGCGTAGATGATAATGCAGTCTTCTTGAAGTCTTTAAATACAAAATGTGAATATTAATAATGTTTTATATATGAATAAAGGAAACCTTTAGAGAGATGCTGTAGAAAATGCAAGGCATCATGGTGACCTAACATCAGATATCTTAATCCCTGTAGTGAATTCCTAAGTAGCAGAATAACTCTCAGAATTGTAGAAAGATTTGTATCGTGGAGTTCCAGTATACTGTAAATGACCTACACTTAGTGTTCAATTTACAGGTTGCTCATACACCTTTTTTTAGTTCTTGTTAATGAATTTTTAATGTTTTGTACAACTGTGTGTTTAATACAGAGGTACTCACAGATGAAGTTTTCCCACCTTTATCATTTGTGACATTCTACAAATTCTAAAGACAAAACAACTCATTCCAATGTGACTATTTAAGTTTTACGACTTGAAAACTTAGCACCCTTACCTGTTTTGATCCTTACGGATCATCTTCAGAGGGAACATTGATACTTATTTGGAAACTACTATCACAATAGGTGTTCTGAGTGCTAAATTACATACACACACAATGCCTGGAATACACAATTTACACACAATCACAGCAGCTTTCCAGGTATTAAGGTTTTTAAAGTTTTTAAAACTTTGTTGTTTAAGTTAAAATTTATAAACCAAGTAGGTTCGTGTCACTTCTCCTATCGTCTTTTGTGCTGCCTGTCTTTCTTGAGAAGGAGATTCTTAGTATCGTCCTGTGTTTGTTCGTGGCTTGCTGTGTTGTTTACAGCAAGCCACGAACAAACACGAACTTAAATAGTCGTACTGGACGGAGTTGTTTTGTCTTTAGAATTGATAGTGTGACAGACCAGAATGAAACAAATCAGATTCTCCAAATTCTGTTGTGAAGGAGATCAGAAAGAGAAGAAGTGAAGACTAGACCTTTCTCGCCATTGCTTTATAATACTCCTGTAATTATTATAATTATGAACACATTACTATTCAGTCTTCCTCTCTCATCCAGTTAAATGTGTATGTTAGAACATGATGTGAGTAATTTTTCTGAGAGGAATATGTCATATTTGTTGAACATTGACCTTATGATGGGATTGGAAACATTTTTTATTAGGATGATGCTGATTTAGCCACTCGAGCAATACCAGAACTCATAAAACTTCTGAATGATGAGGATCAGGTGGTAGTATCACAAGCTGCTATGATGGTGCACCAACTATCCAAGAAAGAAGCCTCCAGACATGCCATAATGAACAGCCCCCAAATGGTTGCGGCTTTGGTTCGAGCAATCTCCAATAGCAATGATCTGGAGTCTACTAAAGCAGCTGTTGGAACTCTTCACAATTTGTCACACCATAGACAAGGCTTGCTGGCCATATTCAAGAGTGGTGGTATTCCAGCATTGGTGAAGCTGCTCAGGTTAGTTGAATCAGTTAGAATCATTATTTAAGTCTCTCTTGTTAAGCGGTTTTTGTTAATGTGCCGAGGCTGTGCAGTTTCTTATTCACACTGTCTCTGACATTCACTTATTAATGCTGTTAGTTCCGTGTCTTTCAGTCCATACTGTGACAGTCATCAGGCACTTTCTTGATATTATCCATGGCCTGGTACAGTTTGGTGTTTATATTCCATTGTCTTTCACTGAAGTTAAAAAATTAATTAAACTCAAAAGTGACAGTAACAATCTTTAAGTTTTAACCACCTAGAGATTTATGAAATTAATACACTTCATTCCTTTTCAGATCCCATTATGGTTGTGTTAATGTTTTGTCTCAGTTTTACTTTGTGCCAAGTGTAGATTTCTGTTGGTTGATGGATGCTTCATTATATTCATAACTGTCTTTCATTATCTGGGTTGTTAGCAGTTGATTTTACACCATGTGCTGCAATGTCTAGTGTGTAATATATGTACAGTATTCATATCCCTTCAGCAATTGTTCAACTTGAATTTGAGTTCTGGCAAGTTCTTTGGAAGGCACTGTTGGCTCATTGTCATAGCATTCAACATTTAGGTGGGATGACTATGAATTGTATTGAGCTGGTTGAAGAAACTTAACTGTAAAAATTTGTGGACATGCTAATGATCTTCAGGGCTCGCAGAAACTTGATTTTGGTTATATTTCAGCTCTCCTGTGGAATCTGTGCTGTTCTATGCCATCACTACACTCCACAATCTACTACTTCATCAGGAAGGCTCCAAAATGGCTGTCAGACTTGCTGGGGGCTTGCAGAAAATGGTGGCTCTGCTACAGCGTAATAATGTCAAGTTTCTGGCCATTGTGACAGACTGCCTACAGATCTTAGCATATGGAAACCAAGAGAGCAAGCTGATTATTCTGGCATCACAAGGACCAGTAGAACTTGTTCGAATCATGCGGTCTTATGACTATGAGAAGTTGCTCTGGACAACGTCACGCGTATTGAAAGGTAGATCAAAACCATATAATGTCAAGTTTGTTTCTTGTCACAGGATTGTGAATCATTTGGAGGGCATCCCTTTACTTTTTTCCTTTGGCTGTCACTCTTACACTTCACATGACACTCTTGGAAGGGAGGGAGTCACAAAACCAGTGCAAACAATAGGACAGGCATATAATTATCTTTTCTTTTGTGAATAGTTTAATATTTCACACTATGCTGTCACAGCATAATGCTTATAATTTGGTTTCAGTTCTGTCTGTCTGCTCAAGCAATAAGCCAGCTATTGTAGAAGCTGGAGGAATGCAGGCATTGGCTATGCATCTTGGTCATCCAAGTCAACGCTTGGTTCAGAATTGCCTGTGGACCCTGAGAAACTTGTCAGATGCAGGAACCAAAGTGGTGAGATGAGCATTGTTACTGCCATTGTTTAATTGCTGGTTCTTTTCTCATTGCAGTCTTAAGTGCATAGTGTTCATTTAATTCCGTTTTCATTATGTTTACATACCTCTCTTTTCATGGATTTTATTCAATTTACCTAATTCTTCCAGCCGCACTATGGCCCTGGGGTTGACTCAGCCTCTAACAGAAATGAGTACCAGGAATATTCTTGGGGGTAAAAGGCCGCCGGTGCATAAGGCTGACAATCTTACCACCATCTATGAACCGATTGTCTGGAAAATGTGGGAACCTCAACATCTCACAACCCTATGGGCCTCCACAGCCCGTTACAGGGATAGCTTTTCCCCCCCCCCCCATACATCACATATGCAATTTTATTGTTTAAACAAATGATTAAATGAAGATGAGGAATAAATGACCATTGGGAAGACCAAGACTTAAATTCAAGGAAAAAGAGAAAGTGCTGTGGAAAGGATGAACACATATACGAGAGAAGCAACTACTTCCTCCCCAGCTCTTTCAAATTGACAAGTCTGTTTCATTTCTTCTTGCTTAATAACACAGTTGATAGAAACTCAATATGTATGTATGGTTTTACTCTCTAGTGATATTATTGAATTTTTTTTATTCTGTAGGATGGCCTTGAAGGCCTACTACAGAGCTTGGTTCAGCTTTTGGTATCCACTGATGTTAATGTTGTGACATGTGCTGCTGGCATTCTCTCAAACCTGACATGCAACAACCAACGCAATAAAGTAACAGTATGCCAAGTGGGTGGCGTAGATGCTTTGGTGCGTACCATCTGCAATGCAGGGGAACGAGAAGAGATAACAGAACCTGCTGTTTGTGCCCTGCGCCATTTGACATCACGACATGTTGAATCAGAGATGGCACAGAATGGTGTACGTCTGAACTATGGCATGCAGGTGATTGTAAAGCTGCTGCAAGCCCCGTCCCGATGGCCACTGGTGAAAGCAGTGATAGGATTGATCAGAAATCTGGCCCTGTGCCCAGCAAATCATGCACCATTGCGTGAACATGGAGCTATCCACCACCTTGTTCGTCTTCTCACGAGGGCCTTCCATGACACACAGAAGGTATGTGAATATTCATAGTCTTCCTTCTTTAGTTTTTTGAGATTCGCCATTTCATATTTTCTGTCATTCACTTAGGTCTTCCGTCTTAGTAACCCTGTGGTAATAGAATCTAGAGCTTTGTCCCGCTAATGCCAAAGCCTGCCCTAGGACACAATTCTCATAACATATTTGTTTGAGATCTTAATGTCATCTTGTAATCTCCTGATTGAATAACTTAGTTGTGCGGAGTCTACAAGAGGCTGACAATCATTCAGCTAGCCAAGATATGCCATGCATTTCATGGAATCCCAAGGTTAATTTTCATTTATTAGTTTCATATCCCATGTCTGTCTCACCCTGCTTGGTTTGATCACCCTAATGATGCCCTGTAAAGAGTGAAAATTATGAAACCCATCATTGTGCAGTTTTCTTAACCTTTTGTTGCTGTCTCTCACCATTAGCTCCATCTGTTTTGAGTGCCTTTTTGTGAGACAGTCTGTTTTCGCCTTAATATGAGAACAGCTTTTACATACCTGCAAGAATACAGGTAACATTTTCTTGTATGGCATAACAGCTCAGTGTGGTCCAAGGCCTTGGCATTTTGCAAGGTTTTGGAATCATTGTATACATTTGTAGGCCTGCTTGGAGGCAAGCTTGGCCTGTCACAAAGACTAGTAAGAGTATAATTTTATATTGTTTAATTTTTAAGTTTTTATGTAACAGAAGTGTTTGTAAGGAGCATTATTCAGATTTAATGTGCTCTTAATTTTGTTATTAATGCAATTCCAGTTTGTCATTGTCACTCCTAAATATCTGAGCTTTGCCACATTTTCAAGCTATTTGTAACTGTCCATACATTGTGATTTTCTCCTGCATTCTGCTGGTGTTATACGAACTGTATTTAGTTTTCACTGTTTGCTTATATGCTGGCTTCTCTTCTAGCAGTTAATAGAGTTTTACTTTACACTGTTTGTGTGTTTCTTTAATAAATTATCATCAGCATACAGCAGAAGTTGATTTGTGCCATTCAGTTAAAGTCCCTCCTGTTTTTTTCTTTTGTGGGGATCTTCATAATGGCATATTATAAAGCAAAATTGAAATCAGTACTAATAAGGATCTTGCTACAGATCTTTATGGACTTCTTGTAGGTTTCAGTGAGGCAAATTTTAATTAGCCTAACCAGTTTTATGGATATACTAATTTAGTGAGAATATTGTACAACATTTTTCTCACAACTGTATTAGAGGCTTTCTTGAAATCTGTATAAAGCTGGTGTAGTATTCCACTTTGATTTCTCCTCCCTGTCTTTGGTCTTCATATTGGAGGCTTACTAAGAGGTTTCCCCTTCATTATTTCATATGTTTTATGGCCCCCATTTGGTCTACATATTCAGTCCATCCTAGCATCCCAGACTTCATTACCTTAACAGCACTAGGTGGTGACATGCCATTTTTACCAAGTCAGATCATAAAAATGATCCATTTCTACTGCGTTAGGATGATTTTATTCCAGCATTTTATGAATACTCTGTAACCTGTACATTTTAGGTCCCCTCTCCCTGTGTTTCAGTTAGTGTCCAGTGAATTGATATATTTAACTGAATAAAGTTATTAGTTAGGTATGATAATTCCTTTTCAGAGAATACAATTTTAAGAAAAATAATTTTATTTCTTATCCACATTAAATTTTTGCCTATGATGCTCTGGCACAAATGTCTTCCCATTTAAGGGCCACAAAATTATTTTGTAGTAAAATTTTCATCTAGGAACTAATTTTTGTCATTGCTCTCTTGCTGCATACGTGAGAATAAAGGAGTGGCCATTCAACAAGTTTTGGCTTTCATATGGTCTCCCATGGTCATATCAAGTGATTTATAGAACCTTTGTGTACACTTGTTATTAAACGCTTTAAAAATTAGCTCTGAAAAAACATAACATCAGAAATGTATAAATACATGTTCAGTATTACTACCAATACAAGCCGGAAGGGCACAGGTTCAAGTCCCGATGAGGTCATTGGATTTTTTTTTTCAGTTGACCTAATCCTTCTGGCCACACTAGGCCCTGGGGTTTACTCAGCCTCTAACAGAATTGAGTACCAGGAATTAATTAAATAATTTTCCTGGGGAATGATGTGCGGCCGGCGCGTAAGGCTGACAGCCTTACTGCCATCTTTGAGCCGATTGTCTAGATAGTGTAGGGCCCGCAACGTCTCACAACCCTATGGGCCTTCACGGCCTGTNTTTTTTTTTTTTCCCCCCCCCCCCCCCACAGATAATTATGTCTTATGTAACACTTTGACTCCTAGCACTTACACTACTGGCTTACCTGGCATCCCAGCCAATTTTCATGGTTTGCAGTATTTTGCAGTAAAGAAATGAGTAGCTGATGATTCCTGTGTGTGTGTGTGTGTGTGTGTGTGTGTGTGTAATTGCAGATGCACATAGCACCAGAAAGAAAAAGTGTGTGCTCTGTGAAAATTATAAATTTTGTTTTGTCATGTTGTATTACCATCTGGTCATGATTAGATGTGGTAGTCTGGACAAAGTACTGGTAAATGACCAACTTCAGGTGAGTGAAATGATAGTAAAGTAACATGTTGAAATTATTTTCATGTTATATATTAGCATGGGTGGAAAATAGTTGTTGAATGTTATGACTCTTGATTGATAACATAGTAGTGACATAATTGTGTGTAGAATATTGTGGATTTTGCTAGTATATTCAGAGTTTATTTCTCAGAATTTCTGTAACATCGGATTACAGAGGTCTTCAGTTGCTAGCAGTGGCAGCCAGCAGCCCGGAGCGTATGCTGATGGCGTGAGGATGGAGGAGATAGTGGAAGGAACTGTTGGAGCTTTGCATATCTTGGCCAGGGAATCAAACAACCGGGCTATCATCAGGGGACTGCTGGTGATCCCAATATTTGTGCAGGTCGGTTTGCAAGCAGCTTATTCATTGCTCCATTTCTGAGTCATTAAACTTCGGGTATGGGAATCAGTATTTTTGCTTCATATTTATGGGGTCCTGGGTTTCATAATCTGTTCAGAGATTGGTTGCCATGATTTAGGTATGTGGTTTTACTCAGTCTCTCCAGGTGCTTCTTTTGAACCCCTTTCCAATCCATCATTCACCAGCATCTTAACATTTTATGCAACCTAACCTGAAAGTGAAGGGAGCTCCATTATGTTGTACATACTGTGAAATGTCAGTAGAAAAAAAGTCTTACAAGGAGGAATTTTCAGTGACATAAACCATTGGAATCATTAGCTTCTTAATGTATGTATGCAAAACCGCTGCATAAAATAAGGCCTTTTTTCTGGCACATTTGTTATGAAGAGTGATTCATAACTAGCCACTACTGTTTTCCTGTTACTTTTTGAAGAAACAATGTTTGTAGTTTTGCTTCCATAGTTGTTTTTGGCTAGCAGCCCATGAAGTTCCAATGAATACTGCCATTAACGATTTATTTTTCCTAGCTCAACTAGAAACCAGTAAATACCTTACTATAGGATTCTGACAATGGTGTATAAGAGATGTTGGGTTTTTGGACTTTATCCATCATCCTGGTTATCTTAGTTATCTTAAAACCAGGGCGATGGATAAAGTCCGAAAACGCAGTATCTCTGTGCAGTAAACACCTTGCTTACCCTCTCTTCACTACCCTTGTCTTGCAGAAGGTTGGAAAAGTAAAAATAAGATGCTATGCGAGTTGGTAGACGAAAACTTGAATATAAGAACTTGCATTGAAGAATATAAGAACTTGTATTGAATCCAACACACAATATGCTTGTTTAGCATAAACTCCTGTTAATGTTGTTCCCTGTGCCCTTAGTTGATTAAACGAGATCAGCATTTCTTTGTCGAGATCATCATATGTTTATTTTTTCATGGTTTTTCTCTTCATTCCGCTTGAATTAGAAGACGAAGCAAAGGAAATTAATTTATTCTTTTGTTTTTTCAAATCACGAACAGTTTGTTCTCCAATACCGTATTGCATTGCTAATTGTTTAACTACACCTCTTTTTCCCAACTGATTGATAATTTCAAGTTTCTGTTGAATACTTAACACAACATGGTTCCTTTTACACCCTGACATTTTGCTAATGCACTTGAAGATCGATGACTAACTGGGGCGGTGTATCTGTCCTTGAAACTTTACACAAATCCTTGCATTCTTTCACCCCTACCCTAGAACATTGTGTTAGCATAACGGGACCAAAAAATGCAGAGCTCAGTTCACACTAGTGCGAAAATAGTGTTACGACTCACCATGTGAAACAAAAGTGAATGAATATTAAACAACATATAAGCCTCAAAAAAGCCCTGGTTAAGCCGCAAACCGGTTTATCTGCTCGCGGATAATCAAGAATTGAGTGTATTTTCTGTAGCTGTGTGCATTGCTACAGAAACAAACATAAACTTAAGACATTGCTAGTTTCGTGAGATGATTAAGAGGGTGGATACTCAATCACATATGCCAAACACAGAGGTTGTGAAACAGCTTCGCTGCCATTGCTGATGCTGAATAATAATAATAATAATACAGTGAACAAGAAAAACATAACCAGTCCAAGGTTGAGTGTTGAGGCAGAAAGCTGAAGAAATAAATTTTAAAACTGAGTGTTGAACTCACACCTTTGAGTCTATGGCTTGAGTGCTTCAGGAAACATGCACAGCTTGGGTTCGAAACCATGAGTGGGGAATCCAAAAGTGTAATTGAAGAGGGAGTAGGTCCCTGGAGGACAGTAGTCCTTCCATCACCTCTAAGTGCATGCCATATAAGGATTATGCAGGGAAGGGATATATGGTTATTTTATGAAAGATGGCGCGACAGCATGCAGTGTTGTTATTCCATTAATGATTCAGAAGAGGTGTTTGATGACTGATGAGTCTCCTATTATGGCCTGTAAGGTCTCTAGTCTTAAATACCTATGATTTTTATCTGGTGAATCCTAAAAGAAAACAAAGTGCATTAAAATGGTCTTCACACATTGGATGAACTTAAGCACAACATTTATGAAACAGTTACTTAATTATTGTCAATCTCTTCACCAGAATTGAAATGTGTTTAAGAGCATAAAGGATATATTTTAATTATCTGCCATGATGGTGAGTTTTTCTAAACAGTTTATTTACCCTGAGAAATGGGTGTCTATTTATATTGCATGGCATATTAGCTCAACACCTTTAGCCTTTTCTCATGGCTGGCAGGTTCCAGCTAACAGGCCAACAATAAGTTAAGCAAGTCATCCCTTTGGAAGAGGCTGTATAACAGTTACGTGTAACTTAAATTATACTCTGAAAAGAAGTATTGCATACTTTATGCATCGCAGCGTTCAGAAACAGATTTATTTGCTGTACAGTGGATAGATTCATAGACACTATCCCATCCAGAGTTACATAACGAATGCTTGTTACATTCTGTTGTGTTTGGCAGACACTGTCACTTCTTACTCAGATCTGCGACAGTGAGTTATTGCTCTGGATAGTTTGATACAGTAGCTGTTTACACCTTGTATTCAGAGTGTCATTAATTGCTTTTGTTTCAGTTACTTTTTAATGATATAGAAAATATACAGCGAGTGGCTGCTGGAGTGTTGTGTGAGTTGGCTGCTGACAAAGAAGGTGCTGAGATGATTGAGCAGGAAGGAGCCACAGCCCCATTGACAGAGTTGCTACATTCACACAATGAAGGAGTTGGTGAGTGGTATTTTCCAAATTACCTCAGGTCCTAGTTCACAAGAGGATTCAACATCACCAAGACAGTGGGGTCTATCATTTGGATATAAATGAACCTGATATTTTACTCGTACAGTCTGACCTTTAAATCTGAAGAATATATAACTTACTTACTTATGGAGCTGAGCCCTTCTTGAGGAGTCGCCAAGTCTGCAGCTACTCAGGAACTTCCCAGCATTTTTGGAATCCAAAGGTTCATTACCGTGTTCACAAGAGCCCTCCACTAGTCCCTGTCCTGAACCAGATCAATCCAATCTATACCATCCCATCCTATCTCTCTAAGATAAATTTTAATATTGTCCACCCACCTACGCCTTTGTCTTCCCAATGGTCTCCTTCCTTCTGGCTTTCCCACCAATATCCTATATGCATTCTTCTCCCCCATTCATGCTACATGCCCTGCCCACCTCATCCTTCTTGACTTAATCAGAAGAATATATAAAATTCATAAAATTATTCATTCTAACGGGTATTTGTAATATACAGAAATGGCTGAAATACATAATCTTCCACCGCATTTCCTAGCTACTAATTATAGATTTTACTGTAAGAACTACATTTTGTGAAAGAGTAATGCAGTGGCCTTGAATGGAGCAGAGCTGAAAGCAGAAGAAACCAGCTTGGCTATGAACCAAAAGAATACAGACTAGCCAGATGGCATCACCTGCAAGACATTTCTGAGTGATTGTAAATGCAATTGTAAACCACTTATCCAATAAACAGTTTTGTCTTATCCGGAATCCATAAATTTCTTCTCGCATTACCAGGAGACACGACAATATTTAAATTTTTATTACTATACATAGGAAGAGGGCACCCGGTATCGTAGTTGGTTGAGGCACTATGCTACAAGCCGGAAGGTCGCGGGTTCAAGTCCTTATGAGGTCATTGGATTTTTTCAATTGACTGATTCTTCCAGCTGCACTGTGGCCCTGGGGTCAAAGTGGCGCTGGGGCAGGTTTTCTCCGAGTACTTCGGTTTCCCCTGCCAATCTTCATTCCACCAATTGCTCCACAATTGCCCTCACCTATCAGCTGGGGCTGGTACAATAGGCCAGAAGTTGCCGCATTACAAGGGACTTAGTCCCAACCCACTAGCAATAAAAAAAATAGTATACCTCTCACGGAATATGATGGATTGGTGAAGAACCCCCAGCTACACTCTATTTCGCAGAACACTAATGCATCATTAATAAAAGCACAGAAATTTATGTTTTTTTTTTTTTTAATGAATTGAATCAGCTAAGGCACATTAGGGCAAGTCTGAACTGTGTGTGAGTCATTCTGGCACCACATTCATATGAAGACCAGCAAGTGAGAAAATAATTTCTCTGTCCACTTCCATGTCCAGTGTTCTACTGTTTAGTTGCTCACCATTTTGACCCCTTTGTCTACATACACCGAATGTCAGCTGTGGACATGTATGATTTTTGACTTTATAGCATTTCCATGCACATCATGGAAGCTACCATTTGTTAGTGGAGTGTGCATGTTTGGCAATGCCTATAAATGTCACAACTCTTCACACCATTGCCGGAAAATCATCTTCTGTCCTAGAATTAAGATTGCCTGGTTTCAGTCATTGGTTTCTTGGTCACGTGTTTGGTAGCCTGCTCTTTCTGCTAGCTTGAACTGGCTCACAAGAATTGATTTTCTGTTTTGGCAGATCATCAAATAAGTTGAGCAATGAAAGGAAGTTGTCCATGTATAGATGTTTCACAGCTGTGTGTATTGCTATCATTTCTCTGGACGCACATGTCCTGTCCTTCCCTAAATAAATGTCATAATTTATAAATTTTTGTTCCAAAACATTTGTGTGTTTTGGGGTAAGTTTTGTTTTATATAGACTTGTTGCTAGGTGGCGACTGTAAGCAGCAGCCATTGCTAGGTAACACCTGAAACATGCACACAGCAGTAGAAGAACAGTGTTTTCTGTGGTCCATGCCGTGACCATTGCTATGTGCAGTGAACATGCCTCTACAACAATTGAGGGACAATACAGTGTGAAAACACTGTTTGTAGTTGAGTAGAATACTTATGTTGGGTGCTACATTCTGTCTCCAGTCATGTCACCAGTGAATAGATGGATGTTGTGTGTATTACCCATCACTTGTGCCCACTTTGATATCCCTTGTGTAGCAAGTGGGGTTGGAATCATGTTATCGTCAGAAGTGTCATATATCCTTTCTGAACACCCCCAGCTAACTGGTTCATTAACAGGATTTTGCTTGTATATTTCTCAGTGGTGTTGACATGGAGCTTGTCCCTTTATGTCATCATCCTTCTCATCTGTTTTTGTCATAGTTTTCCTTGGTTATTTCTGAGTCGCTATCAAATACTAGTTTGATCTCATTCCTACTTGAGGATGTCATTCTTATAGTATCAGAGGTGACAAGAAACTCTAAATGCATGTTGGAGAGTTTGAAATAGAATGAGCTGATCATTTATTTACTGTCACAGTGTGCCTAACAGGAAATCATGGGTGAAGGTGCATCAATCCTGCTGAGCTGTGTGCCACACAACCAGTCCCCAACAGCAGCATACACAGACAGCAGTCAAGGAACTATTGGGGGCAGTGTTTTCCCATTTGCTGGCAACAAAGCAATATAAAAGGGCCAGGAAGCTGGCAGATTGGGGTGTTTTGAGAACAGGGCGCTGAGGAGAATACTTGGATCGAAAAGAGACGAAGTGACAGGAGGTTTGAGAAAACTACATAATGAGGAGCTTCATATCTTGTAGTCTTCACTAAATATAATTAGAATGATCAAGTGAAGGAGGATGAGATTGGCAGGGCATGTAGCACAAATGGGGGAGAAGAAGAATGCATATAGGATATTGGTGGGATAGCCAGAAGGAAAGAGACCACAAGGAAGACCAAAACATAGGTAGGTGAACAATATTAAAATGAATCTTAATTCAAAAGAGGAGAGGAAGAGATATAGGATGGGATGGTGTGGACTGGATCCATCTGGCTCAAGATAGGGACCAGTGGAGGGCTCTTGTGAACACTGTAATGAACCTGTGGGTTACAGAAAATGCTGGGAAGTTCTTGAGTAGCTGCACAATTTACGGCTTCTCAAGAAGCGCTCAGTCCCATGAGTGAGTGAGTGAGTGAGTGAGTGAAGCTGAATTACAAAACGATTTTAGAATGCAGAATAATGTCAAAGTAACAGTTCACTGAACTCATATTTTTCCAATCCTCTTTCCTCTTAGCAACATATGCTGCAGCTGTGTTATTCCGAATGTCAGAAGATAAGCCACAGGATTACAAGAAGAGGTTATCCATGGAATTAACCAATTCTCTTTTCCGTGAAGACCAGAATCTGTGGAATGGAGGTGATCTTGGGATGGGTCCAGATTTACAGGTATGCTTTCTGCTGTGCTTTTCTGTTGCTTCTGAACTTAGTTTCGTTGGAGTTGGTAATACCATCATGTTATGTACTTTTGCGTGGTTAAAGTTTGAAGCTTCGGATTGGCTCATAGGTGAGAATTCTTACAAAGATTATGAGTGTTTTGTTGTACTGCCATGTACATTCATGCATTGTTCCTCGTATAGTATATTGCTTTCTGTGTTTTGTATGGCCATTTGAGTGTTTAAATTCTGAAGGATCAGATTCATCCTGACTACAAGGCCTGATCAGAAAGTTTGGAGACAAAATCTGTGAAATCAGACATATAGCTATTGGGATTAGGCTGCATCATCATGCTCATGTTTGCTGCAAACTTCTGGAGTTATGTACAAGCCACAGGGAACCATACAGTGTTTGGGGAGTTAACAGAAGCTGCCTCTCTTGTAGAGTGAGTGCTGTGTTAAAGGAATTACCCCACACAGTAGGAGTTGAGTAGGCCAATTTTAGTGAATTTACCATTCTCTGTATTCCAATTTTTGGAGACATTCACAAAGACATCTCAACAATTGTAAAATTGTTGATTAACCCTTTCACTGCTAGTATGTTAAGTAACTCTTAGTACCCTCTGTGCTGAATTATTTTTTTAATAAATCTTTTATAAATATTTTAAGTGCAAAGTATGAAAATTTGTGATAAAATGTAACTAATCTTACCTCAGACAGGGAACAGGCAGCATAAGTTGTAAAAATGTTGAATTATTGAGTATTTTTCACAGGGGAAAAGTCCATTAAAATGAGGGTTGTCCAAGATGGCCAAAAAAGTACATCATTCACTATCCTAGTCTTATCACTATGTCACATGTTGATCAAAGTCCACCACTTTATTTAAAACTATTATAGAAAGCACCACACACTATATGAAGCAATTTTTACTAGCCCTGTGAAATACCTGTGTCACACGACCACGGAGTGAGTGCCTCGCTGTGCAGATGCAACCTTTTACATTTCTTACGCTAGATGGCAGAAGAATACGGCCATTGAAATGATTGGTGCTTCATTACATTCCCAATAGATGACTCTATGCACCCACCAAGTTTGAATGAGACTGGTGCAAAGAAACCTGAGATTTGAAACTCTAAAGTCACAATACGAGTTTTGTCGATCGCAGCAAGGACACCATTAACAGTGTAAGGGTTAATAGTCTGCCTTATGGAACATACTCAGCACCCTTGTGACAGCAGAAAACAGTTACCATTGCTTTATTTTTCTATTTACATGGTGTGCCTTTTCAGTTGTTGGAAGGAATAGGTTTTCCATTGTGATTATTTCTCCTTAGTATTCTTATATTATAAAAAAGGTAAAGTTATCCCTGTAACAGGCCATGGAGGCCCATAGGGTTGTAAGATGTTGAGAGTCCCACATTATCCAGACAACCAGCTCACAGATGGCAGTAAGGTTGTCAGCCTTAACTCCCCCCCCCCAAGGAAGATTCTTGGTGCTCATTTCTGTT
The DNA here is from genome assembly GCF_002891405.2 of Cryptotermes secundus. Taxonomy (NCBI): domain Eukaryota; kingdom Metazoa; phylum Arthropoda; class Insecta; order Blattodea; family Kalotermitidae; genus Cryptotermes; species Cryptotermes secundus. The sequence goes on along the minus strand of NW_019733838.1, from coordinate 593,586 downwards.
AGAGGTTGAATCAACCCCAGGGCTCTAGTGTAGCTGGAAGAATTTGGTCAATTTAAAAAATCCACCTCATCGGGACTCGTACCCACAACCTTCCAGCTTGTAGCATAGTGCCTCAACCAAATATTTTATATGGTTGTAAGACATTTTCATTGGTTTCTGCACTTCAGAAAGTCAAAAGCACAGGCGAGTGGTGTTCTTTCTACTTCTCTATCAGCAGTAATGGAACAAGGCTAATGTGTCACACATTGTTCCTGAATCTACAATTAAATGACCTGCATAAGCCTTATGAATTTACTCTCTCTTCAGCCATGTCACGAATGGTTCATCATTTCATGCTAAATCATGCATTTGATCTACAGATTGATCATTTTTGATAGTATAATTGTTGCATTTTTAGATAGATGTACTGTAAATGTGTTGTTTGATCATTGTTGCATCTCCATGTGCCATTACCTCAGTTTATAAACTTCAGTTGCCATTTTTTTATCTTCTCTCAGAACTTAATGCTCATGGAGCTGTGCCCCAGTATGCAGTAACATGTTGGGAGGTGTTCACCGCAGCTGTGTCACTACACAGTATGATTCGTCTGAGATCTGAGTTTAGTTTTGTCACTTTTTGATCAGACCTTGTATGTTTACAGATTCAAAATGCACCATTTTATCACAGCCTTATACAGAGTTACTTGCAGTTGCCTTTGGTGATATTTTTTAATCATTTTTAGAATTTGCATGAGTTTTGTATAGTAGTGTATCAATATTTGCATTAGATATTTAATTCTTGAATACCCTTGAATTATGAATTTTGAATGTTATTAGTTATGCAAAGCATGATCATACCATATATATATATATCAGTTGTCTTTGAAGATTAGAAATGTTATTCTTTGAATATATATATCTGATTTTATTTTTATATTTTTTCATTGGTGAAATTGTGAATTGTTTTTATCCACTCAGTTGACAATCATGCACTTAGATAATCACCATGCATTATATCACAGTAGCTTTAAGATTTATTTAGTTTCACTCTCAGCTGCACCAGAGGTAAGAATCTTAATCCATGGTGCAGATTTGGGGGAAATAAAATTAATTTCTCCTTTTATTTTGTAATTTTTAGCACGTCTGGTGTGATTGTTGCACTTTGTATATGGTGTGGCTTTTTTTTTTTTTTTTGCTTTGATACCCCATTGCAGGATATGCTTGGCCCTGACCAGGGGTATGATGGTATGTATGGGCAGGGACCACCTAGTGTACATAGCAGTCATGGCGGCAGGCCTTACCAGCAGCAAGGTATGTTCAGGTGCCGGCTATTGATCAACTGACCATCCTTTCTCTGTCTAACTTCCAGTGACATTATCATCTTTGATGCTCGTCCCAGGCATTGTGTTTTCTTAACATGGACAGAGAAAAGGCATGTGTACATATAGTGGACAGTTGGATGTTTATTTCATGTCATCAGCAGGACTTGTCCAGGATTACTATATGTTGTATTATGTGAGAAGGAAAATACATCAGAATTCAGTCAGTATATGACAGATTTCTTAAGTTCATTTCATTTGTACTTTTGATACAGTAACGTCCATGGAAATGAATGAAGAAGGGCTTCATATCAAAATACTTCTAAAATATATAATTTATATGGTGATTATTATTCATGGTGTTGAAACCAAATGTGCCAGACATCTGTCAAATGTTCAGCATTCAGTGTGGCTGCAGTAAATCTGCACTAGCCAGTAAGAGGTTCAGAATTGTACAGAATATCCTCTCTGTTCTTGTCAGTAACAGATGAATGAATATTTTAACTACTGTAGTAATGAATGTGAAAGGGACAAGGGATGTACTGTGTTGCCTTTGATATGTCTATAGTGATACTTCCCTGTCTCATATCACTTATGTCAAATTTGCGTTGCAGACATTACACTTTTTTTTCTCCAGCGGTTGTTTAGAAACTGTGTTCTTTAATGTTCCTGTCAGATATCCCTATTGTAGCAGGTCGAGTACAGAACAGTGAAATTTATTTTAACTTCATCTTCAGTTTTTTGTTCCCCAAATTTTAATTTTGAGGAACTCTTCGGTTTTTCAATGCAACAACAGACATTACTGTGTGTGTATGCTATATTAAAAAGATTTACCAGGCATGTGTGAGAATGAGTCTCTCAGTCTTCCAAAAACTTAGACAGTAAAAATTTTCTCTAGTAGACCAGTTTTTTCTCTGTAATAATTTTTAAAGAGTAACAACCTTTCACATAGTGCACTGATCATAATGTATAGAAGTGACATCTATGAAAGACTGACTGTAGCACACCTACATTCTACAAGCTCAAGAAGTTGTACCTTAACGACTGCTCACACAAATCAAATCACGTAGGACGATATTTACCCGAATGATAGATTATTCTAAATGTGAGATGATCTTGCACTAGAGAACATGTTTTATAGAGAAAAAGTAATTTTATGAATTAATTTCTGATCTTAACTTTAAAAATGTGAAAGAAAATAAATGTTGGAAAACATGTTATGCATCGAATGTATTGAGTTAGTTTCCTTCTTGAAGTAATAGCCTCTGTTCAGCCTTACAGTCTCTGCTCACTGTTCCTATTTCATGTCTGAGCTTTAAGTCTTCTGACCATCACTTCTGGAGAGAGCTCTGTTGCCATGGTCGTGATCCACTCTCACATTCCTTTTACACTGGGCATCTTTATTGTTTCCATGGTGTCAGAACATAGTCCCCTTCCATGAGGCATTGGAGCACAGTTGTTTCAAATGTTTATTAAAAAGGCTTCTTTCTCCAGATTTGACCACACAGTCACTATTCATTGCATGAATCACAGATCTTGCATCCAGTGTTAATGATATTCAGGTGCATCCAACTACAAGTATTCCTGCTTTTATCAACAATAGTCTTCGTCCCCTGCTCAAGACAACACGTAACCAGGCCTCCATTGGTTCATTTAGCCATGTGTCCCTTAGTTAGCCCCATAGGCGTCTGCTGTGCCTTAGGTATAGTTTCTTTGGATTCGCTATCACACATAGTGGTAGTGTAGAGCTGTCTGCCAACTCAGTCAGTGTTAGTCACTTTCATCTTTTTATTGCCTGATGATTTCATGACAACAGATGCTGCACCTATATCACTGATGATATAATTGGATGGCAAATTGAAATACACTAACATTTCATTGAAATGTGTTGGTAACTTCTTGCATAAGAAAGACCTTCAACAAGAAGAAAACTTCTTCTCTGCATCATTTGTACACACCACCCTTACATGGACTTAAAATTTCAGCCTCATGTTGAGTAATGTTGCATGAGACTGACATTCTATTCTGTCTTTGAATGTATGCAAATGACAGTTTTTGCATAGAATTGATTAGTTTCAGTTACTCTTATTTTCGATTTTCAAATTTTTGACTTAGGGGATGCTGTATTTTCTTGCCGCTTCACAGTTGTCTGTTTTTCATGTTTGATCACAGTAGTCTGTTAGTACAAACCGTAACTGCAGTGCCTGATGTGTTTTTCCTGTTTACACTGATATTTCCTTGGCATAACTTGCCTCTCTTATATTGAGCAGCAGTTGCGTTAGCACAGAATCTTGTGACATAAATTGTTGAATTACTACTTTTGTTTTGTAACTTTGATAGCACTTTGGACATCCTTGTAGCTTCTAACCTTGAAACATATTTCTGTCTGTCACTTTCTCACTTGCACGTTGCACATGGTACAGTAGAGCAAGGTGCGATTTGTACTGTGAACACACCAAAAGCTTCAAACAGATTTAAAACATGAAATGTACATACATGATGATGCATAGATTTTTTAACCCTGAGAAAGGGGCCAGAAGAAACTCATCTTCCACTTGGGTAAATACAATACTCGTCCCTTTTAGACAGGACCTACACGTGCAAAGTGAAAGCAGCTATCAGGACATTTTTGGAGTTCAGGAATGAAAAGTTACTGTTCTGTCCAAGATAGAGATATTTTCTCAATTAAAGACTCACACATGCCTAAGTGTATCTGTTATGGAAGCAAGTTGGAATTTACTTGAACATATGAGATCTTTGAAGAGTACAATCTTTTGGGAAATGAAGCCATGTAGTCTAGTAGAAAGAAGTTCACTGGCATTTCAGAGGAATGTATTCCCTTCATCGTCATGGTCATAAAGTATGCGAAATGAACAAGAAGCAACAAGTGCATTCTTGCCAATATGTTGGTAGCTTCCTTCAGACTACACAGTAGCTCTTCCCAGAAGACAGTACTCTTCACTGTCACTGCCGTGAGAAGCGCGAATCCGGTAAATCAAAGTCTAGCATAAACGTTTCCTAAATTTTCCACTTGCCTCATTTCTGTTAGGTTAAATATTTTTCCTGAGATTTTATTTTGAAAGTTTGTAATTTAAGATCTCCTGAAGAAAGGTAACATGTATTATAAGCATCTAAAACTAGGCAGTGGAAATAAGCCCTGTAAGAGTCAGATGTTAACAGAAGATGTGTGTCACTTTCATTACACTGTGAACCCTGCTTAGAAATTCACACAAGTGTAATTACTGCTTTTCATTGTACTAAAACACTTACTGCCAACACCTTTTTGCTTGCTTGTTGCTTGGATGCAAGTGGCTTCTGTGTTTCCTTTTAAAACCTTAAATTTAAATGTTGTACTGCTCTGTAAGTTTAAAAGTGTTGTACTATTCTGTGTCAGAACACATAATTTGCATGCCTTCTGTGTTCATATTTATTAATTTCCCTTGCATTTATATATGTAAAAATTACTATGTAATGAGTTATAAAAGTGTGCCTTAATTTCTTAAGTTAGTATTTATGTATACTTTGACTCATCCTTGTAGCCGATAAGCCTAATGGATTTTTCTCTGCTTCGCGCAACCGTCCCTTAGGTTATGACCAGATACCAATAGATTCTATGCAAGGCTTGGAGATTGGTTCTCATCATGGAGCGGGTGGTGCAGGGGGCTCCACATATGGACCCATGGATGCCATGGATGTGGGTGGACCAGATTCCTCTGACCTCAACTTTGACCATCTTGATGAGCTGCCTCAGCCCCCGCAAGACAACAATCAGGTGGCAGCTTGGTATGACACTGATCTGTAGTAGTTTGGTTAACTCTTGCCATCTGTGGCTGAACATTGGATGCACCATTTTGTGGCTGATCAGTTGAGAGACCATGGATTTGCAGCAGGCATTTAGGCATGATTATAGTGCTTAATAAAAATATGAGAATACAGTAGCAGATAGAAGTGTATGGAAGTGTTATTATTTTGCCCTACCTATTATGGTTATACAGGTCACATATTCCGCCATGATAGGTAGCTAAATTGGTGTGTTGATTGCTTAGTGTGACTGTATGCCTAGTCTGGTTGGGGGGGTGTCCAAAATTAAACACCACATTCCCTGAATAAATGTTGATCCGGATTATGTAAAGGGTTGATATCATATGCCATTGTCCAAATCTAAAATTAGTTCATTTGTTTTGCTGTTACTGGGCTAAAGTTCTGCATATTCTTATTGGTTGAAAAGTATTTGTGCATTATTGCATGCTCCTAAAATGACATTCTCAAACATATAACAAAAATGTTGAGCAATTTATAATCCCCTTCGCCACAAGGAACCTTTTCCTGTAAAAAGTAGGTTTGTTCACCTGAAGGTTAAACACTTCTTGTAGTATCTGGCTGTTTCCCAGCAGAATGCAGCTTAGTACACACATACAGAATCACACCTAATTCTGCTGTAGTCTCTCCTGTAAATGTAATGTAAAATTGAGTATTTGATATAAGACAAAATTTGGTAACCTTGAGTTTACCCGTTAGTCTCCAACTGTGAATGTATTTTACTGTTCGAGCATAGTTCAAAGTGTTTTTGTTTTGTGTACACCCTACAAAACTTGGCTTGAGGTGCAGGATGACATTTTTAACTGTAATCAATCATGTCATTTTATATTATTTGAGGTTTCCTTTTGTTGGAGGCGTGATGATATGGTGTAAGAAAATTAATATGATGATTTTGAAATTATAGAAGACTGGGTGAGCCTGTACTTATGTATCAGTACTGCCACTTATCAAAATCAAATTTCTCACAATGACTTTGCCGTTCTTGTGATGGTATCCACTTGTTGATCCTCCAGGGTTCATCATGCTCACTAGCTCTAGTTATGTTGGTATGAACTGATTTTCTGTCTCAGGGTTGTTTTAGGCCTTGCTTGGGCAGGCAAAGATGAACACCATGAAGTCATTATTTATTGCATTAATCTTGCACACTTATGCCATCACCTGCATGATTTTTCATTTTCTTATAAAGTCATTGTTTTCATTCTAATACTTTTAAATTTTGTAAGGCAATATTCATGTCTGTCTGATTTACAAGCATCTTAAAGCTACTTCTTCACAGATATGAAGTGTGCACATTTGTACACAGTGGGAACCTATACCCAATTGAGTTGGCACTTGTACTGTTATGACGCTATAAGAATTTAGATTGTGTTTGTTTACAAAATTTGACTTCTGTTTTGTTTTCATTTTAAATTTGGAACTGTCTTTAATTTTTATACTAGTCAATTATTTACGCCCTCTAATACAATTGGCTGTCAGTTTGCTGTCATGCCATGCCAAGGCATTAATTCTATATATGGTCTGACATTGTCAGCTTGAAACACGCGTTTTTAACACTTGCACATTAAAGTGCTTTACTGCTGCGGCGGAAGTAAAGGTTCTAAGAAAACCTCTTTATCTCTGGTGGCAAAGACATGCTAATTATGTTTCTCATACTAGGGAGCTCTATTAATCAACAAAAAATATGAATTCTTAAAATTGAATTGAACTCTAATTAATTGATTACTATATAAATTAGATACACCCATATGCTTGAATGATTACAAGATGTGTCCTGGATTTACAATTATCTCTTTCATTGAGCTTTTCTGCTGTGGGTAAATCAGTCTTGAGTGTTCCCCCTAATTTCTTCTATCTGTTGCAATGCCACATTATTATTGTGTTCAAGTTGTAGTGCTTTAGCCCTTTCACATGGGAGCGTTTAAGTTTCAGCCCCTAACATGGTGAGGTGGGAGTTCCCATGGATTTAATTCATACACATCAGATAACACTGGCTCCTAAGCTGGTAATAACTGTAAATTTTTTGTCATGAGAATCAAACTTCGTGTTTTAAGCGTAAGAAAAAGCATTTACTCGAAACATCTTTGGTATTCACATTTGATAAATGTTTCATAGCCAATGAAATGCCTGCTAATAGCTGATTTACAGTCTGCATTTCCAAGACCCAAGAAAACTCAATAAATCCCATTAAACCTCACTCAGACTTTAGCCTAGACTTTCATCTCAAAGTATATGTGAGCAGAATTCATGTGTAAGATTTGAAGCTTTCACAGTGAATAAATGCGGTAAAATTTTGACAGGTGATCAGCTGTATCAATGTTGAAATAAAAACAGTGCTTCAGAGATCTCAGTCTCCATCATCAGGGTCTGTGTGGTGAATGACTGTATATTGCTGATATTTGTATCAGTTTGTCAAATCGATGCCCCTTCCTTCTGGGCGGAGTAAAACTGTGCGGTCACCCATCCAACTCTAGCCTTTCACAGTGCTGCGTAACCTGGTGCTTTGATAAGTCAGTCCTTGTAGCAAGATGTTTTGGCTGGTACTTCAGTCTCATGGAATCATGCTACCGGATCAAGTTCTATGAGATGAAGTACTAGCCGGAATGTCAGGCTACATGGGATTTATAAAAGAAGTAACAGAAATGAAATTACTCCCAGACAGTATAAGGAGAGAAGCAGGGTTCATACTCAGCAAAGCATGGAATCCCAGCACCAGTTTATTATCACATTCATTCATTCATCTGTAATCTGTCAAGACGACAGGTCCACAGTCTCTTCCAAAACAGTTCCTCCACTTGATGTGATCTAGAGCTTTCTCCTTCAGATGAAAATATCCTCTTCTGTCCCCAAGGACATCCAGAATCTTCTTCCGTCTTCTTCTTCATCTTCTGGTCACTTCTATCTGCCCCTCTATCTTTCCTTCAGTAACTTATTTTAGAAGGCAGTTACCACGTAAGATATGACCAATCAAATTAGCCTTCTGTTTTCTTATTTCGTGTAGTATATTCCTCTGCTCCTAAATAACACTTCTTCATTTCTCACATAATCGGTCCAATTGATCTTCCCCATCCTTCTCTAACACCACATTTCGAAGCTTTCCAGGTGTTTCTGATCTACTGCCCTAAGTGTCCAAGTTTCAGCCCCATGCAAAGCACATACATCACAAAAATCCTGAGATGAGCATGAAAAAAATTGTTTGGCAACACAGACACCAGGTTAAGCACCACTGTGAAAGGCTAGAGTTGAATGGGTGACCTCAGTTTGACTCCGAACTGCTACTGCATTGTACACCAACAGGAAGAGGCATCAATATGACAAACTGGTATAAATATAAGTGATATGCGGTCATTCATCACATAAACCCTGATGATGGAGGCTGAGGAAATCTCTGAACTGTTGGCTTTTAGTTCAACTTTGACACGCCTGTTGGCTGAGAAAATTTTAGCACAGGACTATTGTGGTTTAAATATTGTGAGATGAAGTACAAAATATGAGCAGTGGTCCACGTTGAGTGCATTTCACGTGGATTTGTGTTGAGTTTGCTCAGATGCTGCCCATTCTGGGTAATCTCCTACTCAAATTCTGATCCTTTTATTTTATAGCCATGTTGATCTTTCTGTTCCTCAAAATTCCTTTCAGTTATGGCCATGAAATTCATGCCACTCATCACTTCATTTTTTCTTCACTGCAGTGTGAATTACATTACTGGCAATGTGGTGAGAGCTTTATACTCTAGTTGTAGTTTGGCAAATGTAGCTGTGATGGGGTTGGACAAAGCACACATGACAATTTTAAGAGTAGTTATAGTAATCTGTGAGATACTATCTGTCATGGCACGAATTGCATTCCATAAAAGATTTATTTAAGGTGTCACACATGGAAGGATGTCCCTAGAAGTTGAACAAAGAAGCCGTGCTTTTAAGGATTAAGAATTTGCCACACTATTTTCCGTGGAGAGCATAGGTTTGTGAAGTAAGAGTTGTGTCTTAGGTTGTATTCCAGCATTATTGTTGATTGTACGGAAAGTTATTTCATAATCAGTATTATAGTTGAAATTGAAGCACTTGCTTGGATAAAGTTGGGAGGTCAGGATATAGGTAAACATAGAATTTGGATCTTCAGTAGCATTTAAATGTGCGATAGTGAATTGTATTATCCCACTGATGGTGACACAAGTGCAAGTAATTTACATGTTCATATATTGATATCTGGCGAAATTTATGATCTGTAAACTTAATAGTTATTGCCAAGTTTTTGTTTGCAATTATGGAATAGAATGACATGGAGATAGAAGGGAAGGCTCCCAAAATCACATGCCCAAATTCCTGAGTAAGCATTGGGCATTATTGAGGACAACGTGTAACCTCCTTAATCTAAGATCATTTTCAAAATTTCCACACCCTTATTGACAGAACAGTCATTTAAGAAATAGGTGGTTTCACCTAGGAGTTAGAACATCTCTTGTGCAGCTGTTCTGCTGTCAGCAGAGCATAACGTCATGTAATCCTGATAGTAACATTGTACAACCATAGATTGAATGTTATGTAATCATATAAAAAATTAGATTCAAATGGACCACTTCATTTTTGTTTCTGCCAGCATTTTGTCCAATCATACACTCACTGTGAAGAAAGTCGTCTTCTGGGATCTGGCGCCGTGTATTCTTGGTTTTAACCGATGTTTCAGAGGAACATATCGCCTCCTTCTTCAGGGCAGTTGAATTGCGTTGTGAATACAGAGAGCAGTAGCTGCAGCGATATGTTCCTCCGAAACGTCGGTTAAAACCAAGAATACACGGCGCCAGATCCCACAAGACTACTTTCTTCATGGTCATCACCGTGAAAACCTCAAAACTTACATACATTCACTGTGTTTCTTACTTCCAAACTGAGGTTGAGGTTGTCAGCTGTGTCTCTCTTGCTATGTAGTGGAGAGCGGGTAACTGTGACTCAGGCATCACAATTATCACCTTTTTGCATTCTGTTTTGTTTGCACCTTCCAGCTCTTGGCTTGAGGTACAGGATGGCGGTTTGTTAAACCACATCGGGTCTGTCATGAATTGGTTACTGATATTTTTATTGTTGAACATTTCTTGTCTTACAGAATGACTTGAGTTCCTTGTGATGGGGAATGACTTAATGAATTAATGTGTTATATTGATGAATGTGTGATTTATAATATGGTATGAAAACGTTTAATTACTGTGATGATAATGTTGAAATTGATAGTGTCCATTTCATTGGTATATATATATATAAATGTCACTGCTGTTTTTTTTTATCATCATGAATCACATCTGGTGTACTTCATACTGTGCAACAGTGATGGCTAATCTTGATTATTTGTTAGGAGTAGCTAGTTACTCTTCATCATATATATGTATTCAAGTATTTATATTCATAGTAATTTAGCTGTATAGAGTCTAATTGTTGTATGTTTGTGAGATAAAAGCTTTGGTGTCAAAACTACACATCTTTTTTGATTCATGGAAAACCACTTTTCTCATATAAATGTGAAATAAAACAATTTATTTCATTCCATTCTCCACCATGACGTTTCAGAATACAAACTGTTTGCAGATGTTAGACAATCACCAAGTAACATCCATAATTTATGATGCAAAGTGTTTCTCCCTTATGTACTTTCTCAGTGGTTGTACAAGACAGAGTGGCAGATTTACATGTAGAGATTAACTACTTAAAACTTCAGTATTATTATAGATGTATGTATCTGCCATGTATTGTATTTTATAGCATTCTGAAATGTGGGGTCAGCTGTTTGTCAGACAACTTGCTGAACTCATTCACATGGGATTCCTCAGTTAATATTTAGGGATTGGCATGATGTTGATACCACGTCCTCCTCAGTAATGAGAGACTGTGCAGTTGTACATAGTTTCAATGAGAGGAATATAGCCTGCACTAAATGTAAGCCATATACGCACTTCTTGACTTCCGTGCAATGTACTTATACATAAATCATCACCTCCAGATATGTATGGCCATACTGACTGTGTGTGACTTGTGCATTTACTTTGTGTGTTGACACAGAAAAGAATAACAGGGTAGTGAGTGTTAGTTGATTGTATTCATGCATATAGAACTAGATATCTTAAATTATGTAATCTTTTTATAGATGGATATGAAATAAATAATATAAACCCATCTTCTTCAGTAGTTTATCATTGGTCCTTTCCAAGGCTTTGTCGTCTCGCAATTCAAGATCCATGTTTATTTTTTTTTATTATTATTATTACTAGTAGGGTGGGACTTGGTCCCTTGTACTGCGGCCACTTGTGGCCTATTGTACCAGCCCCAGATGAGAGGTGAGGGTTATTGTGGAGCAATTGATGGAATGAAGATTGGCAGGGGAAACCGAAGACCTTGGAGAAAACCTGCCCCAGCGCCACATTGTCGACCACAAATCCCACTTGACCAGACCCGGGATCGAACCCAGGCCTCTGCAATGAGAAGCCAGCGACTAACTGCTTGAGCTGTGGAGTGGCTCAAGATCGACGTTTAAGTGTGCTTCTAAGGCTTTTTCTATTCTTGAATGTCATTTGATACATTTGCTGGCTTGTTTGCTCCTGAAAGCAATTCCATATCCTACAGTTGTAAAGTTTACATCATTTACATAATATTTCATGTAGCTTGCTGCATTTTTTTGTTTTCATTTTTATTGTTGCATCCTGTTATGAAGTACAAGTAATAATACAGGTATTAGACCATGCAGCAATATGTATAAGGGGCGGGCCTTCTCGGCCCTTGCACCGCGACCTACAGTGATCTGTTGTGCTTTAAGTATACCGCGAAAACTAGACGGTATAAAAAAACAACATTAACCATTGATCCAATAATTACAGAAGAAAAACATATAAAAATAAGATCAGTAGTTCTCAAGAAGGTTGCTCGTGGCAATAACAGCACATTGAGGTGGCACAAGTAGTACAGGAATTTGAGAAGGCCAAGCGAGGTCTACTGCAGCTCAAGACACAAAGCCGATCATATCTCAGCAATTTTTAAATTAATATTAGTACTTACTTATGGAGCTGAGCCCTTTTTGAGGAGAAGCCAAATCTGCAGCTACTCAATTTCCCAGCATTTTATGGAACCCAAAGGTTCATTATCCTGAGCCAGATGAATCCAATCCATACCATCCTATCTAAGATCCATTTTAATATTGTCCACCCACGCCTTGGTGTTCCCAGTGGTCTCTGTCCTTCTGGCTTTCCCACCAATATCCTATATGCATACCTTTCCTCCCCTGTTCGTCCTACATGACCTGCCTACCTCATCCTCCTTGACTTGATCATTCTAATTATACTTGGAGAAAACTACAAGTTAAAAAAATAATTTTAATAATCAAAAGAATTGTTAATTTTTTTTTATTGTTAGTGGGGTGGGACTAAGTCCCTTGTACTGCAGCCATTTCTGGCCTATTGTACCAGCCCCAGATGATAGGTGAGGGTGATTGTGGAGCAATTGGTGGAATGAAGGTTGGCAGGGGAAACCGAAGTACTCAGAGAAAACCTGCCCCAGCGCCATTTTTCCCACCACAAATCCCACTTGACCAGACCTGGGATCAAACCCAGGCCGCCGAGGTGGGAAGCCAGCGACTAACCGCTTGAGGGCCCAGGTTTAATATTTAATATGAGTCGGTATCCACTAAATAGTATGTAAGTAAACATGAGTGTAGCCACTTTATTGAAAATGTGGCACAGTTCAGATATTTGTGAACGACGATAACAAAACAAAACCTTATTCAGGAGGAAATTAAGAGGAGATTGAACTCTGGTAATGCTTGCTACCATTCAGTCTTCTCGTCTGCTGTCCAAAAGCATAAAAATTAGCGTATACAAAACTATAATTTTGCCTGTGGTTCTGTATGTGTGTGAAACTTGGTCTCTGACATTAAGAGAGGAACATAAACTGAGGGTGTTGAGAATATTTGACTGAAGAAGGGTGAAGTGACAGGAGGTTGGAGAAATCTGCATAATGAGGAGCTTCATAACTTGTTCTCTTCTCCAAGTATAATTATAATGATCAAGTCAAACAGGATTAGGTGGGCAGTGAATGTAGCATGAATGGGGGCGAGGAGGAGTGCATATAGGATATTGGTGAGAAAGCCAGAAGGAAAAGTACCACCGGGAAGACGAAGGTGTTGGTGGGTGGACAATATTAAAATGGATCTGAGAGAAATAGGATGGGATGGATTGGATTTGTCTGGCTCAGGATAGGGATCAGTGGAGGGCTCTTGTGAACACGGTACTGAACCTTCGGTTTCCATAAAATGCTGGGAAATTCTTGAGTAGATGCAGATTTGGCATCTCCTCAAGAAGAGCTCGGCTACATAAGTAAGTAAGTAGCCATTTTATGGACTATGTATGTAAGTAGGAATATAGGGATCTCATGTTGCATTTCAGTAATTAATAATGTTTAACTGGAAACACCTGAAGATGACCCTTTTAAGGGTTGAAACTTGTAGTGCAACCCAAATTACTGAAAAAATAAATTGCTGCTTTGGCAGCTGAATTTATATTATTAGTCCTTTGCTAATAATGTTACTGCACCTATCAGCAGCACTAGAATTCATATGCTCATTAACTTGTTTTGGGAACAAAAACAGTTTGTTCTGAAATCCTGTACCATTATATACCTCGTGAATAAAGAGGTCTTTTCCATGACAAATCACAAGGATGACTTAACATTTATTAAGACTGTAATTTAATTACTTTATGACAGTTTAATTGATGTAAATATTGCGCCCCAGTGAGTACTGAATTTTAGCTTCATGTGGATTGGGACAGTAGGAATTGGGACACCACAATGCGCAGTAGAGTATGGTAAGTTATGTATCAAAAGGGAATTGCTTGTGCACTTGCAGTAAGATATTGTTGCTCAGATATAAAAAATGTGCCACTTCTACAGTCAGTTTGCATCAAATTAACGGAGTAACATTACAGTTCAGGCTGGCAACAGTTGTGATTTAATGGATAAGTAAATAGGAACAAAGTTCTCACATCAACTCTGGGGACAATAGTGTTTTGATCCCTAGTTTAGTACTTCAGCTGTACGAATTTGTACAGCAAACTTCTTTCTTGTTAAACTATGAGAAGATACTCTTCCCTTTAAGTGATCCATTATTGTAACCCCTTATAGAGAACTTTGGGTATCCCAGTTGAACACACACAGTAAACATTGGAATTTTGACAAGTTAGACAGGCTATTGTGAGCATATAGATACCAACATACATAACACACAAGCACGTTAATATTGCTTGCTTGTCAGTATAATAAGATTTAATTCTGAGGACAATTTTATATATTAAGTTAACAGTATACAGTTTTTGTTGCGCAATGGCTATTCACTCTAATATATACCAAGTTTTGACCATTCCAACTTCGGAATCACAGGCTCAGTTCCTATTTAGGGGAATTACACGCCCTTTCTTTAGCGTTATATGTAGATACAAGTAGTATGATGGGCTGACCCCCCCCACCAATCGAAGTTTAAAAAATCTGAAAGGTTTATTGTTTCATAATTCTGTATGCATGAAAGGCGCAAAAAAAGTTACAAAATCAAGTTCTTGGTACGAAATTTGGTAATTTAAACAGTCTTTCAGAACCAAATTACTTTCATTCATACGTGTATACATTACTACGCAAATATGTCACGGATTATCATGGTTATGAAAAATAATAGTCCTCAAGTTTTCTTCCCATATATTATGAATCTGTTTTATGCTGTGAGGTTTCAAAACGCGAACACAATTGAATACAGTCTTGTGACCCCTTCGTCATTTCATGCTACTGCGCTATATCCCCAGTCACATATAAGTCAACAACGCAACAATAATCCATAAAATGTTCATTTATCTACCTTCAACTTTTCTTATACAAATATTATAATATTTGTATAAGAAAAGTCCAGAAACATAATTATGTTTCTGGACATCCATCGTCTTGTCTATATTTAAAAACCGTCCTGTTTATTTTTAGAAACACGTTTCGGAGACTGGATTCTTTCTCCATCTTCAGGTAAGACCTACTCAGTTGGGCCCAATCGATAGAGCTTGTCCGTATCTCCGGACCAAAAAATAAACACAAGACGATGAATAATGTCCAAGAACATGATACAATGTACCATCGTCACAAACTTTTAGATCTTGTTGACTGTTTTTATAGTTCTCCATCCTCTCATATACAGTATTCATTGTCATATAAGCTAGACTGCCGACATTGTAGTTCATATTCAAATTACGATGCAGAGTGTAATTTCCGGTATGACTTTTAATGCCGCCGACGTAGACTGAACCCTCACCCTAATCTTGTTTCTCAGCGGTGCGTGGCGATAAAGTAACAGCCACTGGCCTAGACCCAGTACCACGCTGGCTTGCAACTGCGGAAGACCCAAGCATGTGCCACTTACTGTCAGTGGTCTTAGGGCAGTCATAGTGAATGTGAGTTTGGTTGTGTTGTGTAGTGAAGTGTTGTGCTCCTGGCCTGGCGGGAATGCTGTGCGTTTGGTAAGCAGTGAAATGTTCTGCACGTGTTCAGTCAACTCGTCTCTGGTTATTTCATACATACCATTCGTTGATAAGCGAATGGTTAAGAAAATATGATCTAATAGGGGTAAATACAAGGGCAATTAGAATGGTACAGAACAAGGAAATTTGCCTTGTATACATGTCCGGTAGTAGACTGACTAGGCGAAAGGCGTTTTATTACGAATTTTGGTTGGTAAACCTCTTGTAAAGATTGTACGTGGAAGACAACGTGATGAGGATTGTGGTTTAGCTGGTTGTTAAACGTGATGTGTCTGGAACAGATCCAGGATCATGTTCAACGGTCAGTTTTGGTATCAGTGATAAACTTTCGGTTCTAGTACCAGGTAATTACGCCATTTAAAATGCCTATTCTTTTATTTATTTGATATTTCTCTGTCGAATGTGTAGGTTATACGCAAATATCGACCAGCGATGGGAAGATTACGAATTGAGAGGAGGAATATGGATAATTACGGCCGTGGAACCATCTCACCCTTTGCTTACATAGTGCATAATTGAGGTCGTTATGTGTTATATATTTTACAAACCGAAAAATTTTATAAACATGATGCAATTTAGAGTATACACATTTTCAAAATGTATTCTTTGCGACTTTTATATTTATCGTTAGTTTTATGTTCATTTATTGCAGGTATATATCACTATCTTTGGTTTGCCACGTGCCTGTCCCTCTCCGGAGGTAGAACTATCAAATTCTAAAGCAGTCTAACTTCATACACTTACGTACCCCACTGCCCCTTAGGTTTCTACACGCACGCCGCATTATAATTTTTTCTCCCACTGCCGCTAAAAGCATCTGCCGTGCAGAGGTTAGATCTGTGAAGCACAAGCACGGAAATAAGAATTGAAACCAAAGACTAAAAAAGACACTTCGTGAAACTTATGTACTTATTGTAATATTACGTACCAAGATCAGAATAATTCAACATATTTGCTTCTGACAACACAGAAACCCCCACTTTGAATTGCTTTCTATGCGAGTATTGTGAACGAACGTTTTCCCGCACAAAAGTATATTTTCTCCATTTATCTCGCTATTACATAAGTCATGAAGTCATACTAATTCCATACATCTCCTAATTATTAAGTGTAGACGGGGGGGGGGGGNGGGGGGGGGGGGTTTCATGAAATACGCCATTCGGATGAGCTCAGTTGTTATGATATACGTTCCAAGTTTCACACAGATTGATTCGGACATTCAAAAGTTTCGTGGGAGGGAGGATTCTACAGACACGCAGGATGCATATCGCATGAACCTTGGTTCAGTCATTCAGAAGTTGCGGGGGGGGGGGATCACATGAACCTACTTTAGGAAAGCAGGCTAAAATGACAATGGTCTTGAAACAGAATTGAACCTCATTGTAGTGTGGGAGATGAAACACGTAGGCGGGCGTAAGGTGTTTTATCGTAATTGTGTTAGATTGCTTCTCAAATTATTTAATTACACGTTTTGAACTAAGTACGTTACAGAGTGTGTAGATGAATGTGAATAACGAGTTTGAAAGGACGTGGAAGGCGGGTATAGAGGAGCTAAGGGAGGTGATGAAAGCCCCCCAGTCCCTGATTCGAGATTTACGAGCTGTAGTGATTAGGATTGCTGCTCGGATTGGCTATTCTGGCTTTCTTCTTGGTTTCTCTCAAGCCCTCAGAGAGTAGGATGCTGCTGATCCTCGCCAGCACGTTCATTCATCTTTTCGGTCCTCGTCGGAACCTGTGACCAAATTTTTCTTCGTGTCCCCGTAAATGCTGGGGGGGGGGGAAATCCGTGGCCTGTAGTCCGCAAGCGAACTATACCGACCCAGCAACCGCCTCTTGTCGGCCAATTTTAGTGGACACAGAGTGTCGCCCGTTAATCTCAGTTTTCTTGACCGGAGCCGCTATTTCCTTGAAATATCTCCTCAAGTATCCCCACGAGGCTGAGAGGACCCCGTTCCGGACCCACTACTTATCAGACAATCTGATAGCGCCGGGAATCGAACCCGGGACCTCTGGATCTGTAACCAGGAACTCTGACCACTAGGCCACAGAGGCGGTTGAACAAATGCTGGGATGGTTCCCTTAAATATGGTCGTGACTGCTTCCGCATCATTCGACGCTGTGTTCGAAAGCCAAATCACTTTCTTTCCTCGACGATTCAGTGTAACCTTTCAACAAACCAGTAGAGGCAGAAGGAAATACGTACAGTATGTCCCTGTGTTTGAGCACTGCTTGTTGAAGGCGTTCGGGTTAAAGCTGCATATGTTCTAAGGCTCGGTGCTATCAGAGGTCAGCAGTCTGATTCAACTCTCGCTGCTTTGCCCTAGGGGAGGAAAGGCCCCAGCCGGTCGTTGAATACGAGGCTAGGTGGATTCCTGAGCCGGTCTGAATTCCACGTCTTCGTCCCTAAACAGTTGCCAATAACCACTGCAAATGAGTCTATTTGTGACGTCATTAAACATTAGGAAACTGTATGTGCATGAGTGAATCTAATACCAGCACAGCACTTAGCTTAAAACTGAAAAGTAAGGTAAAGTTGAGACCGCGCCATAGCTCAAGCGGTTAGTCGCTGGCTTCCCACCGCGGCGGCCCGGGTTCGATCTCGGGTGTAGTCAAGTGGGATTTGTGGTGGACAAAGAGGCGCTGGGGGGGGTTCTCCGAGTACTTCCGTTTCCCCTGCCAATCTTCATTCCACCAATTGCTCCACAATCGCCCTCGCCTATCATCTGGGGCTGGTACAATAGGCCAGAAGTGGCTGCAGTGCAAGGCACTTATTCCCACCTCACTAGCAAAAAGGAAGTAAAGTTGTCCCTGTGCTTAATTAAGCACCACTCCATGAAGACATACGGTGGACTGGAGGTATAGCCCCGCCTTTCTTGATTTCGGAACTAGCTGGAGATGAGTGGTCAGCTTCGCGTCCTGGTCGCTTTACCTTCGGGTAAATGGCTGCAGAGCCGGTCTTGAGGCCCTACAGAAGTGAAAAATCTCTTGTCCAGGCCACGAATCGAACCCCGGTTGTCCATCCCGTCGCTTTACCGACCGAGCTATCTCGACTAATAGAGGTAAACTATGCGAGATGTAATTATTGCAACATATGGCATAATATCTGTCCCAGATCCTCATTGTAACAGAATACCAATGAAATTGTACTGGCAGATTCTGTGAGATAGGAATTAATTTTACTTTGTGGTGAGGTAATTTTTTTTTTTTTTTTTGCAATTTATCTAATCCTTCCATCCGCACTATGGCCCTGGAGTCGACTCAACCCCTAACAGGAATGAGTACCAGGAATCTTCCTGGGATGTAAAGGGCGGCCGGCGCGTAAGGCTGACAAACATAGCGCCATCTGTGAACCGATTGTCTAGAGCAGCCGTGTCAAACATGCGGCCCCCATAGCCACAAAGTGCGGCCCCTCAACTTTTAGAGCTAATTGATATTAAAATCAGTATTAAAATTTTAATAGAAATATTTTTTTGTAAAGACAGTTTTCCAACAGACCAGAAGACAAGAAGTATCACGCAGACATAAATTAGCAGGATGCAGGAAATTCAATGTTTTGCTATTTCTAACATAACTTCTTGTGTAATCTCTCTTTTTACATATTGAAAAGCTGTTTGATACTTGTCAAAAATGGCATTCTCTTGCTTTTTAGAACTGTAAGATATGTGACCTTAGGTAATTATATTGAAATTATTCCTAAATAATAAGTAGAATTAAATTTCCTTGTATCAAAATCTAATGTATATTTCTGTTTTGAAGTGCGGCCCTGAACTATTATTTATAGGGCTGAGTTGGCCCTCTGTACAAGTTGAGTTTGACATGCCTGGTCTAGAGAAAATGTGGGAGCGTCGACGTGTCACAACCCTATGGGCCTTCACGTGCCGTTACTGGAATAGCTTTACATTTTATAATGGGAATTTGGGATAGAGAAAGTTATACCGTCTGTTGTAATAGTGGAGACTCAAAGCGTTAGGACCTAAAGACAGAGAGACAATAGAAGGCTTGTGTCCTTGTACAGAGAGCTGTAAGTTGGTGAACAGTCTACTCTAGCTGTGACATTGCAGGTTGCAAAGCTAATAAATAAAAATGTAGGAAAGAGTCATAAAGAAATTATTTGAGAAATATGATATACAGGGTTTTCATGGCTTACGCTGCCTCCATCGTCAGGGTTGAGAATGTAAGATTTGAGGCTTTCAGGGTTGAGAATGTTTGGGAAAATTATTAATTGTAACAATAAACTTCTCGAAAATCGACGCGATTTTGAATACCAGATAAAATGTAACCGTCACGTGGATAATATGTAAATTGCTCTGACAAGAAGCAGTGACGATGATGTGGAAGAGAGTGTACAGATGTGATGCACCAGCACGAGGCTGTAACCCGCCCTTACAAAGGGCTTTACTGGAAGGTACATGTGTTAGATTACCGTGTATATGAGTAATTCAGAAATGAAACTGAAACGTTAAACAGTAATATTCCGGAAACTTTTTTTTTTCTTCAAATAAACAGGGTTTAAAGAGAGATTGGGTTTTCGGACTTATCCATCGTCATGGTTTTAAGATAACTAAGAAAAACACGACGTTTCGGAAACTGCATCTGTTTCCGTCCTCAGTTGAGGGAAAACACCTATTCTGTTGGGTCCAGTGATTGAGGCTAACTCTTTGTAAGGGACCCAACAGAATAGGTGTTTTCCCTCACCTGAGGACGGAAACAGATCCAGTTTACGAAACGTCGTGTTTTTCTTAGTTATTTTAATACCAGGACGATGGATAAAGCCCGAAAACCCAATATCTCTGTGTTATACACCATCGTCAGAATCCTGTAGTAACTAAGGGTTTAAAAGGTTTGCTATAATGACCAAAGTTTTTTTTTTTTCAAAAACGTTGTTTACGATTTACTTTAAAGGTCACATGGAAGCTCTTATTTCACACATGAAGTTGCGACAAAGACTGCAACATTATTAATATCTTTTTTGCGTGTGTTTTGTTAAACATACACTAAATGGAAAAAAGAAACGTAAATACAAATATTAGTAAGCTCTAGACCTACATCTTGCACTGCTGCCAGTTCCTTATACGGCGAGCAGTTTTTCGTAACTTTATAATTTCGGTTTGAGTTTTTCTTAGCGCTGTGTGAAATAGATGATTATATACATATGTAGGCAACATGCAGCAAAATTAAATCTTCCAGCCATGCGTCTATCTGTAACTCCCCGTGCAAGGAAACCACAAGAAAAGAAAAAAAGCACCACAAACATGCATCGCACTTTGTTGCTTTTGTAGGTTCAGGATGGGTGGCCAGTTTTCAGAATAGTTGTACCCGATGTTTTGCAAATAATGCAGTAACTCAATTGTTGCCCATAAGGGCAGTTCTTCGTACTCTCGACATGTATGTATTGTTGTCTGTGGCGTGTAACGTAGTCCGAATTTTACTCTGAAGTAGGCTGTGCGTGTGTTCATTGCAAGATCCACACATTGCGTCACGATGCTGCTTAGCGCAAGTCATGTTCCATCCCTCCGTGCTAATGCTGAGATGGTGCCTTAAGAACAGATCACGACCGCCTGCCTGCGTATTTTTCTCAATTCGCAATTCACATTATCCTCCATTTTGAGAACACTGAATGCATGTCCTTGAAAAGGTGCGTCGAAATGTATTAACAAACTTATTCACAGGACGCAATACAAAACTAAGTGCTTTCTAGTTGGAACACCTTTAGGTCCTCCTTCACTTCCCGTAGTGTCACAGTGACAATCGAATGTCACGGTTGGGTGTGTAACATTTCCGTTTCGCATTTATGGAGCCGTGGGTTCCAGTGAAAACCCGGAGACCAGGTACCCTGGCTGAGGTTTTTCGTCTCTTTCCTCAGTCTGCTAAGGAAAATCCAGGAGTACTGCCTAAAATTAGGTCACGCCCACTTCCTTCTACATGCCTTTCCATTCATTATACTCTAATCATTCTACCATTTTTTTTTACTTGGCACTACAGCCCCAGTGGGCCTAGGCCTACCTCCATGAACTTCTCCGTTCACTTCGGTTTTTCTAGATCTTAGACAAAGGGTAGGACTCCTTGGGCGGGTGATCAGCTCGTCGCAAGGCCTCTACCTGTACACAAACACAGAAAAACGCACACAAACATCCATGCCCTGAGTGGGATTGGAACCCACGATCCCGGCTTCCGAGCGAGCGAAGACAGTGCACGCAGGACCGCTCGGCTACCGTGACCGGCCATTCTACCATTAGACTCCATGCAATCCGAATTATTATTAAATAAACAGTACATATTTTTAAATTCATGATCCGGCAGTCATGAAATAAACAAGAGATTTTCATAGTAACGAGTTTCATCTTTCTCAACTTCTGTGTGGCCCACTGACCCCAAAAGCGAAATGCGAGGTGCGTGTAACATCAACACGCAGAGACGGCGCAGTGAGTCATCAGAATAGGTCAGTACAGTCGGTGACGTAACATAACGGGACTCAGCCGGAACACCTTGGTTCTACCGGGCCACCACCATCATATCGAGGTCACGTATAAATAACCTCATGTAGAGTTCAAACAAGATGGGAAACGTGTGCTCTCAAGTTCCCAAATGCTTTCTGGGCCGTTTTGAATTTGGTATTGCTCTTTATGTTCATTTACAGTATACTCGTAACTAGTATGAAAAGTGATGCAGAAAATGGGCCACCCTGTTTCACTCCACAGCTTATTTGGAATCCTTCGCTAAGCTCCCCATTTATTCTAACCTTTGCTTTAGTGTTTTGTAGAGTTGCTGCTATTAGTCTGATTAGCGCTCGTGAGTACGGCGGCACGTTTTATCGCCTTCCCCAAGAGGCGGTAAGTCCGTTAACCTGAGCGAATGAAACGGTACGATAGGAAGGACACTTCATGCCCGATGCCAGTGACACTAGGCGGCTCACTTTTAGATTTTTGTAACCCTCGATATGATTAACCCAGTTCTGTGAAATCTTGTTCCACTTGTATTGCAAGTGCAATTCTTGTCTAGGAACCGTTAATGCCCTCTGGTCATTTCTTACGTCTGGAGAAAGGGGTCCACAGGTAGTGTTTACTAGAAAACGTTATTGCCAGTAGAGGCCTTCATTGTGTGTGTATTTTTTTTTTTTTTTTTGGCAGACATACCTCTGCAAGGTAACCTTCAGCAAGTTGAAGTAGAGCAACCATAAAGACGGAATCAAACTAACGCTTGGTCCTGTATATCTGGATAAAGCTTTTTGACGTAGGCGTAGGGCACCGAAAATTTGTTATTGGCTGTCACTGGATTTATTTCTGTGTCACTGCAGTGCAGTTTAATATGTGAGTTCATTGCCGCTATTAGCAGCAGAAGGCGTGATTGTACGGTGTAGTATTTCCACGAAATTATTTCTTGTACTTTGTTAGAATGATTTTCAAATAAAATGTTAATTTTTAATAGGTCGGATCTGATCGCATGTTTGGACGATGACCTATAGTAGCATAAAGTAGAGGGCCTTATGAAACGTGAACTAATATAAAACTCTCCTTTCATTTTTTTAAGCGTAGCCTAGTAGCATTTCTTTTTCGCTTAGGGGTGGGTCCAACTGGGTCCACTCGGCACAGCGGCCACTGATTGACCTATTGTAGCCTGCCCTGGATGATTATTATAATGGAGAATTTTGTGGAATGAAGATTGGCAAGGGAAACCGAAGTACTCGGAGAAGACCCGCCCCAGCGCCACTTGTCCACCACAAATCCCACTTGACCAGACCCCGGGATCGAACCCGAGCTGCCGCGGTGGGAAGCCAGCCACTAACCGCTTGGGCTATGGCGCGGCGTTAGTAGCAAATTTAATCAAATCCATTATGTACTTTGAACAATCAGATTTATGAATGGGCCAATATGACGGCACCTATGCGTTCGATAAATGCCGTTATTGCGCTGAGCAAGTTAGCTCATGTGGCAGCGTGTCCGGCTCCAGCCTCAACAGGGACACACACTACCTGTCGGTACTTGAAGTTTGCAGAGGTTCCCGCAGTCGTCCCTGGTGAATGTCCCGATAGACAGTGAAGTGGAACACTCGCTTCCTACCAAATCCTTTCACGCTTGCCGAAAGTGAACATCTTCACATATCATTCTGTGTTAAATAATTGCTGCAGTTGAATGACCTGCAGTTCGTTTGTTTATTTGCGTAGGAACTCGGGCTTTCGGCAGCCTCAACAAATGCTCGATCCTGGTTTAACCGAAAGTCGCTGTTTCCATATGATACTGCGATTTTTTTCCTTTCGGTTTGACAATTTTTTTTTCAAAATAAAAATAGCCTTACTTATACAAACAAAACCAAACTCCGTGGTCTGTAGTCCGCAAGCGAACTATACCGACCGAGCGACCGCCGCTTGTCGGCGAAGTTAGTGCCAACTTCAGCGGATAGAGGGTATAACGTGGTCAGCGCAACGGATCCCCACGGCCATTAATCTCGGTTTTCTAGACCGGAGCCGCTATTTCCTTCAAATAGCTCCTCAATTATCCTCATGAGGCTGAGTGGACCCCGTTCCAGACCCACTGCTTATCAGAAAATCTGGTAGCACCGGCAATCGAACCCTGGACCTCTGGATCTGTAGCCAGGAACTCTGATCACTAGACCACAGAGACCGCCATAGCCTAACCTATTCCCTCATTAAACTGACATACTCTTGCCTTTCTTACTCGTCTTTCTGAGTTTATTCTTCCCATTCTTTCTTCTCCTTCTTCCCTGCCACCTCCTCTTCTTCCTCCATCATTTTCCTTCTTCCCTACCCCATCAACTTCTTTTTTTCTTCCTCCTTCTTTGCTCCAGCTGATATTATTTCTACTATTCTTTCTCATTATTTTCCCCATTCTTTCTCTCTTTCCTCCACCTCCTTCTACTTTATCTCATTGTTCTCCATTTCTTCCCGAAGATTGGGCCCGCATGTCTGTTTTGTCTCATCTAACTATAAAATAAAGGCCGCGCCATAGCTCAAGCGGTTAGTTGCTGGCTTCCCACTGCGGCGGCCCGGGTTCGATCCTGGGTCTGGTCAAGTGGGATTTGTGGTGGACAAAGTGGCGCTACTTATCCTGCCTAAATACTCATCAAATCATGGATTATGCTCTTGTAACCCATTAATCCCCCCCTTTTCGGCGATGTTAATGATTCTGTGTGTTAACTCAATCCATATTGTTGTCCATATTTTTTTTCCTTGGCACTACAGCCCCAGTGGGCCAAGGCCTACCTCCATGAACTCCGTTCACTTCGGTTTTTCTAGATCTTACACATTCGGTAGGACTCCTTGGGCGGGTGATCAGCTCGTCGCAAGGCCTCTACCTGTACACAAACACAGAAAAACGCACACAAACATCCATACCCTGAGTGGGATTCGAACCCACGATCCCGGCTTCCGAGCGAGCGAAGACAGTGCATGCCTTAGACCGCTCGGCTACCGTGACCGGCGTTGTCCATTCCAAATCTGGCAAGTTTGTTTCAAAATTTTCGATCTTGAGATGGACTCTCTCCTTACAAAATTTTGCATTGCTCTTTTACTTATAGTCTATGCGTAACTTCCGCATCCGCCACCAGAGAGCGTTCAGTATCTTGGTGAGCTCCCCTAAAGAATAAAATGTCAGTTCCACTCGAGCGCCGTCCGTTGTCCATTAAAGCGTGATCGAATTTCATTGCATGTCTTCTCATGCAGAGAGGTCCATTTTGATATTGCGATGAGGAATGATGCAGCGTTGATACTCGCATTTTTGACGTAATACCTGTAGTCTCTTATGCTCCAACCCCAATACAGTGATTGACATCTTGTTGCCAACAAACTTTACTCTCTTAGATGTTAAGCCGGTTCATTATTGTGCAAACAGTCTGTCTCTAAGTCCACAGAAATGATAGTCCACTACTTCGCGGAGACCCACATGCCGTCTGACGTCGCGTACACTCATTGAACCTAAATTGTAATTCGATAATTATGTTTGTAGAACCCTGACGGTCGGAATTCCGATGCTGTGTCTGTTCTTTTTATGGCGAGTGGTTGTTAGCCCTCTGCCCAAACCCTACGCAGGACTCTGTCCCATGTCAGCTATTACAGCTGCTTACGCAATGTATTTGCAATTACACTCCACATCTAGGGGCTGTCTCCCCCATCAGCAACCTGGGGACTCACATCCTGCCTACAGGGAACCCACTTAATGCGGTACTGGCATCATTTGTCTCTTAAGGCGCGTCCACATTACTCGTGCTCGTCGAGATACTCTTCTGGCTTTTACTAGTGCTCGTAAATCTTCTTCCACACTACTTCAGTTGCTCGCCAGGCTTTGGCGCGTGAGGATCTGTATATTTACTCGTTGTGTGTATAGGCTGTAGTCGTATTTTAATGTATTGGCTATAGTTTTTAAATTAAAAATTAAAAATTTGCTTGTCTAATGACTTGTCATATCATCCACATTACTCGCGAGCATAGCGAGTCACACGAGCACGAGTAATGTGGACGCGCCTTTATGGATATCAGCAAGAGCGTTTTATAAAAGGTAAAGATGAAGGTACCCCTGCAACAGGCCGTGGAGGCCCATAGGGTTGTGAGATGTTGAGGCTCCCACATTTTCTAGACATTCGGCTCACAGATGGCGGTGCAGCTGGAAGACTTAGGTAAATTGAAAAATTCAATGACCTCGTCAGGAATCGAACCTGCGATCTTCAAGTTTATAACACAGTGCGTGAACCAACTATGTTACCTCGTGCTCCTTTATCACCATCCTAGTACTAACCACACCAAATGTTGGTTAAGTTCGGTTACCGGAGGAGAACCGGTGTTTTCAACTTGGTATGGTCGTTGGCACAGCATTTTTACATATATTAATATTTTTTTTCAATTGTAGTTTATTTCATAGAAATTTATTCTTTGTTGAAATATTTATCTACGTCCTTTAGATGCAATGCAATTGTCTCTCTTCAGTCATAGAGGTTTACACGGGCCGAAATTCGATCATTTTCCACAACACAACATGGACTCGAAATCTAACTTCAAAAATGTTGCCCGTAACCGACCGAAACGCGACTTACTTTCATCCCAGCCCGAATGGAACCCAATATACGTATTTATAATCTGTCTTGAATACATGTCTGCTTAATGCATAAATCCTTTAACGTTACCTCCTTGATCAGATACAAAAATTAAATTTCAGATAACGTCTGGCTCAAGACCAAACTTCAGAAGCCTGCGACTCAGTTGCATTCTGATATTGCAGGCAGTCGTACCATCGTCAGGGATCTCGCATGTGAACAGTCCCCTTAATCGCCAGCTTCATCTTTTCGTCAGCCAAGTGCAAAGTCCCCATGTCGATAGATTAACTACATTGTCGAAAGGCAGTTAATGGCTGAACGCTGGGGATGAAGCAGCTCAGTTACTTTTCAGATTCCTTACTGTGGTAGGGTGTGTTAACAAAATCTTTAATATAGTGGCGTATAGAACCGTTGCTAAGCGGAGACTCTGCAAACAGTGACTATTTCTGGGCAGTGGCACGGTAAAAATATTCCCGCTGCAACGAACACGCACATATCAACAGAGTTACTGCTGTAACAGCGTGTTTCTCCTTTGTCCATGCTGAGGTGTTACACGCAAGGGACAGAGTCAGTTGTTACGTATTTCTGAGGAGGTTGTGAAGAAGAACCTGAGAGCTTGAAGCTGAAGAATCTCCACTGTTAGGAGCCGTTGCCAGGGAACTGCTAGTGGAGACAGCAGGCTGGGAAAGGCTTGGCGGGTGCTGTGGTGATTTGTGAATTGTGGAGATTACAGGTGTTGCTGTAATTTCTCGTAGTTCCGAGTCGTGCGTATAAGTGGTCAATAAATCCAATCTCAAATCCAGGCCCCGTCTATAGTCATCCATATGCGTGACAGTATTCAAATTTCCATACAGTGACCCTATTTTTAGACCGCCTCTGTGGTCTAGTGGTCAGGGATCCTGCCTATAGATCCAGAGGTTCCGGGTTCGATTTCCGGCGCTACCAGATTTTTTGAGAAGTAGTGGGTCTGGAACGGGGTCCACTCAACCTTGTGAGGATAAATGAAGAGCTATTTCAAGGGAATAGAGGCTCCTGTCTAGAAAACCGAGATTAACAGCCGTGGGGAACCGTTGCGCTGTTCGCTTGCGGACTACAGGCCACGGAGTTTGTGTTTGTTATTTGTTTCTCCCTATGTTTATTACGTACTAGGAAGAATCTACGAAACCAGAAAGAGTTACGATGCCAGAAAGACTAGTGTCTGTGGAGGACTGTGGGACAGAGGCTTTGGCTGTTCCGTCCGCTTCTGTCTGCGGTGTTAGCGAAGACGATGGATGTGAATATGCCTGATTAGTAGTCTAACAGTGAATTTCATGAGTGGCGACTTGCATACGAACTTCCAGTTCTTTGTGGCGGAGTAACTCAAAACGGATTCGCATTTTAAAACATAACACCCTCAGCCTTACCCTTAATACACGTACCTGCCTTTTGCACATAAAGAAATGATTTTCATGTTTCATATTTAAATTGTTTTCTTTTCGTTCAAAATATGGTTACCTTTTTCAGTTTCATGATGAGGAACACGCAATTCTTTCGCGTAATCACAAAAATAACCAAACGCTTAAAACTCTGCTCGCTGTGAGTTATTTTTTCTTTCTCCCACTCTACTTCGCACTTTCCGGTGCGCCGGTAACGACTGCCCTTACTCGAGCGTAACATGGGTCAAAGTTCTACGTCTGTAGTTGTAGAACTCACCTTCGCTGGTTTATCCTTACCTCCTCTCCCTTCGTAGGTGTACAGATGATTGGTTGGGAAGGTGGAAGGACTTGTTTTGGGTGCCAGTAGCCACCAGGCTGTAGGATGCCTTCTGGTAGGGTTGTGTAGCGGGATGCCTAGCTCAGCCTTGAAAGTGGTAGAACAGAAGAACAAGAGATCTGTCCCTGGGTCTTAAGGGACCTTGCTGTAACAGGGCATGAGAAACACTGTACCTCACACACAGTGACAACAGTGGCTGACAATTGATGGTGGATTTATTAGAGACCACGACGAATTACACATATAGTCACACTACTATGTAACTGACTGCACATCCACTCTAATAAGTAAAAAAGTAAGTAAAGCTATCCCTGTAACAGGCCGTGGAGGCCCATAGGTTTGTGAGACGTTAATTTTCCCACATTTTCTACAAAATCAGCTCGTAGATGGCGTCAAGGTTGTCAGCCTTAAGCGCCGACCGCCCTCTACCCCCAAGAATATTCCAATAATATTCCTGGTACTCATTTCTGTTAGAGGCTGAGTTGAGTACACAATTTATAGTAGTTTTTAAGTTGAATTTATAGTCGCAGGTTAACACTATGATGAATGTATGAGGAGTGGGCCTTCTCGGCCCTTGCACCGCGACCTCAGTGGTCTATTGTGCTTTAGCACTATGATAGTTCAATAATTTGGTATGTAAGAGAGTGTAACAAGTTGATCGGCATTTATATGGAGCGCGGAATTGGTGTTCGAATGCTTTTGAGGTCTACACCAGTGTTTTCGGAACTCATCTGCTCTGATGCGGCAAGCTTCCCAGAGCCTCTGCTTCTACCAAAAGTTGCTTCCCTTAGGCTTGCCTTATTGGCCTGGTTCAAAAACAAGAAGCTCTAAAATGGTTTCTTTTTCCAATCAGATGGTTGCTAAGCAATTTTAGCCCTCGAAACACAATCTGCATTTTTTACAACTCCTCGATGTATAATGAGCTTAGCGTGGGTATCGGGCAAAGGTACTTTTGGTTTATTACTTGCCGTAGATGTAAAATTGTATGTTAACAGTGCCCTGCCCTCTTGTCAGAATAGCTAAAAATTCTAGGAAACTTTGCAAGCGGCTACAGTGTCTGCCTATGTCGCGCTCTGAATGCAAGAACATGAATATCTCCTTAATCCGAAATTATGACATATAAAGTAAAAGTAAAGCTATCCCTGTAACGGGCCATGGAGGCCCATAGGTTTGTGAGTCGTCAAGGCACCCACATTTTCCAGAAAATCGGCCCAATGTTGTCAACCATAAGCGACGGCTGCCCTTTACCCACAGAAAGATTCTTGGTACTCATTTCTGTTAGAGGCTGAATCGACAACAGGGCCATAATGCGGTTGGAACGATTAGGACAATTGAAAAATACAATTACGTTATCGGAAATCGAACCCGAGACCTTCCGGCTTGTAGCGTAGTGCCCCAACCAACTACGCTACCACGTGCTCCCAACTTATGACATATAGCTTACAATTTAGTAGTTCCAGTCAATTGACCGTGTCTCACGGTGTTGTCGCTTGCAGATTTACTTATACTTCTTCAACCCTGAAGATGGGGGCGATACGTTCCTCCGAAACGTCGGTTAACACCACATATACACGGTGCCAAATCCCAGAAGACTGCTTTCTTCAACTTTTTGTTTACAGAGGAATGTTACAACCGTCCCACTATCACCGGCTACCGGGCTTCCCCCCTTCCCCCCCCCCGTGCTTATTCTGCCGTTGGAGTTTTTGCGTCCGTCAGTAGAGCAGGTGATAGCTAGGTCGTCATGAGGTCTTCCTCTCAGGGGACACTGGTTGCCCTGGAAATCGGGATGGAAAGCAGTCTCCGGGGTTTAAATATCACTCCATCACTTGAATGCTACGAACACTATGTATCTGGATATGCCTACATTGTGATTACACTTCGTTGGGTCTCTACCTCGACGCCCATTAAACTTAGAAGATTTGCTTCAGCTCTTCCCCGAGAACCTCTCAGTTCGGGGCCCGTACAGTGACGTGACCCTTCTAAGACACCAGGTAACTCTCTACGTCACAGCCCCTGAGGGACCATCACTTGGAAAGGGTTACGGCCGCCGGATTCTAATAATGGGCACAAGTCCAGCATTTAGTTTGTCCGGCAGAGATATTATCTTCAAACATTCATTTCACTTTTTATAGTTACATGACATGCATTAAGCGAGGGGGCAAGAGCACTTAAGGCGGCATTCCTCCTGGAAGGCTCAGTCCAGTTTCTTACTATTGAAAATTTAGACCTGGCTTCTTAGAAAACCCTGTTCACTAAAAGCATAATACAGGAACTAAATTGCAAATACTGTTAGCATTCGTGTGGCTGGAGAGAGGACACAAGCCTCAGGTAGATCTCTCATTCTCTTTCCAACATAAACTGACTCATCATAGACAAAATTAAACATTAGTCTATTAGCACCTACTTACGCTGGTTCCTCGCTCGCGGATTTTCTTCTTTAGGCGATACGTGAAGCATTTGCCATCACCTGAACCAGGTCTGAGCCGGGTTCGTGCAGATCACTATTCAGACATACCAAGTAATTGTACGAGTAACTCAGGCACTTCATGTTATGTTAATTAGGCCTGCTTCTCTTCTGTTAACACATCTGTCGAACTGCATATTTAAACGCAGGCCTGGCTGTCCAATGGAACCATGATTTCGGATCTGGGTAATGTCTTCAAGACCGCCTCTGTAGTCTAGTGGTCAGAGTTCCTGCCTACAGACCCAAAGGTCCACCAGATTTTCTGATATAGTGGGTCTGGAACGGGGCCCACTTAACCTTGTGAGGATAATTCAGGAGCAATTTCAAGGAAATAGCGGCTCCAGTCTAGAAAATCGAAATTAGCGGCCGTGGGGATCCGTTGCAATGACCACGCGACATCCTCTATCCGCTAAAGTTGGCACTAATTTCCCCGACAAGCGGCGGTCGCTCGATAGTTTTTTCGCTTGCGGACTAAAACCACGGAGTTTTTTTTTCAGTTGACCTAATCCTTCCAGCCGCGCTATGGCCCTTGGTTCGACTCAGTCTCTAACAGAAATGAGTACTAGGAATTAATTAAATAATTTTCCTGGGGAGTAAAGCGCGGCTGACAACTTTACCGCCATCTTTGAGCCAATTGTCTAGATAATGTGGGACTCTCAACGTCTCACAACCCAATGGGCCTTCATGGTACAGGTACAGGGATAGCTTTACTTTTTACTCTACTTAAAGGAACAGTAGTCGCCCGTTTCAAAATTACTTAATATCCCATTATTTCCTCCGACGACTGAGGAAAGCGACGAATTACTCGGGATAGTCTGCCTCTTACCGGAGAATCGAACTCGCATGTTCTCAGTACTGAGTGCTGCTACCTACTCAGCCGTCGGTCGGAATGCTTTTCAGAGGCGGCTGTCGGTACCGCTCCTCGATGCGACTCATTTTCAGGTCAGATCAGGTCATGTGCTCTCCGCGCATGTTTTGGTTATTATAAGAAAACTAGACAAAGCCACGACTGGTTTTTCTCTTCCGAAAATGGAAACAAGTTCTTAAAATTCCAGTTTTTCTCGATTAACGGAACTGTTAACTAGAGCTTTAAGTTAGAACCGTCTTTCAATTTCTGGGTTAATAGAAACTTCAACCTACTTCCAGTACATTGCCGCTTGTTCGGGAGTGGCTACAAGGATTGCACGTCACGACACAGAGAATATCATATCTTACCTTCCCCAGGCAATTGCTCGTTGTGAAAGGCTGAAGCTTTTAAGGGCGGAGATTTAGTTCCTTGTTTGCGTTAAATGTTTTTCTTTCGCAAATATGCACGATGACTCCACGTTGGACGCCATTTTTATGGAGCCCGTCCTCGGCAAAGAGATACGAAATTGACGGTCTTATTGTCTCTGCCTTTCAAACCGAAGGTACACATGTGCGTTAGTAAATCAGTCTCTTGTAAGGGTCGACTTAAATTTATTTATACTCTGTATTTGTCAGGTGGGACTGAAATTAACGGGACATATCAGCTGTTAGTCTACGCTGATGATGTGAATCTACTGGGTGATAATGTTAGATACCATAAAGAAAAACACACAAACTTTAATTGACGCAAGTAAAGAGGTTGGTCTAGAAGTAAACACAGAGAAAACTAAGTATATGTTGCTGTCTCGTCACCAAAATGCAGGGCGAAATCGTGACATAAAGATAGCTAACAGATCCTTTGAAAATGTGACACAGTTCAGATATTTGGGAACAACGATAACAGATCGAAACCTGATTCAGGAGGAATTTAAGAGGAGATTGAACTCGGGTAATGCTTGCTACCATTCAGTCCAGAACCTTTTGTCTTCGCGTCTGCTGCCTAAAAGGGAAAAATTAGAATATACGAAACTATGATTTCGCCTGTGGCTCTGTATGGGTGTGAAACTTGGTCTTTGACATTAAGGGAGGAACATAGACTTGAGGGTGTTTGAAAACAGGGTGTTGAGAATATTCGGGCCGAAAAGTGATGAAGTGACAGGAGGTTGGAGAAAACTGCACAATGAGGAACTTCATAACTTGTACTCTTCTCCAAGTATAATTAAAATGGTCAAGACAAGGAGGATGAGGTAGGTAGGACATGTAGCATGTAACACGAATGGGGAGAAGAGAAATGCATATAGGATATTGGTGGAAAAGCCAGAAGGATAGAGACCATTGGGAAGACCAAAGCGTAGGTCGGTGGACAATATTAAGATGGATATTAGATAGGTACGATGGGATGGTATGGATTGGATCGATCTGGCTAAGGATATGGACCAGTGGAGGGCTCTTGTGAACACGGTAATGAACCTGCGGGTTCCATAAAATGCTGGATATTCTTGAGTAGCTGCAGAATTGACGGCTCCTCAAGAAGTGCTCAGCTCCATGAGTAAGTAAGCTACTCTGTATTTTTAACCGATTAAGTGAGTACAAGAAATATTTGTATTCAGAAGGTACTTGGTTCAATTTTTGTCGGATTTTGGGCTTTTCTTTACATATATTTATGAATACCGGAGTCATATCTCGAACTATGCCAAGACCTATTCCTTTCTGACCCGCAGCCATTCTACCGTTCGGCTGACGAACCAGTCTCTGGACGGACGCCCAGATTGTGCCTTCCGGATGCTTACGTGCTTGTCATTCTTCCCACAGCATTTGACGCCTTGGAGTATATCATCTGTATCCGAAACAGCGTCGTTTGATAATTGAAGAGTTAGTCTGCGTTTACGCAGTTTCGTGTCCTGCGCTGTCAGTGAAAAGTGAGGATGACTGAGGATTGTTGGAACTAGCTCAGAATTGTGTTGCGATTTTGTTGTAAGATTAATAATTTTTTTTAACTCTGATTCATACAGGCAAAAGGTAAAGTTGTCTCTGTGTTTAATTAGTTAAGCACTATGCCATGAAGGCATATGGGGGAGTGGAGGTATTGCTCCACCATTCTGCACTAGATGGAGGCGAATTTTCAACTTCACGCCCCGGCCTCTCTACCCCTGGGGAAAAGCTCCAAATACTCATTGCATAGGAGGCTAGGCGGGTCCCATAGCCTGGCTGGACACTGTGGAATAAAGAAAAATCGAACCCCGGCCATTGAGCTCGCAGTCCTTCGCTACACCGGCTGAGCGATCCCGACTCCAAGACTTATTAATATATAGTTTATACTATTTTTTTTTGTTGATTATATTCCAGGGTAGCTCAGTCAGTAAATTGACTGGTTACTAGGTGGACGACCGAGAATCGATTCCCGACAGGAGTACGAGTATTCATTTTTTCTCTTAGCATCCATAGCAGCTCTGGGGTTCTCTGATCGCTTATGTAATGGATAAGGATACCCTTTCCTCAGGGATAAAATTGGTTGGAGCGTGAAGCTATCTCCTGTCTAGTTCCGAGGTTAAGAATGCACGGAGAGTTACCCACAGTCCCTGTACGCCTTTGGGGATATAGTTTTACAGAGTATCGTATATTCTGTTTTCTTTGCAGATGGTGGAAAACTGAAGAGATGGGGACTTCCGTCGCGACACATTCCTGAGCATTATCACTCTCTGACACGGAGAGAAAGTGCTGATGTCTGTATCTCAGTATTTGAATGAGCAGAGAAGATGAAAGTCCCTAAAGAATCCGAGTAGCTTTGCATTCCTCTCTACAGTCTGTACAGTCTGCATGTCAGCCTGTTCATGGGCACAAGCCAATGAGGAAGAAAAACTTCAGGAAGTGTAGTGAAGTGTGACAGACACAAAGGTGAAGTGGCACGCTGGACCTTAACACGGAGAAAATAAGCGATTTTATTTATAGTGTTTGAACACATATAAAAAACGACGAAAAATTTGTACGATTGTTTTTAAATGCAATAGAAAGTTTGGCGAGTGTTAAAGATATTTCTTACTGTGCAAGAGATCTCTTTCTTGTGGCAATTCGTACGCTACATTTTAAATTGAAATGAACTTTTGTTAGAATTCTGTGTTTCGAACCAAGCACAAAAAAACATGACTGTTACGATGGATCACAAAAACAAAAGGAAGACATCATGGGATTCGAAGGTGAGTAGCCTTTGTCTGCTTAATATTGCATGCCCAGATTTTCTTTAGCGTCTCTCGGAATTGTTTTAATTAACTCGTCTCCTTTAGCCATCCTGCTATTCTTTTGGGCACCTAGGCCTGCACAGAATATCCAAGAAATAAGCGCAGAAAAACGGAAGGTGAGCACGTCGAAAATAGTTTGCATGAACATGGTCCGAAAAGCTTCGATAACGACTTAGAGCCATTCAAATGTACTCGTATTTTGGCAACAGAAGGAAGAGAATTGTGGTTACAACAATGACGTCTGCTATGGACACTTCTGAAGGAAGGTGGAGGTTAGAGTAGACGATGTGAATGACTCTTTGTCCTTAATCACCTTCCCCACTGAACAACAACACGTGAAGTTGTCGAACTTACAGGTGAGATCACCAGCCGATCACAGTGGCCGCGCGGTCTGAGACATGAACTGTCTTCGCTCGCTTAAACGCTGGGATCGTGGTTTCGAGACCCACTCGAGGCATGAATGTCTGTGCTCGTTTATTCTGTGTGTAGGTAGCGGTTAGGCGACGGGCTAATCCTACCTCCAAGGAGACCTACAGACTGTGTATAGGATTAAGAAACTGAAAAAGCGACCAAGATCCAACAAAAGGATTGTAGGGTGATAGATAGATAGATAGATAGATAGATAGATAGATAGATAGATAGATAGATAGATAGATAGATAGATAGATAGATAGATGGTTTGTGAGTTCACCACGTATATTAAGCATGTGACATCAGGCGTTAATTTCAAGTGAGCTCTGCGTGTAGTCAAGTGATGTCTTAGTTTGTAAGTCTGTGATTGAAATTCAGGAGTACAGATCCCGAGAATACGCCGATATGTACATAATTCTCGGCCAAGCTTCTGGTAATGGTGTAAGATTGTAGGCGGAGATGTATCCTCAACGTAGACTTCCGTGCCTGCGCATGATTCACGTTAGTGATCGTATCACGGAGACTTGTGGTGTCACCCTTCTGCGGAAGGAGGAGGCGTGTACTAGAAGTCAGTGTGTCGAGACACGGAATCCCGTTCCAGAGCTCGTCAAATGTAAGCTGCCGCACATGTGGCACACGGCAGTGCGGCGACTTCCCCCTGAACAGTTGCTATACCCTTACCAGTTGCAAGGGACACACGTCCTTAAGACCGCTTGATTTTCTCTCACGCCAAGAGTTTTGCCACTGGTTCCTTCGACAAGTGATGCAAATCTCTCTTTATCAGCCATGTGCAGGCTTCCTCTGGAACGGCATACTGAATTTCCATAACAGGCATATTTGGATTTGCTAAATCCACATAGTAGAATTCAATGCAGACATCAACAGCAGTTTTCAATTAATGTTTTGATGGTTTTGTTGGGGACTGTTTCGTAAGCCTATAAGTTTTGCCTTATACACTCAGTGGCGTTGCTTGCCAACATTGTTTGCCAGCGTACTGGGTGCTGCCCGGCTGCGTACTCGACGAAACCTGTGGTTCATATGCGAGTATCATGCTGCAGCCCACTTTAGTTACGCTGCAAGGAATTACCTTGAGACTGCCTACATTGGTCTATGGATAGGGCGGCAGGGACCGATATCCTGGCCAAGTCGTTCATCAGACCTGAATCTCCTCCATCCTTCCTTCTGGGGACGTGTAAAAAAAATAGTGTACGATTTAGCGGTGAACATTGCAGAAGAAGTGCTGCAACGCTTTCGCAATGGTCGCTCCTTTGTCCCCAACACTCCTGGCATTCTTTCAGTGCGTCAGTTAATCCATGCGTTTTGGGGCCGAAGCTTGTGTGGCAGTGGTAGGCCAACATTTGGAGCACCTATTGCAACCCTAAAAACAATCGTTACCTCCTGTCACTGTAATGTGAAACTAAATTTAGTCAGTTTTGCCTTACTTACTGAAAAGAGCTCTTTTGTTATTAATAATATTTGTCTGACAAATATTTAACTGAAGATGTATTGTCCTGTGACACTGAGGCTACTTTTGCAACTGGGTTCTACCACCCTACTGTTCTGTGTTTTTATTATTATTATTTATTATACTGCAATTGGGTTTTAGCCCGGTGGCAGTAGTACACAATAGGACACAACAGACAAGTAACACACATTACACTAAGTGACAACACGTTCAAACAAAACACAATACACAAAACACAACAATAAGGACATCCTACCACAGTGAATACAAACCAAATACGATTAACAACTACAACAATTACAGAGNCCTTTGCCTAAAATTGCTTGGTTTACAGGACAGAGTACCTAAAGCATCTGCAGGTAGTTGGTTCCAGAGCTGTATGGTCCTATTTACAAAGGAGTATTTCCCGATATCTGTCCGTTGCTTTCTACTCCTAATTTTCTTGCCATGATCACCCCTGCTCAGATAGCATGGTGTTTCTAATCTGTCACCTATAGCCTTCCAAGCCCGTTCTCCCGTGTATGCTTTGAAGAGAGCACATATGCGAGCTATCTTTCTGCGCTCTGTCAAGGTTTCCCAGTTCGATTCGTTCCTATGGTGTGCAAATTTAGCCGCTTTCTTTTGCACCCGGTCTAACGCATTAATCTGTCCCCCCCTGTAAGGATCCCAGCACGCCGCCCCATATTCCAGAATCGGACGCACTAAAGATGTGTATGCTAGACTTTTAGTTTTGTTGTTGAATGGAGAGGTTGACAGTGATAAAAGACAACCATTAATACTGTTCACTTTAAACTCCAATTTTCTTCAAAAGTGTCCCTAGCACACCATTACTCTCGTATCCACAGTTCTAATCCTGCTCATGCCGGAACACCTTCGAATGGCCCCAATTCTTTACCAAAGCTTTTCCGGACCCATGTTTGTATATACATTTATCATTGTTTTGGGCCATGGTACAGCCTCCAAATTTCTGTAATTATTTCTGGGACACTCTGTATACAGATTATATTGAGGCCATGGAAAGAGTGGAATGGATCAAACCCCCTCCCTCCACATCTCCTTTGAGCTCTTGCTCTTCTCCCTTCAAGTCACTGCTGTATACTCCGCCCTGGTCGCCTATCCATTCTGTTCCTAGAAGTGTTGGTGGTTATAGTAACGCGATGACCTTCGCCAGATACAAGCCCTCTGCGCTTGCTCGTAACGACTGGAGGGGAGTACACAGTAAACAGAATAAAGTCTTGCGCGCGGTCATCCCCACTATCGCTGGGGCTTCTTTCCGTGGTTCCAGTATGCATAATATTTTTTGTTTAGCTGTTAAATGATTGTTTTATATGAGTGCGAAACTTGATCCCTTGTACAGAGAGAAGAACATACTCTGCTAATCTGAAAGTAAGACATTACCTGGAAAACCTAGGCTTAGATAAGTGGATAATGTTGGGATATTCTGCTAACATCTGTCGACATAATTGACTTTTAGTGAAGTTGAAGGAAAATACGAACACTTCGCGCTAAGACCCAAAACTTCTCTGAAAATATCTCGTTGTTTCCTACACAACTGACGGTAGCTTAGTGGGGTTACCATAGGAGGAAGCCATGGTCATCCTGGTCATTAAATTCACACCACTTCTTATCTAAACAAAAGTTAACGTCACAGTCTCACAATTTAGACTTACCTCGACATCTGATATTTACTTTGAAGTGAAATATTTTTCGTTTTAAGTTAGTTTGATCAGTAATTTGTTTTACTTCTACGAGCTGAAGTGAAACGCCTTTGGTTTTAAACCTATTTTCTGACAATAACTAACATGTTGAGGACATTTTCGCGTAATGCTTTTTGCCAGTATTTCAATTAAAAAGAGGCTATAAATAAAACAACATGACATTCTATATTAATAAGACGGGTGAGATAAATGAGAACAGTAAAAACTAAATGCAGAAAGCGTCAAAATGAAACATGTGAACGTGCTTGCTATCCTTCCCACAGGCCGAATGGCTGGGCTGCTAACACAAGCTCCTGTTGACAGTTCAACTGACTGCGCTTGTACCCGTATTGACCACAAAATATTGCAGTAGCAGTTATTGCATCTCAGCACAGAACCACAGCAAGTTTCTGATTGAGAGGGAAATCGTGCTGGCAGGGGAAACACTTTGTATTTATGACGCAACACTCAGCACGGCCGAGTTTAACGACATGGTGCATCGTTTCACAAATCACGACGAATTGCACAGCAGGAGCCTTGCTCTGACGCCAAGTAGAAAATGAAAACATTCAGCTGCTTTGTCTTGGAGGCGGAGAATATTTGTTCCAAAATTATAATCAGTTTCGTTGCCTGTTCCATAACCTTTTAATCTATATTCTGCTAATATAACATAGAGGACAGAAGATAATATTGTAACACGTATACCCATTGTTAGGCAACGGCGCGGTAAACATGCCTTCGCAAAAATAGAGGAAGCGGTGTTTTCTGTGTATTCCGCGCCACTCATTGTGACACGTGACAAGTGTCTTCTGTAGGTCCGTGCTGCTCCTATATATGAGAGCCAGTTTGAAGGAGAGGGGTTCGAAGACTTCCAACGTAGTCCTGCGACTCACAAGAGGCGACGAAAAGGGAACCCAGTACGTGAGGGTATAACCGGGCCATCCTCTTCCTCGGGATATGAATACGGGAACCTGGCCCTCCAGGTTGGGGGAGTTCTGAATGTAAGACTAAAATATGGTCGCGAGCCCCTCGGGACTCTGACCGCGCTGGCGAGACTAGCAGCAATTGTAAACTGCAGACCAATCCTCTCGCCAGATAGGATGTTACATTAAGGACTATAACCACAAGTCTTCTGTTGGAGAAAAAAAAATTGGTCGTGGGTCTCAAAAGACTTAACGCCTCGCCAAGACGAACTGATCGCGGTTAAATCGCCAGTCGTAAAGTAACTCTGACTCTGACTTTGAGCAAGAGAGATAAGAGAATTGGAATTGGGAGTTCAGACTCTGTAGGAGTATAGAACAGTTGAAGAAAGCAGTCTTCTGGGATTTGGCACCGTGTATATGTGGTGTTAACCGACGTTTCGGAGGAACGTATCGTCTCCATCTTCAGGGTAGAAGAAAAAATATAAGAAATCTGCAAGCGAAGAGACCGTGAGAACCGGTAAAAGCAGTGCAGTCTGCTTTTACCGGTTCTTATATTTTTTCTTCTACCCTGAAGATGGAGACGATACGTTCCTCCGAAACGTCGGTTAACACCACATATACACGGTGCCAAATCCCAAAAGACTGCTTTCTTCAAATCTTGAGTAGCTGCACAAATGGCATCTTCTCAATGAGGACTATATCCAAGAAGTAAGTTAGTTAATAGAAAGTTTTCAGCTGTTAATGAACATTCATGTGCTCGTACGAGTTATTGGTTACATGATATTTTTGGAACATACTTCTTGGGAGGCATGGATTTGGACAAGAGCATAAACATAAAGGATCTTAAAGTAGTATTATGTGTTATGTGGAGAAGACCGGACTCACTTGGGATAGGGATCCGTGGCCGGTTTCTGTGAACACAGTGTGACCCCATGCGTTCCATAAGTACAAGGAAATTTCCGATGAGCTAATAACAGTGAACTGCTCTGTGAAGACCAACAGTGCAGTTAGACAGTGCCTTAGAAGTAAAGAAAATAAGAAAGCACAAGGAACAAAGGGTACAAAAAAAAAGAGAGAATGAAAACAAAAATGTAAGAAAGTAAGAAAGAGAAAGAAACCAATTAACAAGCAGGCAAAAGAAGCAAATTTTCAGTCGGTTGGAGAGTTTGAATTTTTCTTTTTTGGATCTCTGGGTTTGTCTCTGAAGAGTACTATCTTCTGGGGATGTGATGCCGTCTAGTCTGATAGAAGTTTATTAATGTATCGGAAGAAAGTACTGTCTCCATCTTCAGGGCCGAGGAGTAAACAACAAGGAAACAGGAATCTTACGTTCATCCGAAATAAAATACACTTGTACCAGACTACACAGCGTCACACCCTAGAAGATAATGCTATTCCAGGTCAGTTGTTTGTTTCCTTAAGCGCTTGGAAATTTGTTACGTTGATTAAGCAGTTAAGTCATTGGATTTGATTTACTTAAGGACGGGACTTCAGCATATTGAATTATGTTTATAGCGTCGAATACTATGAAAATGGTAACCGGGAAAAGTTGTGGAAATAAGCAGACTTTGCCTGTTTTAAGGTGCTGCCCCAGAATTCGGTCCTAGCGCGAATGTAGGCACCTGTGTGTTTCAGGCCCTATGGACGCCCACATACTGGCCAGGCTTTCAAACTACTGAACCTCAACAGTAGAGCCATCCACCTGCATACTATGAGAGTGTAAAATTCTGGCCTCAGCTCTAGATGGAGGCAAGCTGTCCGTCGTTGTCCATTCTTTGGCTCTGAAGCTGAGCGGGTCTCAGAGAAGGTCTAGATAATGTGGAGAATTTCTTGGCCTTGCCGAGAATCGAACCCCAATTTCGCGGCCGTTCTTCCCGTAGTGTTATCTATGTAGGACTGAGCGATCCCGCGTATAATTCTTGAAAAGTCCTTTCGGTGCTTGAATATTGAGAATAACCACAGACTGCAGTAGTGCATGTTGTTTTCGGCTGCCTTGTAGTACGTATCCAGCAGATCGCAAACCCTACCGAATCCTTTGTTCTCTACGCACATGCTGGGATATTACCTTAGATTAGCCACGTCTGTTTTTCTCGCATTTTCCCTATTCTTTCATTATCTACATTTCTAACACTCGGCGCTATGTGTTCTTAAACCTGTCATTTAAATCGAATGCACGAATGGTGAATAAATTAATGAATGGATGGATGACCAATCAACTATAATTTCCCAAGTATACTGCGCTAACAATATTAGGTTAGCTGTTATATATAATGCAATAACTTTCAATTTCATACTTAGATCTGCTTCAACTCGCATAGATCCAAATATATTCCTCAATATTAAGGTCTGAAAAAATATTCAATTTATATTTTTTCCTGAGAGTAAATAACTTTTTCACACCATACAAACACCTGGTAATAATACTGTTTTTTTTTTCTGTCTGAAGCTTAAGTATTTTTGAAATAAAAACAAACTCCGTGGCTTTATTCCGCAAGCGAACTATGCCAACCGAGCGACCGCCGTTTGTCGGCGAAGTTAGTGCCAACTTTAGCGGAAAGAGGGTGTCGCGTGGTCAGAGCAACGAATCCCCACGGCCTTTAATTTCGGTTTTCTAAACCGGATTCTTGAAATCAAACAATGATAATAAAGGGTGTTCAATTTATGAAGCTGCGAATTCGCCTGTGAAGCGATCCTATCAGAACTAGTGTAAAGAAACTGTCGACAGGCTTAGGTCAGCTTGACAGCGTCATATAATGAAAACCCCATAGTTTATCGAACTTCTGGCAAGATAGGTCCACAGACCAGAAGCACACCTCACAACACACTTCTTTTTAATATTAACTTTTCGTTTCCTTCTACTTCCATGATGTTTTCATACCCAGTTCCTAAACATAACATGTTCTGTTCGTACGAAACACTGCTTATTCTCAGCCTGTCTTCTTGCTACAGCGATAGGTGGCCCGCATAAATCACGAAGGCTAATATTCTCAGTTTTGTATTTACATTATCTGTTCAAGTCCACATGCTTTCCTGAGCACTCTTATTTTAATTCTTGCACTAAGATATGCATTATAAGAACCACATTCGTATACATCTTGGTCTGTATGTCTGTTGTTGTTGTGTTCTGGAAATTAGAGGGCATGACTGGATTTTGCAGTGAACTCAGTCTCAGCACAAGAATCGCGTTGCCTCTTCGAAATGTATGTCGAAGATGAAATCTTACGCTCAGATGCATCGTCTTAATTACTTTTGGAGCCGAGCCCTTCTTGAGTAGCCGCCAATTTTGCAGCTACTCAAGAATTTACCAGCATTTTATTGAACCCGAAGGTTCATTACCCTGTTAACAAGAGCCCTCCACTGGTCCCTATCCTCAGCCAGATCAATCCAATCCACACCATCCCATCCTATCTCTCTCAGATCCATTTTAATATTGTTCACCCACCTACACCTTGGTATTCCCAGTGGTCTCTTTCCTTCTGGCTTTCCCACCAACACCCTATATGCATTCATCTTCTCCCCCATTCATGTTACATGTCCTGCCCACCTCATCGTCCTTGACGTGATCATTCTATTAATACTTGGACAAGAGTACAAGTTATGAAGCTCCTCATTATGCAGTTTTCTCCAACCTCCTGTCACTTCATCCCTCTTCAGTCAAAATATTCTCAGCACCCTGTTCTCAAACACCCTCAGTATAGTACCTCCCTTATTATCAGAGACCAAGCTTCACACCCATACAAAAACACAGGCAAAATTATATTTTTGTATATTCTAATTTTTATGTTTTTGGACTGCAGACGAGAAGACAAAAGGTTCTGGACTGAATGGTAGCAAGCATTACCCGAGTTCAGGCTCCACTGAATTTCCTCCCGAATCAGGTTTTGATATGTTATCGTTGTTCCCAAATATCAGATGCATCTTCTGCAGATAATAATTCAAGAATTTCGTAAGCAGTGGAGACGCAACTGCAACTGACTGGACATGGTCCACGGATGACTGCAGAGTTCTGGTTTAACGTAAAGTGTGGCATTTATTCATGAATTTATGTCTGTTTTTGTTACTAGCTGTGTCTTTATGGCCTCTAACTATTCAGAAAATACCAAGAAGCATTTACGCAGTAAATACATACCTGTATCATTACATAACTATACTTTGCGAAAGAGGCAAAGAAAAAAGGCAGTGGTGGGGAGAGAAAGAAAAAAGAGAATCAAATGCAAGAGAATGAAAACAAGGACGAGAGAGAGAGAACGATATAAAGAGAGATGTGGCGAAAGAGACACGTGACAAGTGCGAAACCTTTGGTGGCAACATGCCACTGGAATGTTTCCCTGTTAAATTCCTCAAGGAGCTAATTATTTGCGGAAGAGTCACTTGGGTACTCTTACGGGGTACCACGGCCAGGACACGCCAGTCGCCAGGGTGTCATCGCCGGACATCATCACTGATGATCCATTTCCGGAGATACAGGTTCATTTTGTCAGGAGAAAAATTTCAACCAAGATATTTGTTAACAGCAATGTAGTATCCAACCATTGTTACGGTCCCTTTGAGACTAGTTTGACCTTATTGGCACTCCA
This sequence comes from Cryptotermes secundus, assembly GCF_002891405.2. NCBI lineage: Eukaryota > Metazoa > Arthropoda > Insecta > Blattodea > Kalotermitidae > Cryptotermes > Cryptotermes secundus. The sequence goes on along the minus strand of NW_019733838.1, from coordinate 549,516 downwards.
ACCCCGACCCCTCGGTGGTCCAGCCCGTAGCCGGTCACTATACCGACTGCGCTATCCCGGTTCCTTCCACCCATACCGTCTGCAACATTCGCCTCACGAAACTCCAATTTTGAAATTCATCACGTCCCTGCAACACGTCTAGAAAGCGAAGAGTACTTCGCACATTCTATACTATGATACTGGATGTACGTGTTTTATGAACCTCGCGTTCCGGCCGCTTTGTCAGTAGTAAATTCTACCAGAGCTCAAGAGGGGGCTTGACGGACCCCAGAGTTTTTCTGGGTGTGCTGTAGTGGAAAATTCCACCACCTGAAACGGAATTTGAAGCCCGATTGCCAGTCTAATGGCTGAAGGATCGCTTCTTCGTTTGTTTTTCCCCTACGTAGCCCTAGCAGATGGAAACATTATAAGCGCCCCAATGCGACGGGATGCTGAAATATAATATTTTGTCTTCTCGGCTACTGTCTAAAAACGTAAAAATTATGCTATAAAACAAGTAAAATTTTGCCCGTGGTTCCGTGTGGATGTGAAATTTGGTGTCTGATATTAAGGTAGGAACATAGAGTGAGGGTGTTTGAGAACAGGGTGTTGAGGAGAATATTTGGACCGAAGAGAGATGAAGTGACGGGAGGTTGGATAAAACTGAATAATGAAGAGATTCATAACCTGTACCCTTCTCCAAGCATTCGGCTGAATCCAGCGTGCTTATGGAAGTGTGTGCTTGGGTGTGAGCAGTGTTCGAAGATGGGTGAAACATTTTAAAGATGGGAACACCAGCATCGAAGATGAGCCTCGGAGCGGTCGTCCTCGAACAGTTTCAACTGAACGCAACAAGGAAAGAGTGGATGAGATCATTGAAGATGACAGGCGTGTGACTGTGGACACAATAGCCCGAAAACTTGGAATAGGGCACAGTGCAGTACAGGAAATTATTGAAAGCTTGGGCTATAGGAAAGTTTATGCTCGTTGGGCCCCGCGGTTATTGACCGAAGACCACAAAGGTCACATTCGAAGCAATTGCAAAGATGGGGTGGGAAGTTCTTCCACACCCCTCCTATAGCCCTGATCTGGCACCCTCCGACTACGATCTTTTCGGATTTATGAAGGATCAGCTGCATGGACAACGTTTTAAGACAAGGGAGGCAATTCAGAAAGCAGTGCGTCAGTGTCTTCGGATGGCTGGAACGGAATTTTACAGAAGGGGAATTTTCAAACTCCCAGAACGCTGGGAATAATGTGTACAGAGAAGTGGCGATTATGTGGAAAAATAAAGAGAGGTCTGTATATTGAGGTGGTGTATTTGGTTTGTCAATAATAAGGCATGTTACTTTACAAAAAATTGTTGCTCATGACTTTCAGTGGGACCCTCGTATTTAGGATAATCAAGTCAAGGAGGATGAGATGGGCAGGGCATATAGGGCGCATGGGTATAACAAATACATATAGCATTTTGGTGGGAAAACCAGAATGAAAGAGACCACTGAGTAGGTTTCGACGTAGATAGAATGATAATATTAAAATCGATGTTAGATAAGAGAGTGATATTGACTGGATTGATTTGGCTCATGATAGGGCCCAGTGAACCTTCGGGTTCCATAAAATGTCAGGAAATTCTTGAGTAGGTGAACCACTGGCGGCTTCTCAAGGACTGTGTCTACTTTCTTCTCCCCTTATTCATACTGTATCCATATTTCTGAACCGTACGTTAACTCTGGTGCACACAGTGCTTAAACTGAAGAAATGCTGGCGATGTGGAGTCGCTCCGTCCATCTTCACTTTCTGTGTCAGAAAAGAGTTGATGTTAAGGACAAGAGCAAGAAGTGAATTCCCTTCGTGTCTGTCCACATAACCCTCTCTTTTAAAGAAGTAATTTTAATTTACTATAAATGTGCTCGCTAGGCACAAGCTTCTAAGGTGTGCTTCACTTGAAGTAAGATCGGCCTTGTGGATGTTTAACGAAATATAAAGGGAACATTGTTTATGTCTAAGGAGTATGGTAGATAGCGGGACGAGCTTTGTAACAATGAGATATTTGTAACAAATTAATAAGGTTACCATATTGCATGGTTGAGCTGTTAGTGCTCCATGTTTGGATTGTCCCAGATTCGAATCTCTGCCTCGAAAGCCGGATATTTTAAGATTGCTTATGGATTTCCTCAGTCCACTGAGAACAATACCTGGATGGTACCTAAAATATACCACGGCCACTTCTTTGATATTGTCATTCGTAATCACTCTTCTGCCATTCAACCGCAGTCCCAAATGCACCTGATCTATGCAAATGATTTAATGAACCTAACGCCAACGCAGTATTCAAACTTGGAAAGAGCGCATCTGGAAAATACGAGCATTTGTAACCTCCTACAAATCAGAGTGTATCTTTACACTCTTGCAAGTCTCCCTAGCGCAGAGAGACGGCATAATTGTTTGTTACCAGTGTTACTGTACTGTGGTGCTGACAGCAGGAAGGACACTGCATTCCCTTGCTGTATGGCCTTGTAACTGGAGCAGGTGACTTGAAGGAGAGCGACCCACTTCCAGAAGTAGGCCACAGATTTGTCTGGTAGGTGCACGAAGCAGGACTTAAGGAACTGAGCAAGGAAGAATGAAAAACTGGAAAAGTATACTGCTCAGTAAGTCTGCAGGGTACATAACATAGCCTGAATTTCGGACTTTTAATTTAGAGCACAAATTCATAAACGGATGGACGTATGACAGTACGCGGTGGGTCTAGAAACAAGTCGCACTTGACTTCACGGACACCTGCCTGAAGGTGAAGTGTTCAGGTGCTTAGGTACTCCGTTATGAGCAGGTTTTGCTTGTTCTTGTTTCCTGGACATAATCGAAATCAATTGAACACACAACAGAAAGTAGGTATCAACGTGTTGAAATCTGAAGGTCATCGAGAACAGACACTGAACCTGTTGCATTTTGCGTCCCACCCATGGTCCCATTATAATAAAGCACATCTCCTGTTTTAAGAAGTGAATTTTTACGACTACCGGTATGTAAGTACATTTTAATATTATAGTAATCATTAGTGGAAGTTCTTGTTTTCGAGTCTTCATGTTTCAGCCAACCGACCGTCATATTCTACTGGTTGATAAACACAGATCCCAGTAATAATATTATAACGGATTTAATCAATGCGTTGCCAGGCAACACCTCGTAGACACGAATAGAGGCAAAAATACACGGGAAACAGTCTCCTGTAAGGTCCGCACCGAGCGAAAGCACGGAGCTATAGAAGTCTGTTGCCAGACAACGCAGCTGTAAACATGCATCCACAACAATGTGAGACGATGTTTTCCGTGGGGTCCGTGCAAAGGAGTTATCTTAAAGACGAACGGCGCCACAAGTTCACCATTCAGAGGACCTGGTGTGAGCGGTGAAATATTAAAAGTAATGAAGATAAACTCAAGATGTCTGTTTCTCTCGTAGTCATCGACCTCCTGAGTCTAGTCTTACTTTAAAGGGACGAAATATTCCATTTGTAAATAGCGCAAAATATCTAGGTGTAATCTTCGATAGGAGAGTTACATGGAGATTGCACATAGAAATGATCGAAGCCAAGGCCTTCAGAACATTGATTAGAGTATATTCCCTATTCATTAGTGAGCGATTGAGCGCTAAAATTATAATGATCCTCCACAAAGCTCTTATTAGATCCGCAATGACTTATGCTAGTCCCTCCTGGGAGTTTGCGGCTGACACTCATCTAATGAATTTGCAGCGCCAGAAAACAAGGTTCCCCGCACCACTGGCAATTTTCCAAGGCGCACACCGGTCCGCGATTTGCACATGGCATTCAAAATCCCGTATGTATATGACTTTATAACAAAATTATGCAGGAGACAAGCAGAAGTCATACAAAATCATGATAATGAGAATGTTCACAACATCGGACAAGCCGAAGCCCGACACAGAAAGTATAAGAGGCTTAAGTAGTTACTATAGGATTCTGACGATGGTGTATAACACACTGATATGTTGGGTTTCTGGACTTTAACCAGGACGATGGATAAAGTCCAAAAACCCAACGTATCAATAAGAGGCTTAAACTTGGCGGCGGTCAGGCATACGACCGTTCAAGTGACTAGGCTGCCGTGGTAGCAAATACTACTAGAAATAGGGCATAATCTGCTGTACTGAGCCTAGACTGACAGAGACCTTGTGTATATTGTACATAGAAATAGGTATTAAGATTGAATTTGTAAACGTAAATCCTGTCAATGGACTTACTAATACGGACTATGACTGACAAATGACAGACCCGACCTCTCGTCAGAGAGGGTGCCCCAAATGGACAGGGCAGTAACGTTCAGGTGGGCCGTGCCATAGCCCAAGTAGTTAGTCGCTGGCTTCCCACAGCGGCGGCCCGGGTTAGATCCCGGGTCTGGTCAAGTGGGATTTGTGGTGGTCAAAGTGGCGCTGGGGCAGGTTTTCTCCGAGTACTTCGGTTTCCCCTGCCAATCTTCATTCCACCAATTGCTCCACAATCGCCCTCACCTATCATCTGGGGCTGGTACAATAGGCCAGAAATGGCCGCAGTACAAAGGACTTAGTCCCACCCTACTAGCAATAAAAAAGGCTTTCATATAAAGAAAAAACAAAAAGAAAAAATCTGGTCATGAGCCCTAGCTGGGTCTCGACACCAAGACAGACTGAATGACCGTCAGTCGCAATTTGACTTTGACTTTGACTTGACCACAAGTGCAGTTCTGAGTTCTCGTTGGGAGACAGCCACGGAAAGTTCGTCGTAGAGAAAGAATAAGAAGTCGGCCTGTGATTAGAAGAATTTATTTATGTGTAATATTTAGAGCGTGTGATTCAGTGAGACTGCTATAGTTCCTGTGTTTTAATTGCACTATCAGGAGAGTGTAAATCAGCGATAGCGTTGTATTGCGTGTATTTAAATGTGATTAAGGGAACTTGTACCAAGGTGCTAACAAATCCAATCGTCCGAAGTAGAACCCGTTATTTTCGTCGCGCGTACCCCTCTACAGTTCCTACCGCTCAGAAAGCATTTCGTCTTTGTTACGAAGTTCAACTGATTAATTCTGCTTAAGAAAATAATAAAAGCGATCATCGCCCGCGCATTCTAAGGCGTGAAATATCTTCTCTTACTCAAACACTTGGATCGTGGTTTCGAATCCCGCTCGGGGCATGGATGTCTAGTGCGTTTATTCTGTGACTGTGTTGTCCTGTGTAGGCAGCGGCCTTGCGACGGGGTTATCACGTGACTGTAAGAGTCCTCTGCCTTGATGGAGTATACTGTGTGGCCTCTTCCCGTTTAGAAATAATTCTGAAACTGTGAATCTTACAGACAGTCGGTAGGACTCCTTTGACGGGGAATCAGCCTCAGGCAAGGCCGCTACCTACACAGGACAGCATTCGGATATCAGAATTAAGTTATTCTGAATGGCCTCTGTGGTCTAGTGGTCAGATTTCCTGCCTACAGATCTAGAGGTCCGGGTTCAATTCCCGGCGCTATAAGATTTCCTGAGAAGTAGTGGGTCTGGAACGGGGTCCATTCAGCCCCATGAGGATAATTGAGGAGCTGTTTCAAGGAAATAGCGACTTCGGTGTAGAAAACCGAGATTAACGGCCGTGGGGATTCGTTGCGCTGACCAGGTTACGTGCTGGATGACCGAGGAATCATGGTTTGATTCCTAGCAGAGTTTTTCTTTTCTTACATCGTTCAGACCGGCTCTGGGGCCCATTCAGGGTCCTGTCCAATTGGTACCATGGGATGAGTGGCCGGGGGCGTAAGGTTTGTCCCTCACCACCATCTGATGCAGAGGCTAAGAATGTTTGGAGCTTACCTTCACTCCCCCGTGGCAAAACGTAGCGTGGCGTGACGTGGCCTCCAAGCACAGGGACAACTTTAAAGAAACATTTTCGTTGCAGTAGCCGGGGTAGCTCATTTGCTACAGCCACTGGGCTTCGGGCTGGACGGCCGAAGATTTCGGATTCGATTCTCAGCAAGGGGAAAATATTGTTCTCTTCTCCATAATATCCATACCGGCTCGGGGCCCACTACAGTGGCTGCTGGAGGCTTGAGGCTGACCACAGCTCAATCCAGTGCCGAGGTTAAGAATGATGGAGTTGTATCTCCACTCCCCCATACGTCTTCATGGTCTGATATGTAATTAATTATGCCACAGGGCAATTTTACCGTAACCTATTCTTATTGATGTTCAAAAAGCATAATTTTACTGAAAATGAAAGTAAACAGTATGTAATTCGGATAAATTAAGTAAGCGATAAGCCTACTCGAAGTTGAAATTAAGCATCATATTGAAGAGTTCTGTCTCCTGGGATATTATGCCATGAAGCCCGGTAAAAAGTCAAATGACGTTTCGGAGAATTGTAGGATGGCTCTGCATGCTGCCTGCTTGAAGCTGGTTTCATGCTGGTCTTACTCTTCGATGGAGGCGATATGTTGCTCCGAAACATCGGTTGACTTTCACAGGACGACATGGCGTTGCATACCGGAAGATGGAACTCTTCGTAGCGACCGCTTTGTGAACCTAAAATGCAACAAACACGACATTGTTAGAGCTGATATTGAAGAGAACACACTTGCAGAAGAATGCCGTCTTCTGAGATGTGGCTCCGTGTAGATCTTGTGTCAGCCGACGTTTCGGAGGAAGGCATCGGTTCCATCTTCAGCTTAGAAAAATCCGCGAGCAGGTGGCTGCAGACTCTGCCCTGAAGATGGAGGTAATGCATTCCTCCGAAACGTTGGTTCACACAAGACATACACGGCGCCACATCCAGAAGACGGCATTCTTCATAGTCACCGCCGTGAAAACTTCAAATCTTACACACCTGCTGAAATTTATCTTTGCTGAAGTTTGTTAAGTAGAATATGTTTCGTAAGATTGAAATTACACAGGGTGCGTCTTATCGACTTCAAACTAAACAATGTATACTTATTGAGCTATTTGCTGTGAGTGATTCAAGAAACATGATCGGAACAAACTTTGCAACACACCCTAGGTGGTGTTACATGTCATTGTGGTTGAAGGGAGCGTCTTAGTGAAGTGACCTATCAGTCCAAGTGAACGGATTAGGGCTTGGCTTGGCTGCATGCCTTACAACATCCTTCACCTTATGCGCCAGGCGTGACCCCTCGGCTACGTTCTCCGTTATTTTGCTACACACCCAAACAACTACTAGGAAGTGCATCATCCCCTCCACTCCATTGTATTTACATCACAACACGCAGAGGTACAATTTTTTAAGTCGTAATACAACCCTCAGAAAGGAAGCCATTAGAGTTGCTACAGATCACGGAGGTTAACTCTGAACATTCCAGTTATGTTCAAAGCTATTACTGGTTCATCGTCCGAACATATTAAAATCGGTAAGTCTCGAAAATTGTTTTGAGAAGTCAGCGGAGTATAACCTATTTCGTTTCTGTTCATCTGAAGACAAGGACAGACTCAATTCCCGAAACGAATTGGTCTTAATAAACTTGACGATGGACAAAGTTCAAACTTTTAGCTGTAAAGAATGTGTTACGTCATCGGCAAAGGACTTTAAATTTAATTTCCTTTAGTTACTTCTTAGAGACGAGGTAGCGCAGTAGGTATAGTGACTGGCTGCGGGCTGGACGACTGAGGAGCCGGTGTTCGAGTCCCGGTAGGGTCAAGAATTTTCTCTTCTCCAAGTCGTCCAGACCGGCTCTGGGACCAACCCAGCAGCCTATCCAATGGGTACCAGGGGTTCTTTCTCCGGGGTTTAAGCGGCAGGGTCATGAAGCTGACAACTAACCTCCAATTATTGCCGAGGTCAAGAAAATGTGGATCTATATTTCCACTCCCCCACACGCCTTCATGGTGTAGTGCTTAATTCTTAATCCGTTAAGCACAGAGATAAATTTATCTTTTTACAGTTGCTTCTTTTCATTTTGAAAGACAGCGTTTGTAAGTCCTGTGGGAAAGACATGAACTTCAGAATCAGGGATGAGAATGGCTTTTAACAGAATTCTGCAATCCTTTCAGAGAACTGTATAAAAATTCTTCTGCCTCTTTCTGCCTACTTAGGATCTGGCTAATGTTTCGTGAACGGTTTGCACTAAATGCAGTAAAGCCACTGTTGCGTGGATCTGCTTTTATTATAGTCGGGACCGGTCAGCCGATGAGAAATGCCCCTCCCCCTGACGAAAAAGACCCCCCTTTCCCAAACCTTCGATTGCATATAGCCATGAACGAGCCTCTAGCCTCACACTGACAACTTCTTCACAGTTTCCAGACACTGGTACTCCAGCCCTGAAATAGTTTTCCTATAGAGTTGCTTAAAGTGTTTAGTTTCCTGGTATTAATACTAACAACATGAAGAAAAGCAAATCAATTAATTTTTGTATAAATTTTAAGCTCAATGATTGCTACATTTACCTCCTGCTTTAACATTAAAAATGTTCACGGTTAGTCCGTTGTGTTTCGTGTGATTCTCAGAAAAAGTAGCCACGATTTTCCTTAGCATTTTTAACAACGTATCTTTACTTAAGCTTACCTCCCGTGAAGCAGAGACTGAATGTTAACTGTTGCTTCTAAGAAATTCGTGCTTCAGAGAGTTACCATAAAATAAATGAAGAAAAGTTTGCAAAATATGCTGGGGCCTAAGCAGTCTCTTGTTCATCTATGCTGTCTCGTGGACCCTGGGTGTAGTTATTGGTATAACCCCCCTATCTCCAGTCAAATTGAGGAAGTAGGACGTAGCCCAATTCTGGTTACACCGAACTGGATGCTTACGAAACACTGGAATTCAACATATATTCAGTTTAGTTAATTTAATACGGCATGACCGAACATAAAGATTCGCAGCAATTCGGTTGCACCCGTAATTTTGTTTTCGTATTATTATCAAGCCTCTGTGTTATATTTTATTTCTCATACATAACAGGAGCTGAGGATGTATTGTACCTGCCACTCGGCGCTACAGCCCTGGGTGAGCCTTGGTCTCCTCTACAACCAGTCTCCACTGCTCTCTATTCCTCATCTTCTCTACCCATCCTTTCACATTCATTTTCTTCAGGTCGTTCTCAACATCGTTGAGCCATCTCAAGGGGAAGTTTTTTTGTTATTGCTAGTGGGATGGGACGAAGTCCCTTGTACTGCGACCACTTCTGGCCTATTGTACCAACCCCAGATGTAGGTGAGGGTGATTGTGGAGCAATTGGTGGAATGAAGATTGGCAGGGGAAACCGAAGTACTCGGAGAAAACCTGTCCCAGCGTCACTTTGTCCACCACAAATCCCACTTGACCAGACCCGGGATCGAACCCGGGCCCCCGCGGTGGAAAGACAAACAGGATGTATTGTAATGACAATTAAATTCAGTTTTTTTACGAAAGTGTAAGTTTGGGAAACTTACTATTGTAACTACCGAACCACCAATAATTACGTGGTATATGCGAGAAGTTCTTATGGTACTCACTACTAACTGGGTTTGATTCGTGGTAGAACAGTTCATGATTTCGAGCCCAGTTATTTCTTATATTTCAGGCGTACCAGAAAGCCTAAGGTTGCTTGCATGTCCTGATTATGTCCCTAACACAAAGCCGCAGTAGTACTGGTTGCGGGATCAGCCGCCATTCTGAAGTGAGGGAGATGTCCCATGTGCTTTAGTCGGCATCGAATTTCGAACTTTCTGTACGTAAGCCCCCCTCCCCCAACAGGAAACTATAACAATGATTATGCGCTTGATCACAAGGCTGCAGTCAGAGAGGTTCCTTGCTTTATCCAGCATTGCAGTCTCTACTTTCTTGAGTACAATTTCCCATCGTTGTTGGAGAAACTGTATAATGAGAAGCTTTACAACTTGTTCTCTTTGCCAGTTATAATTATGCATACGTGTAGAATGGTCAAGTCAAGGAGGATGAGATGGGCCGGGCACGAATGTGGGTGAAAAGGAATGTAAGTGGGAAAGCCAGAAGAAAAGAGGCTAATAGGAACAACAAGGCGTGGGTGGGTGGATAATATTGAAATGGCTCGTAGAGAGATCGGATGGGGTGGTGGGATCTAGATTGATCTGTCACAGGGTAGGGACTAATGGAGGACTTTTGTAACACGGTAATAAAACTTCGGGTTCCATGAAATGTTGTGAAGTTCTTGAGCAGCAGCACAACTGGCGGCTTCTCAAGAAAGGTTAATCTCCTATATATGAACATATTACTGGAGGGTTTATCTGTGTAAATTGCAGCTGGAGAGGGAAATCCGTAGGTAGCAGCAGTTTGTTGTGGTTCCCACCTTAGTATTCTCGTAAATATCCTTCCACAGTTATTAAGGTTAGATATTTTGATTAAACTTTTTCTTAATAATTTATGGTAGCAATACCACGTTTGTCTCTTTATATATGTCTCTCTGTATAGTACGTTCATTTAACCTAATTCTTCTCGCGAGGCCCGCCAGGTCATGATCGCTTCGTAGCAACCCAATCCGAACCCCAGCAAAAATAATCACAAACTTCTTTCGTCTGACATCTTGCTTGTCCGTGCATGTCATCTTCTTTTAAACTTGTAACGAAATTAAGGGTTGCCAACACACACATGTAACCGTGATGTTATTGAAGGCGACCGAGGAATTCCCGGCAAGACGCTTTCGTCCACAGCATCCAGACCCGGCTCTGGGGGCCTACTCACGGGTACCGGGAATTCTTTGCCCTGCGTGAAGCAGGCGGGGCGTGAAACTAGCACTTATCTCGATCTCGTGCTGAAGTGACGCAGCTGTCACGTCCACTCACACATGGCCTGGTGCTTAATTAGGAGCACGTGCAGAAATACTGAGTTATGCTTCGGAGCTCTGGGTCATATGATCGTAGATGCGTCATGAAATGATCGGGTATATAGCCTACTTTTCTTTCTCATGGAAAAGTAGGCTTGTGATGTGTCTGGCCATCTGTCTAATGCGTGTGCCCATTTCAAATTTTGTACAAATTTATCGGTTTTGACGAGTTTGTCTATGAATTTTATACCACGAGATACCACCCCCCAAATTCTTCCCTTTTAATCTCCTATAGTCGATAATAACAATAATAACAAAACAGAACGTGAACTACCCACCAAAATGTAAGATGTGAGGTTTTCACGGCGGTGACTGTGAAGAAAGCAGTCTTCTGGGATTTGGCACCGTGTAAATGTGGTGTTAACCGACATTTCGGAGGAACGTATCGCTTCCATCTTCAGGGTAGAAGGAAAAATATAAGAAATCCGCAAGCGAAGAGGCGGAGCGTGAAGGTGACCACTCACATGCATCTAGTGCCGAGGTACAGAATGCGTGTTGCAACCCCACCACTCCCCAAACTCGTTCATTGCGTGGTGCTTAATTAGACACAGGGCCGGCCGACTTCACCAAATCTTGGCACGCCTGCCAGCCTGCTATCGTGACTCAGGTTTCCCCGCTATTTTCCACGGTCCGTTCATGCAAACTGTGAAGCACAACCTCACATTAGAAGACTATCGTTTCCTTCAACATTATTACCAATTCAGTATTCATTTATTAACCCATTATTCTACTCTGTACAATCTTAGGTACTGGAAGTCCTGTGTAATAAACCATACTGTAAAAGTAAAGTTCTCCCTGGGCTTAATTAACTAAGCATCCTGCCGGCAAGTCGGATGGCGGACTGAAATTATAGCTCCACCATTTTTAATCTCGGCACTGGAAGGGGGTACCGCTTTACCCCCGGGGGAACAGCCCACTTGGTGTCCATTTTGTAGAAGCCTGGGTGGGCCCCAAAGTTGGTCTTAACTTTGTGAAAGAAGAATGTCTTGCCCCGACAGAGAATCGAAGTTCGTCTCCTCTGTCTAACCCATCGCACAGTCACTATATCGTCTGAGCTATCCCGGCTTCCTTAAATAAAACAAACAAAAACAAACTTCGTGACTTTAGTTCACAAGCGACCTACCGACCGATCGACCGAGCGACCGCCGCTTGTCGGCTAAGTTAGTGCCAACTTTAGCGGATAGAGGGTGTCACGTGGTGAGTGCAACGAATCCCCACGGCCATAAATCTCGGTTTTCTAGACCGGAACCGCTATTTCCTTAAATAACTCCTCAGTTATCCTCACGAAGCTGAGTGGACCCCGCCCCAGACCCACTACTTCTCAGAAAATATGGTAGTGTCGAGAATCGAACCCGGGACCTCTGGGTCTGCAGCCAGGAACTCTGACCACTAGACCACAGAGACGGCCTCTTATCATTTACTTGGGCATTTTAATCACATACGTAGCCAATTTGTTTATTAATCGGTTTATTATTTAATTAAGTAGTCATTTAGTTAAAGCAATGTGTTAGTTAGCTAGAAATTTATTCACTTTCTTGGTTAGTTTGCTATTTAGATAGTGAAGCAGTCAGTTGGTTAGCTAGTTACCGGGTTTCAGCTCAAGTAACGCACTTTCTCGGCGATTTTCGCTTTGGTTCTAGGCAGCAGCAGTTGTTGCTGGCTGTAAGCTGGTGGTATTTACGGCATTGTGTGCCAGTAAATGTGTGTCTCGGGTTCTAGAGTTACGGTGCGTACTTCAGTTTTCTCACTGCAGCTATAAACTAGTTCATACTTACTGTTTCCTGCTCGTCTCACGAGACCGGATAGTGCCGTATGGCGAAGGAACTTCTAGCTACATTCTAAACAAGTTTAGTGTGAGTGGATTCAGAATACGTATGTGAATTGGGACATGTCTGTTGTACTCGAAGTTAGTGTTGTAAACACAGTTGTTTTTTCTTTCTTACTTTACCTCCGTATTCATAATTCCCATTGTCATGTACATATTTACTTTCACAACGTCTCGGTAAATAAAGTCATTGGATCCTGAGTGAAAGGCCGGGGTTCGCTACTACTACGTTCAGAATGCCTCATGATTCCAACTATCCTTCATTCCAATGGCTGTTTCTTCGTGCTAAAGCGGCCGGAGGGTGAAACTTACATGTTAGACCGGAGGCTAGTATGCATAAGCTGTAACTCCACGTCTCCTATGCGCATTCATGAAGAACAAGACCACAGCGAATTCTGAACTGAGGAAGAATTTAGAAATAGTCGTGCCTTATTTCATTGTTCATGCTGGAACTGCGGAAAACCACGAAAGACTCGCTATGTTAAGACAGTGAATTCTCGAAGCTAGGACTACAGTACCGTTACTACAGAGACGTGGCAATCTAATCAGTAACCTAGCAGAAAAGAATTCGAATTATGTGAGGTTGTAAGGTCTAACCGCCACTGACGTGTGCGTGTACGGGCGGCAGTGACTGCTCCCGTAAGAGCGAGCACCTGTTGAACAGCTGCACTCTTCCGGAATTTGTATTGTAGTGGTCTGTTGCTGAAAGCCGGAGGTGTTGACTGTATATATGTACGTGTAAGACGTCTTCCTCTTAAAATGTGTATTCTCGCTTTTTGGAATTTACCATCAATTTTCCTGGGCCCCACCCAGCCTCCTATCCAGTGGGTACCAGAGGCTCTTCCCCCGGGGGTAAAGCGGCCGGTGCGTGGAGCTGACCACTCACCTCCTACTAGTGCCGAGGTCAAGAAAAGGTGGATCTATACATCCACTCCCCCATATGTCTTCATAGTGTAATGCTTAATTAGTTAAGCCCGGGGAAAACTTTATTTTTACCAACATTTTTCTCTTCGTACACCATACTTTTTTAATGGACGTATCCTGTTGTGTTAAATATATAAATTTCTTTATTAAAATTCGTCAGAACAACATTTATTTTGGGTTTTATATTATTATATTATGATATATTGTCAAAAATCTAACACTGCACTGAATTATATAGTATGCAATTGAGTAGCTTATGAACACGTTAATTGTGTATTTGCCTCATGATAGTTTTCTAAAGAGCCGAAACACATGGCAAAACACCGTTAAACATCAACGGTTTTGTTGTTGTTTTGTGACGGATTTTAATAAAGAAATTTGCATATTTTATTTTAATCTAAAATTGTGGGGCCTGCCATAATTTTACAAAATTACTCTATTCATATCCCTGTTATGAGTGCGAATGCAAGGGCCCTGACTCCAAGACATATTGACAATATGTCAACATATTCATGTTGACATATTTTGTGCACATGAACTTGAATCCATAAGAGTGACGTTCTCATAGTTGCCCGTATCCGTTGTAGGCTTCTCTGGTTATGATATCCGTCGCGTAGCAGTGGTTTCATTCGTCTGTCTATGTTTTTATCGGTTATTTAATGACACTGTCGGTATCTAGGCTATACTGTCGAAGTTATGTATAAGCTTGCTGCTTGCTGTGGAAATGACGGGGAGTCAGGTCCAGGGATTTACATAGAAACGTAAGAGAGACTTACGAATTCTGATTGGTCAAGAATGAATTTGATGGACACTGACTGTGACTGAACAGAACAGTGTAAACATGTTGTACGTAGACATTTTGAATCGTTATTTGGCCATAATGTATCTTCTCTTGGCTTCGTCATTTCGGCTCTGAAGATGGACGCAGCAATTTTCGCCGTCGACACGACGTGAAACACAGAATTATATGCAGTGAATTCATAGATACCCCATAGATACCATTGTACACCCTACCAGTACCGGTATTGGTGGAGATATATCTCCACACCCCAGTACGTCTTTATGGCATGGTGTTTAATTAAGCACAGGGACAACTTAGTTTTACTTTTTGTTTTACCAGTGCCGGTACTTGTTACAAAGTGGATAATTTTCAGTCCAGTGAGACATATAAGTTTACAACACTTCAGTCAGTTGTAAACTTATATGTCTCACTGGACTGAAAATTATCAACTTTGTAATTAATAGTGTGACGGACCAGAATGAGACAAATCAAACCTGTATTTGTATCTCAAACTAAATCGTGCGCATTGGATAAGCACTGACCTGAACACGTGTGCAGTTTAAGGCGTTTTGTGTGAGACGCAACTAGGTACAGAAGAATATCTAGGCGTATAGGCAACCTTTGTGAGTGGTGCGTGGAGCGACTGGCGAGGCTATACGTTCTCGTTCTAGAAAGGATTACTAATGAAGTTCCATTTTTATTCTGGCCGATTTATTCGAGGTCTTAAGAAAGGAAGGAGACGACAGGTTCAAGACAGAACTCTACGGAACAGTGATCTATTTTGCATTTTATGAAGTTACCTACAAAACTAAAAATAAATTAATATTACAGCCACGGTAGCTCATTCGGAATAGAGGCAGGCTACGGGCTGGACAACCGGGGTTCTATTCCCAGCAGAGGCAACACATTTTTCTTTGCTCCATAGCATCCAGATCGATTCTGGTATCCACCCAGCCAACGTGTACCGGGGATAAAGCGGCCGGGGCGTGTAGCTCACATTTACCTCCATCCTATGCCGCGGTCAAGAGTGGTGGAGATATTTAATTAATTAAACACAATATTTTTTTGCTATTATTTATACATAATATACGTTTTTTTTCTTGGCACTACAGCCCCAGTGGGCCTAGGCCTACCTCCATGAACTTCTCCGTTCACTTCGGTTTTTCTAGATCTTACACCTACGGTAGGACTCCTTGGGCGAATGATCAGCTCGTCGCAAGGCCTCTACCTGTAGACAAACACAGAAAAACGCACACAAACATCCATGCCCTGAGTGGGATTCGAACCCACGATCCCGGCTTCCGAGCGAGCGAAGACAGTGCAAGCCTTAGACCGCTCGGCTACCGTGACCGGCCATAATATACGTTACTGCCCTGTAATATGTGGGTCTCTAATAGGCCCGTCATATGAATACTTTTCACAGAATTCATTAAAAAATATCTAGACAATTTTCGGTGTTTGGTTCTCACTCTTCATGAAAATTTTTCCATTTTTACCTCATTTGAATGTTCAATACCACCATTTTTTTTTCACTTTTAAAACAATATTTTACCAGGGCGCGAACAAAAAGCGAACTAGTTTTACCAGCAAATCTTTCCGCAGGAGATGGCAACGTAGGCTCCTAGTCACAGCTTTCCTTTCTTCATGGGGCCTGTATATCTGTGCAGACAATGCTGTGACCAGTATTTCATATTTTCACAGGTGTGAGAATGAGCCAGCTACTACGAGTACAAAACTCCGCCCTCTAACCCGAAAACCCTAATCTTAAAATATTGCGACAGTAACCAAACAATTTCAGCCAGCCACATGACGCTCCATAAAGTCACAGTTAGCCACGATTTCTGCCGCTTCGTTTGTTGAGCTTGTAGAAATTATTTCGTTTCCAGTCCTTAGCATTTTCGTTTTTATCCAGCCAGTCACACTAAGCTACGTGTTCTTTATTTCACCTTTTCAATGTTTCATATACTTGCTTATGTCCAGACATTGAACTTCAGCGTTCGTCTTGACACTTCACTCATTTAGATCAATTTCAATGTTGTATTCAAGTCGAATAATTGTTGCTTTTCGAACCCAATTTTTACGACAGGCAGTCCAGGTCCAAGGCTTTGTGTACAGTTTCATAAAAAGCTTATTGCTTACGGTGAGGTGTTGTTAGCCCCACGCCCAACTCCAAAGCTGGAGGACCACCCCTTTTCGACTGTCCGCGACTGCTTATCCAGTTTGTTCGTAGCTTCCCTCCATACCTGGAGAGCATGTCCTCCGCCCGCAACCTGAAGACACACCATGCCGTGGTGACAAAGAGTCCCACCTAATATGGAATGCATATAGGTGGGAAAGCCAGAAGGAAAGAGACCACTGGAAAGACCAAGGCGTAGGTGGTTGGACAGTATTAAAATGAATCTTAGAGAGATAGAATGGTATGGCATGGATTAGATTGATCTGGCTCAGGATAGGGACCAGTGGAAGACTCTTGTGAACACGGTAATGAACCTTCGGGTTCCATAAAATGATGGGAAATTCTTGAGTAGCTGCAGAATTGGCGGCTCCCCCAGAAGGGCTCAGCTCCATGAGTAAGAAAGTATGAGTACTCTCTTTGGGTGAATCCCCTGAGTTACTGATCGTATTTTCTTTTTATTACTAGTGGGGTGGGACTAAGTCCCTTGTACTGCGGCCACTTCTGGCCTATTGTACCAGCCCCAGATGATAGGTGAGGGTGATTGTGGAACAATTGGTGGGATGAAGATTGGCAGGGGAAACCGAAGTATACTTGGAGAAAACCTGCCCCAGCGCCACTTTGTCCACCACAAATTCCACTTGACCAGACCCCGGGATAGAACCCGGGCCGCCGCGGTGGGAAGCCAGCGACTAACCGCTTGAGCTATGGCGCGACCAAGGAAACTCATCGTAACAAATCAAGTTGCCAGTTTCCAGTGTATTAATGTTATCGTTGCATTTCGTGCAAAGGATATAAAATATTTTCCGAGCTGTCGACAGAACATTAGAATGTAGTAGCCATAGTTTCGCTAAAAGTGCTGGCTACGATTTATTGAGCTGAATTACTGTTATATGAGACTGTACATTTCATGTAGTTAGGACCACTATTTCTTTTCGTTTCATCTCTAGGCGCTTTCCGGCATATATATATATTTTTTTTTCTCTCACGGTGTGAGACTGAGTCCACTTGGTATTGCCGCCACTGTTTGACCAATTGTGTCAACCCCAGATGACAGATGATGATTTTGGACCAATCGGTGAAATGCGAATTGGCAGGGAAAACCGAAGTACACGAAGAAAACCTGCCCCACTGCCACTTTATCGACCACAAATCCCACATGACCTGACCGGGGCCCGAACACGGACCGCCGCGATGGGAAGATGGCGACTAAGCGTCAGAGCTACGAGACGGCCTCACAAAAACGTACCTTTACACTGAGAGGCTCTTCTTGACGGCGCTTGAGAAAAATTTCGCTTAAGACACGTTTTCATTTGATGCGCAGTTCGCTCTGGAGGCACTTCACGGTACCGCAGTGTCCCTCTTGTGTGCCTCTGTGGTTGTCCCCAGCCAGGGGCAAGGGATTCCAAGAACGGGTGCGGTCAAGCTACTCTATACGCACTGGAATTAACATGTTTAGAGTCAGTGGCCTCCATTGATGGTGGAAACCAGATTGTACTGCCATTGTGTGCGGGAGTGCAGGTCGCAGTGAGAACATGAGCTACTTTGCATGCCATATGTTAGTTACAGGATATCCGCAGAACAACTTGACCCTTAGCAACTCCTTCCTATCGAACGAACATTTGCCAGCTGTTTTAATGAAACTCTGTGTTCACTTTTTATTCCTGCGCCACAATTTTTGTAGGACAAAGAACCCAATTACATATTTGTAAAGGGCAAAGCTGTCCCTGTTCTTAATTATTTAAGCATTATGCCATGAAGACATGGGGGAGTGGAGGTATAGCCCCACCATTCCTGACCTCGGCATTGGATGGAGTTGAGTGGGCAGCTTCATGTTCTGACCCTTTTACCCTCGGATAGGAGGGTGAGTGGGCCCTAGAGCCGGTCTGGACGCTTTGGAGAAGAGAAAATCTTCCTTTGCGAGAATAGAACCCCGGCCGCCTACCCCTAGCCCTTCGCTGTACCGACTGAGCAATCCCGGCTCCTGATTTATGTTCTATGCTATAGTGTAACTGGGCGTGTTTAAGTAAACAAAGTTGAAGCAGCTGGCTAGCACGCCCGGGAGAACAGAGAAATGCATACTTTTTTTTTTTTAATTTCAAGGGAATAAGCAGACCATTTGAGATGCTGGAGTGGATTCAACTGGATCCGGCGATTATCAAGTGGTGGGGGTTTATGAGCACGACACTGAACTGTTTTGTGTAGCGAAATCAAGGGAGCGTAGTTTTGCATAGTTTCAGCTGTGGTGGATTTACTATGTAGAAGTGTTAATGAGTAGGATTCTCAGACACATTCTACTTCAGCGAGCTTGTGATTATATGTGCCTTGTACAGAGTTAAAAAAATTAACGCATAAAGGTGAGGTAGTGTACCTCCGTATGTTAGCATGTTTCGTCTCCAAAACTACTTGATGAGGCCTGGGTTTGGAGGAGTTAGCTAGTTAATTAGTTAGGGAGAAATTAATTTTTGAAGAAAGCAGTCTTCTGGGATTTGGTACCGTGTATATGTGGTGTTAACCGACGTTTCGGAAGAACGTATCGCCTCCATCTTCAGAATAGTCTGCTTTTACCGGTTCTCACGGTCTCTTCGCCTGCGGATTTCTTATATTTTTCCTTCTACCCTGAAGATGGAGGCGATACGTTCCTCCGAAACGTCGCTTAACACGACATATACACGGAGCCAAATCCCACAAGACTGCTTTCTTCATAGTCACCGCCGTGAAAACCCAAAATCTTACATAATGTAATTTTTGTTTCGCATTAGTTCTATGTGACTCTGTCTTTACTCGAAGTCCAAATCTAAATTTATTAATTTAAAAATAAATTACTCAATAGGCGGAAAGTTTGTACGTTTGTACTAGATTCAGATCTCTGAAGATTTACGACATTTATTTGAAACATTTTTCGGCCTGGCGAGTATGTAACGAAACGTCTGGAAACATTCTCTGGACCGTGAACTCTGTGATGCCTACAGTGTTATTTGCTTTTTAACAGTGGATCTGTATTTCCGGAAGATGTTAAATCCATTGCCGTTTTCAGAATCACAAGTGACGCAGTTTGGAAGTTATACGTATGCACCCCGAACTGTGAAGTCATTTATAAAACTTGAAGCTGTCATTGTAACTTCATTAAAGCACACTTTTCCACTCTATTGTTTTATACTCTGAACGTAATCGTAACTATGTAACGATTGTTGGCCACCTTAAGTGTCAGTAAATTATGACTGCCTTGCATCGACCTCAATGCTTACGTATTTCGGAACGCTGTCCATACTTAATTCTTTCTCATGCATGTCCTGTGTAGTTAAAGAAATATTATTTTGTAATTTAACAATACATTTGTATGTCGGGGTGAAGAATGATGGGACTGTATCTCCACGCCCCCACGTGTTATCGTGGTACAGAGCTTAATTACAGTATTAAGTGCAAGTGACAACTTTGCTTTTACCCTCCATGTTTAGTGTGGTGGAAAGTGTACAAGACAGTGGCAGTAACCCTATAAGAAGAGATGCATTTCACTAGAGTCAGATGTTCTTCCTAAGCTGTGGCCTTGAGGAAGAGAAAGCACAGATGTCAAATAGTTTAATCAGCATCACTATAGAAGCGAGAATCCCTACGCATTAATGACAGTCACTGTTGTGTTCAAGGGTCCGCAAAATTGTCTCTAGTCACAGCATCTCCTGATTTCCCTATTCTCACTTTCTTTTTAATTTTAAATTGACTCAGACTAAAAACAGAGCGCTTGTAGTCGTCCAAGGAGCAGTGCCCTTCCTGAAGACTAGTAGTCGCTCAGCTGGTAAAATATTCTGTCTCTCCTGGAACGTGAAGTTTCAAAACTATAGCCACTTGATGCTATTTCGATGCAGATGAATCCAATCCACTTCTAATTTTCTTCCTTAAATAAAGGTAAAGCTGTCCCTGTAAGAGGGCGCGGAGGTCCATAGGGTTGTGAGACGTCGAGACTCCCATATTATCTCTAGACAATCAGCTCACAGATGGCGGTAAGGTTGAAAACCTTACGCGCCGGCCGCCTTTCACCCCCAGGAATATTCCTGATACTCCTTTCTGTTAGAGGCTGAGTCGACCCCAGGGCCATAGAACGGCTGGAAGGATTAGGTAAATTGAAAAAATCCAACTCAACGGGATTCGATCCCGCGAACTTTCCGGCTTATAGCATAGTGCTCAAACCAACTACGCTACCGCGTGCCTCCTTCTTCTTTAAATAAGGTAAAAAAGGTAAAGTTGTCCTTGTGCTTGACTGATTAAGCACTATGCCATGAAGGCGTATGGGGGAGTGGATTTATAGATCCACATTTTCTCGACCTCGACACTGGTCGGAGGTGAGTGGCCAGCTTCAGGTCCCGGCCGCTTCACCCCCAGGAAAGAACCCCCGGTACACATTGTGTGGTACCCTAACTCCGACCTCTCTGTCGTCCAACCCGTAGCCAGTCGCTATACCGACTGAGCTATCCCAGTTCGTTTGTCTTCCTTAAATATCTATTTCAATATTATTCTCCCATCTCTGTCAAGGTTTCCTAAGTGGTTTCTTCTCCCAAGGTTTTCCGAATACAACAGTTTTTTTATTGCTAGTGGGGTGGGACTAAGTCCCTTGTACTGCGGCCACTTCTGGCCTATCGTACCAGCCCCAGATGATAGGTGAGGGTGATTGTGGAGCAAGTGGTGGAATGAAGATTGGCAGGAGAAACCGAAGTACTCGGAGAAAACTTGCTCCAGCGCCACTTTTTCCACCACAAATCCCACTTGACCAGACCCCGGGATCGAACCCGGGCCGCCGCGGTGGGAAGCCAGCGACAAACCGCTTGAGCTATGGCGCGGCCGAATACAACAGTTCATATCATTTCACCCACGCGTGCTACATGTCGCGCGTGTCTCATCCTTCTTCATATTTCGACAAGATTACGGATTTGAAATTTTCTCTGAACTCCAGTTATTTCCTCCTCCTCATATCAAAATATTCTCCTCAGCATCCTGTTCCAGGAGCCCCAGTTTGTGTTCTTCCATTAGGCCGAGAGACCAAGTTTCCCACCCACATCTAACAATAGATACAAGTATAATTAACTTCCCAGAAGAGGACGCTCGTTGAGAAGCTAACAGTCGCCGAGTTACCGCGTTTACAAGATTCGGCTGCTGGACCCCATCCTCATGAGATGAATCCAACGCACACTTTCCCACCGGATTTGTTTAGAATCCATGATTCTTGCAAAAAGGCTTCTTCACTTCCCTATCTTCTGTCAACTGTGCATTTCTAATGTCTCCCATGTTTTAGTGCTGAGATAAGAAACGGTGGAGCTATACCTTTACTCCCCCATGTATCTTCGCGTCGTGGTGCTTAATTAATTAAGAACTGGTACAACTTTACTTTTATCCATGCGTACTACATTCCCCGTCCACTATCTTTTCGGATAAGAGACAATGATATCTGAGTGAATTCATTCTGTTCTCATGCATCGTACCGTGTGAAGCCCTATGAAGGCTTAGAGGCAAGGCCACACTGATTCTTGCAATCAGTACTAAATATAAATGCCTCTGTTGAATCACAAAATAACCGCGCTCTGGCGATACAACCACTACATCTGATGCAGATAAATATTTAATTCCAGCAGCCCGGGTCATGGGTGCCTGGGACATTCCATATTTACGGCTGGTGTCCCCACAAATGATGTTTTAATTTACATAAATCTGCTAGCGAAGTTTAAATAACCAGTTTCTTGTGGACATTAGTGCCCGCAATGCGGTGCTGTTTCATAACATGTATGATTACAAAACAATTTAAATGCTGCAAACTGCCATCCAATAAAAACAGTATTTGTGTTTCGTTTCCTCGCCTCTTGCATTATCGAATTTCTTAACATGCAGTTCTAAAACACTACCTACCTACCTACCTACCTATCTACCCTCATACCTGCCACTCGGCGCTACAGCCCTGGGTGAGCCTTGGCCTCCTCTACAACCAGTTTCCACTGCTCTCTGTTCATCTTCTCTATCCACCCTTTCACTCTAAAGAACACACTATCGTCCTTAATTTCATTGTCGAGAACATGTGGGCGAAATAACAGTTAACAGTTGTCTTATGTGCCATGTTATGTAGTCGTTTTATTGTGTTTGTTTGTTTGTATATGTTTGTTGCTTAAAATGAAAATCTCAAATACTTACTTATTTACTTACTAATGGAGCTAAGGGCCGCGCCATAGCTCAAGCGGTTAGTCGCTGGCTTCCCACCGTGGCGGCCCGGGTTCGATCCCTTGTCTGGTCAAGTGGGATTTGTGGTGGACAAAGTGGCGCTGGGGCAGGTTTTCTCCGAGTACTTCGGTTTCCCCTGCCAATCTTCATTCCACCAATTGCTCCACAATCACCCTCACCTATCATCTGGGGCTGGTACAATAGGCCAGAAGTGGCCGCAGTACAAGGGACTTAGTCCCACCCCACTAGCAATAAAAAAATTAGGTTAATAGTATTTTGACTGTGATCTTGAAGTGTGGATTTTAATGATTTATGATCGGAAACGATTAGCGAAGTTGATTGGTCGCTAAACCCACCGATCAGTGAGCCATTTTGATACGGAACCGGGTGTCCTATCTGCCGTATCTTTATGCATGATAATTTTCAAATGTATCTTCACGCGGCCCGCAACACAGAGAGCTTATTTCAACAATAATAAAGTGCAAAAACAAACCACTTAGTCACGCTATGAGAGACAATATTTCCACGCCAGATCTTAATGCCTCGATCGTCATGCATTATAAATGTTAATTTTAGTCCAAGTTCAAGGATGTACATACTGACACACTATTCACAGAGATCTGTTTTTGAGATATCATTAAAAACGCTGTGTATTTGGGATTAAAATACTGAGAGAATATTTGTATCCATGAAGTGACAGGAGGTTGGAGAAAACTGCATAATGAGGAGCTTCATAAATTGTACTCTTCTCCAAATATAATTAGAATGATCAAGTCAAGAAGGAGGAGGAGGTGGATAGGACAGGTAGCACGAATGGGGGAAAATAGGATATTGGTGGGAAATCCAGAAAGAAAGAGACGACTGGGGAGACCAAGGCGTAGGTGGGTGGACAATATTAAAACTGATCTTAGAGAGATAGGATGGGATGATATGGATTGGATTGGTCTGGCTCAGAATAGGGACCAGTGGAGCGCTCTTGTGAACACGGTAATGAACCTTCGGGTTCCATAAAATACTGGAAAATTCTCGAGTAGCTGCAGACTTGGCGGCTCCTCAAGAAGGGCTCAGCTCCATGAGTATGTACACGTATATTTGTACCAAAGAGGGATAAATTCATAATGGAATATAAAGACAAGAATGAAGGAAATAAAGTAGGAACAATATCACGAGAAAGCAACAGAGGAACAATAAATGAAATGAATGAAATAAATGGAAATATGTAGAATGAAGGAATGAATTACGGAAATGTGTACAGAATCTCCGGATTGTCTTCTCGTCACTTGACATTGCCTCTGTAATCAAATCTACGACGTTAATTTTTGAGTGAAATTTGTTTTGTATTATGAAGCGAGTGTCTCGTGAGTTTACCATTGCAGTGACTCTGTTCCTTACTGATTTCTCATTCAGTTGCGAAGATTCTTCCTCGCTAGAGGATGTCTTCCCCTGCAAGAATCTGTTCAAGGGTCTGAACGTAAACCAGATGAGTAGAGCAGTGAATTTATCAGACTTGAGCGCCGTTTTTGACTCCTCATGTTTAGTTTCTGTGCCCTGCTTGCACGATGTGCATGTTCTAAGTAGGTATCTTGAGTAGAGAAGTCATCCACTGATGATATTCTGACAGGCCCTGTGGAGGAGTGGTGATGATTTTAATCTTCGTCATCTGCGGGTTGCGGTAGGTCAGACGGCCAGTGGCTCCTCAGTCTTCTTACATTTGGTGGGTTGCTAATTTCTGCAACTACCCTGTTATTGTGTCCGAGTGTGCTTTGATGCTAGAGTGTTGACAATCTATGTATTTCTTGTATGACAAATGGGATTTGCAGAT
The DNA here is from genome assembly GCF_002891405.2 of Cryptotermes secundus. NCBI lineage: Eukaryota > Metazoa > Arthropoda > Insecta > Blattodea > Kalotermitidae > Cryptotermes > Cryptotermes secundus. Next base: position 525,001 of record NW_019733838.1, on the reverse strand, counting down.
CAGTACATAAATATGTATCTTAAAATAAAACTGTAATACAATCCATCACATATACAGATAAACTAAGCAAGTGCATGGCAACAGCACGGTAAGCCTCATAACTTAGAAGAGTCCCAGGCAATTACAACATTACAATGAGCAGCAGACTCCTTCATCATCAACTTGTGCACCCCATGATGGGCAATTAGGCCGAAACATGTAAAGTAAGAAGACGTTGCACAGAGACGGCAAGACGCGGAGCACGAAAGTCAGTAATGCGCAAAGCTCTTACGGATGGTCTGATTTGAATTATTTTCGTTGCAGGTGTCTGTGAGCACGGTGAGCGCCAAACACCTCGCTCGCTCAGAAACTCCGAGTTCGATCCTCTCTTCTGACAGTGATATTCGCTTTACCCGGAAGCTGGGGGCCCACTATCGGTGCGGCTGCTGCATCCTAGCCGGATTTCTGCTCTTTCTCCTGCTGGCCGCCGCCGCTGTCTACCTCGGATGTAAGTAATTATTATTATTATTACTATTATTATTATTATTGACCGTCTCTGTCGTCTAGTGGTCAGTTTCCTGGCTACAGATCCGGAGGTCCCGGGTTCGATTTCCGGCGCTACCAGATTTTCTGAGAAGTAGTGGGTTTGGAACGGGGCTCACTCAGCCTCGTGAGGATAATTGAGGAGCTATTTAAAGAAATTAGCGGCTCCGTTCTAGAAAACCGAGATTAACGGCCGTGGGGATTCGTTGCGCTGACCACGTGACACCCTCTATCCGCAGAACTTGGCACTAACTTCCCCGACAAGCGGCGGTCGCTCGGTCGGTATAGTTCGCTTGCGGACTACAGGACACGGAGATTGTTTTTCCTCCTCCTCTTCTTCTTCTTCTTCTTCTTATTATTATTATTATTGGGGCGAGACTGATTTCATTTGGTACTGCGGCCACTACGTACCAGCCCCAGATGGCAGATGATAGTGATTGTGGAGCAACTGGTAAAATGAAGATTGGTAGGGGAAATGTAAATACTCGGAAAAAACCTGCCCCAGCGCCACTCTGTCCACCACAAATCCCACATCACCTGACCTTGGAAGCCAGCCACTAACCGCCTGAGCTGTGGCATGGCCATATTTTCTTTTCTTTATTGCTAGTGGGGTGGGACTAAGTCCCGTGTACTGCGGCCACTTCTGGTCTATTGTACCAGCCCCAGATGATAGGTGAGGGTGATTGTGGAGCAGTTGGTGGAATGAACATTGACAGGGCAGACCGAAGTACTCGGAGGAAACGTGTCCCAGCGCCTCTTTGTCCACCACAACTCCCACTTGACCAAACCCGGAATCCAACCTGGGCCGCTGCTATGGGAAGCCAGCTGTGGCCCGGCCATATGTAAGTATCAGAACTGTTCGACAAGGGATACTCCTCTGGTTTTATTGTGCGTCACTCCCCCCCTCCCACCTAGGGACCGTCAGTACTTCACACCGCCTGGAGGCAAGTCTGTTTTGTGTACACATTTTTGCAGTCAATGGGATATGGCTGACGTTACGCAACAAATTGTGTACATCAGTTCCGTGTGAAACACTGAAGGACAGCCACGTAACCTACCAGCAGAGAAGAAACACTCGGCCGCCTTAGAATATCAAGTGGTTTGCTAGGTTTGAGAGGATCGCCGTTTCTGTTAAAGATGATCCAAGTTCCGGTCGTCTCTCATCCTCGTGCAGCTAGGAAACATTCGTTCGGGTTAGTGAGAAAATCCGTCTCCTTCAGTTGATAATGCAGAGCAGCACTGAAACTATTGTATCATTGATTTGGAGCAGTGGACTGGCTTCAGAGGGGCAGCTACCGGTTGCCTCACTTATTGCCGCGGCACGAACCCGAGAAGAATATAAGGAACAGAAATGAACGCTAGATTCACACAACTGAGAGAGCGGCACGCCCACTGGGACACCAGAACAGCCGCAATATGTAAGATAAGAAGACAATCATCCTACAGCATTAGAATTCAAAGAAATTAATAACAACAGCAACGACATGCATTAATGAATACAATTTGACCAAATGCACAGCGCAGTAGACTTCTATAAAGACAAGTGTTGCCTGAAGATGGCCCTGTGTGGCTGAAACATGCAGCATAATTAATAATTTTATTGGCAATTTAAACATTTAACTAACTCTTAGTGAATTAAGTGTGAACTAATGTTAAACTAATATTGTTGCACTATAGACTGAACACAAGACTATAAGAGTTGAGTGGCTACCGGAGCCGGCATATAAGTGCAAAGAAAGAAAGGAAGGGGGCGGTTGCAGGTAGGCCTGTTGTCCCGTCGTTCGCCCAGAGAGGCTGAGGCAAGTCAAAAACATCAGGAGAGCTGGTGACCTGACCGAGATACGAACTGAGTACATTAGAGCATTTTCGCTACACCAACCTGCTGGGTCCCTGTCAGGCACTTCAGTAAATTATTTAGAGTTGAGATTGTCACGGCTCTGAAGACTCGTGTATTGTGGTCTTCTGGGTCATGACACCACACAGTCTGGTAGATGGATACCAGCGTTTCGGAAAAATTTACCGTTTCCCTCTTCGGGGCACAAATGGGTCTATCAGTCTGTATACTAAATCTGTCCGTCAGTTATGAACGTTTCATGAGAGATATAACAACGTAAGCCGAGCAAGATGACTTGAGGGACCTCCGTTGTAGCAGTTTGCTGTGTGATTAATGCTACTTCTACAGCAGCCAACCTACTTTCAGAAATGTTTTGTATTCCAACGGAACCGCGACTATAAATCTCTTAGTTTCTGTAAATGTGTGCAACACAGCAACTGTAATTTCTTTCATCACGAATCGTCCACAGTCCTGTTCGCCTGCAGACGTGGTATTCATGTTAATGGCTTCTAAAGTTCAAGAGACTTAATTCGAACCTGAAACACGCAGGCTTGTTGGTTAGCCAGGAAAGTAGTCTTGGAAACTACAGTTGTAATATACCAGAGTTTAATATCTCCGTATTATAAACGTACACCGGCTCTTGTTTTGCAAAGAAAGGGCGTGTCGTTCTCTGACAGATAACTTGTTTCAATCATGAACACAACCAGAACTGCGGTCGCCGTGGCAGCTGTTCGCAACGTCAGACCCGCCTCGCAACTATACTCTCCAGCTCAGCTTCAAGAATTATATTTTTCTACTAGTTGAAGCGGAGACATTTCTAAATTGTCATACATTCTTGCTCGAAGTGAAAGCTTAATTGGAAGTCGTGTCAGTCACTCCCGTCACTCCTGTTTACCCCGCTATCTCTGTTCCGTGCGCACGTCATGTCTCTGTGTTGTTCATTTCGTACTTAACATTTTCTATTTCCATAGGAAATGATATCAAATTGCCCGAAGGTTGTGGCTGGTGAAGGATCTGGAGAACGGCTTGTGGTGTATTTTGCAACTCTCCCGAAATTTAGTTGAAATGTCTGAAAGATGGCGTTACTGGCACAGCCGGGATGGCCATCTCCAAATGTGAAAAGTTGCACGTCCGTTTCTTCTTTCTGTAGGTAGGGAACGACGATAACAAATCAAAACCTGATTCAGGAGGAAACTAAGAGGAGATTGAACTCGGGTAATGCTTGCTACCATTCAGTCCAGAACCTTTTGTCTTCTCGTCTGCTGTCCGAAAACATAATAATCAGAATATATATAACTATAATTTTGCCTGTGGTTCTGTATGGGTGAGAAACTTGCTCTCTGACATTAAGGGAGGAACATAGACTAAGGGTGTTTGAGAACAGGGCGCTGAGGAGAATATTTGGATTGAAGAGGGATGAAGTGAAAGGAGGTTGGAGAAAATTGCATAATGAGGAACTTCATAACTTGTACTCTTCTCCAAGTGTAATTAGAATGATCAAGTAAAGGAGGACGAGGGGGGTAGGGCATGTAGCACGAATGGGGGAGACGAGGAATGTGTATAGGATATTGGTTGGAAAGCCAGAAGGAAAGAGACCATTGGGAAGACCAAGGCGTAGGTTGGTGGACAATATTAAGCTGGATCTTAGAGAGATAGGATAGGATGGTATGGATTGGATTGATATGGCTCAAGATAGGGACCAGTGGAAGGTTCTTGTGAACACGATAATGAACCTTCGGGTTCTATAAAATGCTGGGAAATTCTTGAGTAACTGAAGATTTCGCTTCTCCTCAAGAAGGGCTCAGCTCCATAAGTAAGTAAGTAAGTAAGTAAGTAAGTAAGTAACTATAGGTTCACAACAGTGACCGGAAATAGCTCATTACCTTTAGCCCGTAAGAGCTGCACGGTCGAAACTTGATTCTCTACAGAGATAGGATTTTTCTCAATTCCATATCTGTAAGAACTCTTGGTCGCAGTCAGTCTTCGATACAATTGAAATTGGAGCTTTCCTGGTGTAGGGCTGCCGAAGTCTCAGTCTAGTGCTGAAGTTAAGAATGGAGCTTAATCACACCTCCTAAATGCCTTCACACTGCCCCTGCTGGCATGATGGAACAACGTCACCTTTTTACGAAATACTTCACTTGATCGTCATGTGTTTAAATCACTAAGTAAGAAACTAAACTCTGTGGCTTTAGTCCGCAAGCGAACTATACCGACAGAGAGACCGCCGCTTGTCGGCGAAGTTAGTGCCAAACATGTAACATATTTTCTAAAATAAAATATGCTTAAGCAAGTGATCACAATTGTGTACGAAATTTGTGCGAACAGTATACATAAGTACGGCTCCAGTTTATGTTTGTATTTTCACTATGAACCCTAGTTCAGTGGAGCGTCAGGTCGAATTTCTCCTTCATTTGCTTTTAGCGTTCCATAATGCAGCGATGTCTGACTTGTAGAACCGCTCGTTGGGTCGGAGGCCTGCAGAACTGGTTCTCACTGCCATGACCACAATTTCCCGTTAATATTCGGCTCCCTCAGCAACTCAAGCATGGAGCCTGACTAATTGCTTGAAAGGAAGTAGTTCATTTTCGTGCCAAACAGCGACACGTTCCTCTACTTACTTCCTGACTGAATGACTTAGTAACAGAACTTCCGTAACAAACGAAAGAGTAAATAAACTAACCAAGTAACGTTGTGGTACTGTACTTTATTGAAAATCTGGTAGTTTATCACCTGTTAAAAGTGTTCCCTGCTTGTACGGTACCGGAGAGTTCATTGTCACGTTCACAAAACTCATTTTGTCGTCCAGAGCGACTCCCGTTCACACCTTAACACATGTCCCTCCCAACGTTCTTCTCGCTTCTGCTCCTCAGTACTCTAGGTGGCCCTTGTCTTGATGTTTTATGACCAAAATATGGTATTAATTTTGTATCTCCATCATGCATGCTGCAAGATTTACCCACCTCATACTCTTTGATATATTTGTCCCTAATAACATTAGGGGAAGAGTATAAATTTTGACTATCCTCAGTACTAACCAAATGAAATAAGAAGCTAAAACGAGAGACCGAGCGAAACAAATTAACAAAACTAAATAAAACAAGTATGTAAATTAAGCAAATGGAATAAAATTAGTAACGAAGCGTGCCATACATGTGCAAGCTATAGTCGTGGCCTACTTGAACATGATATGTTGGAATTTGCTTTAGAATTCTCATTGTGAAAAACAATAATATTGTCACATGTAGGGGGGGGGGGCGAGTGACGAAAATAAACGGGTTCTATTTCGGATGATTGGATTTATAGTCACCTTGGTCACAACCTCTCTTAATTACACTTAAGTTACAGCACTGTTGTCGTTTAACACAATTTACAGTTCACAGCTGCACATGCGCTAGGATTCTCAGTTTCCACTAGTCGTCTCCTGGCAACGGATCTCAACACAGAAACTAGCACTTCAAATCACTATGACGTCTACTTTTCTTCAGTCACTTTGTACTCCTCTTTCCTAATCTGTAATCAACGAATCTTCCCATTTCACTACGGGCATGCTCCATTCTCGTCCATGTATTCTCAACTGCCTTGTAGTCTCTGCCGCTACAAACTACGTTCGGTCCCCTATAAACCTTCGGCACGCACCAGGCACAGAAAACACAGCCCCTCTATAGTTGTGTGACGTCACTGCCTACGCGGACATGTGTTTACTGAGTCATTGCCTAGCAATGAATATGTATTGTTGCCACGCGCTTAAGCGAAGTGTTTAACGCGCCGTTGCCTAGGTATACACGTTACAATATGATTGAGGCTTAAGATATATACGCCACAGACAGAACAGATTCCCTCACAGCGACTCTTAAGAACTAATTTGTATTACTTTTTAGAAAGAATTATCGTTGCAGTTGTACTTTAAGACAGTTTGAAAGTGCTGATCAGTGTTGTTCAACAGGTAGAGTCTGAGGATCAACTGGGTTGGAAACGAGGTCGCGCCAGTTGTAATTAATTCAGTCTAGTGGCGGCTCATGACCATCTAACAGGTGGGATCAGACACGAATAAAATTTATCCCCATCCATAATGCCCATAATTAAGGAAAAATATGAAAATTCTTGTTGTTATATAAATGCCCATATTAAAAAAAAAGTTAACGGTTCCGGTCTAGAAAATCGAGATTAACAGCCGTGGGGAACCGTTGCGCTGACCACGTGACACCCTCTATCCGCAAAAGTTTGCACTAACTTCACCGACAAGCGGCGGTCGCTCGGTCGGTATAGTTTACTCGTGGACTACAGGCCACTGAGTTTGTGTTATATAGTACCCCGTATTTCACCAATTGTAGGCTCATTTTATGCTGACAAAAATATTTAAATGTTTAGTTCGATATAATATCGATACTGAAAGCGTCGTTAAATAGCTTAAAGAGCAAGAGAACAATTTAAACAGAGGGACTGCGCCCCCCTGTGACCTGAGGATGAACACATTACTCGTCTTCGGAGAAATACAATACAATTTTTGTCGAGGGAGGGATTCAGGCTCTGATAGGCTCGTGCATTCTGACGTCCACACATCGATCATATATACGGACCGACAGACAGGCGCTTTTATACTCTAAGTGCTTCAGCAGAGAATGGTACGGGCCCAAAATACACTTCCAGTTTCTTATCGGGCCGAACCGACTATATTCCTCGCGTCTTGCTTTTAGGCTCTACATAACCATGCATTTCTCCTCTCCCCATTCGTGCTACATGCCCTGACCATCTCATTCTCCTTGACTTAGACTGATCAAGTCAAAGAGGATGAGATGGGCAGGGCATGTAGCACGAATGGGGAGAGGAGAAATGCATATAGGATATTGGTGGGAAAGCCGGAAGGAAGGAGACCACTGGGAAGACCAAGGCGTAGGTGGGTGGACAATATTAAAATGGATCTCAGAGAAATAGGATTGGATGGTATGGATTGGATTGATCTGGCTCAGGATTTGGACTGCTGGAGGGCTCTTGTGAACACGGTAATTAACCTTCGGGTTCCATAAAATTCTGGGAAGTTCTTGAGTAGCTGCACGACTGGCAGCTTCTGAAGAAGGGCTCAGCTCCATGAGTGAGCGATAACTGTGGCTCAGAGATTTATGTGACATTGAATCGTTTTGAAACTGTCATTTCAATTTACTTCGACACTTTCTCATCGACTCCTATGTACGAGTGTGTATATATACACACACACATATTACAACCTTAATGTCATCTTTGAAATTATTGCTAAGCCTACACATCCCAGCACTTACACGGGGTTTCTAATACACTTTCACCTATATTCATATTCACTGGAAATAAACATACACGAGCACACACTGTCAAGTAATCCTATTTAATCACGCAAAAAATAAAGAACACAAGCCAGAAATATGAATACGTGGTTTTCTCTCGATGTAGCCCAGTAGCTGTAACTGGAGGGAGAATAATGAACATTGAGACAAGTGGGGGAGACACGGATATAGACCAGTGGTTCTCAATCTTTATGAGACCGCGGCCCAGTAAGTTCTTTTTTGATAAGACGAGAGCCCAGTCCCAACATATTTATTTGTAAATACCTCTCCAGTTTTGTTAAAGTTCATGCATTAAGCTAACATAATATTAGTAATTAATTATAACATAATCATAAAGAGTATTAGTGCACTTATGTATACGGTGTGGCATTTTGACAAACATAAAATTACATTTAAATTAGTTATCAGTCACTGGACTAATGAAATCTTGTAGCATTTTGTAGTTTCCTCAGACCAACATCATTAAATTATTTTGTGCTAATTTTCATTGACATATCCCATGCTGATCACCAAAAACTTATGTTGTTCAGCGTAAAATTGATTATTGTATTATTAAATTGATTTTAATGATGTTGGTTTGAAAAAAACGGCAGTGAGAAAAATATTTATGCATTGTAACTCACCATAGAAGTCAGCTGAGTAGAGGAAGAAGCAGAAGGATGTCAATTTTCCGGCGAAACACTTATTATCACATACACACGCCAAATAATTATATATGTAAAGTATGTAATTTGATAAATAAAATGTATGAATCTCTCAATTCTAAACACTACTTCCAACACTAATTAATATTTTGATTTTAAAGACGCAGCACTTTAACACAGCAATTATAAGTAATTGGAAAGTTAAACTTAGTTTCTTTTATCACAACTGAGTTTCGAAGGTTTTAGTTAGGCTAGTGAGACTTCTGTTTCTGTTTTCCGTCCGTTAGCTTATTAATTCTGGGATGAATTGAAGTGAGAGCCAAACGGAGACAGTCAGAAAGTTGCAGGCAATTCCTCTGTTTCGTTTTAAGCACAGTCATGGCAGAAAATGCAGTTTCATAAAGATATGTGGTGGAAAAACGAAGAAGAAATCTCACTGCTATTTCATGTAAATTTGGATATTCATTTTTCATTCTTATCCAGAATTTCGAATTACTCGTAGTATTAAAAGTACTTTCCAGTCCTTCGTCCGATGATAATTCAATAAGTTGAAGGATTTCTTCATGGGAAAGGGCTGTCTCTTTGTGTTCAACCAAAGGGTTAACAATCTACATTTTTTGCCTCCGGGGATCCTCATGTTCGGGATAGCATTTTTCAAACGACAACAACATCTTCAAGTGGGCTGCAATAATATCTGAAACTGAATTCTGTGAATAGAAATCATCTGCTTCCATAATATAATCTGAGTATGACTGAAACATTTCATTGTTTCCTTCTGCAATCATATTAAGCCAGAGTTTGAGTTTCTTTTTGAATAATTCGATCTTATTCCACGCATTAAATATTGTTGTATCTGGACCTTGAAGTTTTACATTCAACACGTTCATGTAAGAAAATATGTCGCTGGGATACGCCAGCCTGGCTACCCATTTCTTATCCTGGAAATAATGGGACAGGTTACTTTTCTTATCAATTAGAAAGAGCTCGACTTCCTTTCGGACTTCATATAACCTCTTGAGAACTTTACTGCGGGAAAACCCAACGAACTTCCGAATGAAAAAAAAAAGATTTTGATGATCAGAGCCCATTTCATCGCACAATGCTTTTAACAGTCTTGTATTTAATGCACTCTTTTTTATATAATTAATAATCTTAACAGATTGAGACAGGACTTCATTAAGCTCAGGTGCCATTTTTTTGGAAGCCAGGTTTTACCTATGAATGTAGCAATGCGTTGACACTAAGTTATTGCCCGCCATATCCTTAATTTTAGTGACCAAACCTGAATTTCTACCTGTAAGACAGGCAGCGCCGTCAGTGCAAACTCCATCGCAATTTTTCCATTCGAGACCTCTCTCTTCAATGAAACCATTTAAAACTTTGAAAATTTCACTGCTGGTAATGTGCGTAGGTAATTCAGAAACACTTAAAATGCCTTCCTTTATGACATCTCATCATGGTCAATATATCGTACATACGTAAGTAAAATGCTGCTGTTCTGAATATCTGTAGATTCGTCCAGTTGTAATGCAAACAATTTCGATTTTTTAATTTTTTTCAATATGTTATATTTTCGATATGAAACGCCGTAGACATAAGTTTTGTGTGAGATATCAAATAAAAGAGATCACTTCTGAGGCCTATGCGCAGATGAGAGATATAAGTTTTAGATAACTCCATTTTTGCCGAGTTTGCAGCGAAGAATTGCATGAGTGCGCACTTAGCTTCGCCATGTCTGTCCGTGTGTTATTCTGTACGCATGAAACTATTTCAGAACCGCTCGATAGATTTGCAAGAAGTTTTATGCAAGTGAGTTCTACAGAACCTTGTCGGGATATTCATTCATTTTGTTTGAAGCAAGACAAAAGCAACGGACGGTTTTATGCACAGCTTACGCGCATCTCTGCCCGGATCTCAAGCATAACTACGAACTAAATATTTGTCGGAGAGAAACAAAATATTTCGAACAAATGTTCTTGTGAGAAATGCAACACTTTTCATATTCAGTACCCTTTTTCAGGACAATTAAAAAAGGGAATTTTAAGTCTCGAAGCAATAACAGAAATGACGTGGCGGAATTGTTACCCTATGCATGTATTTTGTAACATGTCAACCTGTGACTGGACTAAGCATTTTGGTCATTTTTTATTTGTATACGTTTAATGCCATTTCATCTGTTTTCCTATATTATCATTCTGAAACATGATTTAGTGATCGTGAACTCGGCCACTCAGTTGAAAAATGTAAATAAATGGTAATTGCTGACAAGTTTTTACAGAATCCCTTATAACAAAACAGTAAATTTTCTGGGGAATAGAAGGAAACATGAGAATCTTAACCAGGAGTGGGTAGCTGAAAGCTCAGTCGATGTAACGACGGGTTACGGACTGGATTGTTGGCGTTCAATTCCCGGCAGGGGCAAGAGATATTTCTCTACTCCACAGTCACCAGACCGGATGTGGGGCCTACATAGATTCGTATCTAATGGATACCTGATGCTCTTTCCCTGGGTGGCGAAGCGGCCTGGGTGCAACTGACCACACCCTCCGTCTAGTGCCGAGGTGAAGTATAATGGAGCTATACCTTCACTCCCCGATACGTCTTCATGGATTTACCTCTACCTTTACTGGGTAGCTACAGGATGCAGCTTAATAACCATTTGATTAAGGTTTTCCATGCAGTTTTTCTTTTTAGTAAAATAGCTTCTGGTTTTTGTATTTCCGTAGTAAAATGTTATTTCTATTAATGGAAAGCTCTAGGAATAATTTAACTGTTGAAAGATGCAGAGAGGTTTCTTTCACTCATTCTATCAATCACAAAATAAAAGCTGATTACAATCATCATTATTTCTAATTGGAATATCTCATCTGTATAACGGAAAGGGTCAATAGAATGAGTTCGAGAGCGGGTTTCGCCGTCGTGACAAAGAGAAATCCTTCCGTCCAGCCGCTGCCAGTCGCTTTATTGGCAGACATCACGATTCATGGTAAAAGCAAGGGTATCCAACTAAGGCTGTAGGCCAAGGGGTGTGAAATCTGCAGGTGATTAGCAGTTGTATACAGGTCACGACTCTCTATAGAACAACATGCCTGTGGTCACTAGGAGTTTTTGTTATTATTTCTGCATTGATTTCCATTGAAAGACTTTGTCCATATTGGGAAGTGAAGCATAGCAACTTGCTGCAACAATTACGTGACATGTAGAAGTCCTACCCTACTCCAGCTCGACTTCGGAACCTTCATTTGGCCAGGGGCTTGAGTGCAGAGATAGACAAGGCCGAGCAGACCGTTCAGGTAACTGTTAACGATGTCGGTCAGTAGGATCCTCAGCCCCAGTTCCGTTACTGTAGCCATTTTGTATTTAATAGAAAGGTTGTCTTTGTCACACCTATGATTGAACTACCTCACCAACTTTCCTGGAATAACTATTTTATATCTACGTTGTAGGCTATTAAATTAAGAACTTATAAGTATTTTCTGTTTTGCTATTCTACATACCCTCTCGGCCTTCGTGTTCATTCACCCCAGTTACAAATCCGCAGTATGAACATGGCGCTGCGTGGAGTCAGAAATTCGTTTTTATTTTACTTTTTTAAATATCACCACGCCTACAAAATCTTTTAGCTCACTCAGTATAGTGACCAGGCTACAGGCCTGATGATCTAAGAATCGGTGCTCGATTCTGGAAGGGGACAGAGGTTTTTCTTTAGTCAAAAGCGTCCAGGCCAGCACTGAGCCCACTTAAACTCCTATCCTTTGGGAACCTGCCTTCTTTTCCCGGAGGTGACTAGGGTGGGCCATGAAACTCACTACTCATCTATATCAAATGCCGAGGTGAAGAATGCGTGAAGCTGTGCCGCTGCGCCCCCATACGCTTTCATTACGTGGTGTGTAATTAAGGACAGGGATAACTTTAACTTTTTTGTTTCTTTCTTCCTCATGGTCTTTCTTCTTCATTACGTGTTTTAATTTTGTTCTATTCTATCTCGTTCCCCTTTCTTCTGTTTTTATTTTTTGTCTGTCTCGTGTCTGTCTTTCTTTTAGTCTTCCGAGCTTTATTCCGTATTTTCCTTCCGTTGTTCCCCTCTCGTTTTCTTTCATTCTTCCTATCTTCTGATGTAGCGTACATTTGCAAGGGGCCATAGGCCCACCACAAAAGAGATCTAGGCACAAGAAAGAAAGCTGCCATTTTTTGCAAACGGTTCACACGTATCTGTGTGAACTAGGACGGCCTCCGACTGACCATCCTGGAAACCTAAAAGCAGTTAATCATCTGAAATAATTAATATTTTATAGCATGTTGTATGTTGGTTGTTGTTTGCCCCCTTTCTATTAAGGTTTCTGTCTTCGTGCTTGTATATATCGTTCTTATACACAATTAGTTTAAACAGGAACAAGTGACGTACGCTCGCCGCCCATGCGCACCTTCACTTATCGCACTGCGGTACCACCTGACTTCAGCAACAGCTGTTCCATTCTCCAGTCTTTTGTTCGCGGGCGCGTAATCTCTTTCAGCTGACTTCGATTTCACTTTTCGGGATTGTTATATAGATAAAACACGTGTTAGACCGTTGAGTGAATAAAATTCGTTAGAAATAAAATGTGACGCCGTACATCTTAGTAGAAACTCGCCATAAGATCACAATGCTCCTACTCTTAGCCTTTTTATAGGTTCATAAAACGAGCACAGCAAGCGCAGATCATGTCCACCTCCGCCCCCGTGTTTCAGTAACTGATGAAACTGTAATAAAATCTGTCCAAACTACAGTTTGTTGGCAAGGCTTATTTCTATTGAAGGCTATGGTCTTCTGGGACGTAACTCCGTGTAATTCGAAGGCAGCCCAACGTTTCGCAGGAACATACAGCTTCCATTTTAGAGGCCGAAGATTAAGTGAAGCAAGAAATTAGCAGAAGCAGGAGGCAAGTTCAGTGTTTGTTTCTTGCTTAGATTTTTCTTCGACCATGAAGATGGAGGCCATATTTCTCCGAACTACACGGCATTACAAACCAGGAGGCCGTAAGGGAACATGGGACAGTGTAAAGCTTTTTTTTTTTTAAATAAATCTTAACACACCTACATTTTCTGACGAAATAAGTTTGTAGTATAAAGATGTTCCTAAGTTCACAGTAGGCTTCTTAAGAAATTTAAGATCTTAACTGTACCATTTATTTTATTGTACCCCACTGATGGGGCTCACTGACACACATTTTGGGGTTCAGTTAAACACACATATCAAACATTTTTTATATTTTTTTTAAAACAGGCTCTGGAAGGCATGAACAGAGGACTTAGGGCTTAAATAGCGTTTTAAACACTTGAAATATAAGTTTAAAAATAATGACAGGAAATCTAGGAACAACAAAATCCCCTTGGTTGGAATTTGAATGTTTCTTTCATTCAAACAATTGCTCTAATAGTATGACAATAGAAAGTTTCCAGATAACTAAGCAAGAAACTAGATGTTGTATATCTGTTTTAAATCACATTAATTGTTTTATATTTTTATAGTTTCATTGTGCTCCAGCTGCACTGCCGTAACCTAAAAAACAAAAATTTGAGAAAAATGTAACTCATCTCGATTGAGACCTGTGCCATAGGCTTTAAAATAACCATGGCCCAATGGATGTAGGTTTCAGACACTGTGGATATTAAACAAAATTAAATATAATGACCAATAACATAAAGTAAAAATAAGTAAAGCCATCTCTGTAATAGGCCTTGAAGGCGAACAGGGTTGTGAGACGTTGAGGGCCTCACATTATCTAGACAATCGACTCACAGATAGCGGTAAGGTTGTAAGCCTTACGCACCGGCCGCGCTTTGCACCCCAGGAAAATTATTTAATTAATTCCTGGTACTCATTTCTGTTAGAGGCTGAGTCGACCCCAGGGCCATAGTGCGGCTGGAAGGATTACGTCAACTGAAAAAAATCCAATGACCAATAATATAGAAAATTAAAAAATCACAAATAAACAGCAGCAGCGATAATTAAAGAGGATGGTAGCTTGAATAAGTAGCTGAACTGTCTGATTGCCACCGATATGCAGGAAACAATACCTCTTGTTTCTCTGTGCTCCACTCTTCTCTGTCCTCACCGCGCGAGCCTCCCATCCACCTTCATTTTCGTTATCTTTAGTCCAGTGTGGAACAGTGCATAATCGTGGCGCGTGAAGTGGGTACATATACTCGAGTCCATTTTCGCTGTAAGCAATGTGAGCCAGAAACTGATAGGGTAAGATTTAATATGTTACAATTAAAACCTTCTGTTAATGGGTGACATCTGTCGAGAAGCCTGGTCAGAAGTGTTTCACTTTGGCCAAAAGCTTGGACCGCAGTTTTCTTGTGAAGTTATGTAATATCATAAGGAAGGAAAAATATAATTACGTACCGTTTCAGACAACTAACAAATAACCCCACTGACAGAAGCCAACACAATTCCAAACCTTTCTAAATCCGTGCGCGCACATGAGAGCATATGTATGCCGAAAATGCTGTTAAAGATTTTGGAACGAATTTGAACAGATCCGGAGTAGAGCGGCATTTGCGAATACACACAGAGTTATCTGCGCAGATCAGGAGCGCAGCAGTATATACACGTATTTGTCAGAAAACTGTGTTAATTCCAGTTAATACCACTTATTTCTTGTTTTAGCCTTCACATTTTCCAACATCTGAAGTTAAGTTATGCCAGTTGACCCACATAGAAGCCAGTATCATTAAAACACTGGTCCTGCCGGCTTTGGTTAACACTTTCATCGGAATATTCCCATGGTTACGTTTCCCTGACATGTGCGAGTATCCGTGGGTTACAGACGAGATGTAGTATTCACTTGCATAACACCTGTTCATTCTTGATGGCGGTCTGTTGTAGGAGACTTTCACACAAATTACAGAGTTCATAAAACATGCAGTAAAGAATCTTTGTTGTAATCTCGTTAAACGTTAGAGACGCAACCGCAAAAAATGTATTAAATACTAGGAAAATCTCTTATGACTAATAATTTTGGGCAGTAGTCATTTACGCACCGCTCGATTGTGTGTTCAATAGCTGTTTCCATTAAAGGAGACGATAACTTGCAATTTATTTATGTACATTAACACGTTCCATTATATAAACAACGTTTTTCACTCAGGCATATCAGCAAATTCTCTGATAAGTTGGATGTTTAACGATGCCAGTGGGAAAAATCTTAACTACCTTCACCCCTTTCAGCCTACTTTTCTTTAAAAAGGCAACGTAATACATGGACATAATTAATTAATCACTACGACATGAAGACGTATGGGGAGTGGAGGTATAGCTCCATCAACCTTAACCTCGGCACTAAGCGGAGGTGGGTGGTCAGCTTTACACACCGGCCGCTTTACCTCCAGGGAAACAGCCCTCTGTACACGTTGCATAGGAGGCCGGACGGGCCACAGAGCCGAGAAGGGAGACAGTACGCCTTGCTCGAACCTGGGATTCGAGCCTCAACCCCACCGGCGTCCAGCCCACAGCCTACTTGGTAGGCGCTCCCACTTTCCTCACTTAAGGAAACAGAATTAGGCGGCATGAGATTACCGTGCTTTGTACGTAATTTTGTCTCCCTATTTAAATTTATGAATCAGATGACCGACTTTCATGTAACTTAGTTGTGGCGTTGCGCCCTTAGAGGCCACCCTAACATCATATTTATAACTTCCTAAGCTGTCAATAATAGCATGACGAAGGCTCACATCTTCGAGGTAAATACGACATTTGCGTCGCTTTATTAAGGATTTAGTAATGATAATAAATCTTATGTACCACTGGCTTTAGGCATACGCAGTTTGGTATGGAGATAGGTCATCAACTTATGTATAAAATGTTGTTTGTAAGTAAACAATTACAAACATGGCGACAGTGAGGAACATCGAGGTTATTTTCTATATATTTGATACAAACATTTTTTTCATTGCAAGTGGGGTGGGACTAAGTCCCTTGTACTGCGGCCACTTCTGGCCTATTGTACCAGCCCCAGATGATAGGTGAAGGTGATTGTGGAACAATTGGTGGAATGAAGATTGGCAGGGGAAACCGAAGTACTCGGAGGAAACCTGCCCCAGCGCCACTTTGTCCACCACAAATCCCACATGACCAGACCCGAGATCGAACCCGGGCCGCCGCGGTGGGAAGCCAGCGACTAACCGCTTACCTAAATAATAAGTTGTTCACAGATAAATAGATAAACCAATAATAATAATAATAATAACGTATATCTGAAGTCCTAAGGGCTGTTGCAAGTTATAGAACAGACCATGGAATTATAGTAATTGTATGTTGAGATCATGACCGCCTCTGTTTTCTAGTGGTCAGAGTTCCTGGTTACAGATCCAGAGGCCCCGGTTTGATTCCCGGCGCTACCAGATTTCCTGAGAAGTAGTGGTTCTGGAACGGGGTACACTCAGCCTCGTGAGATAATTGAGGAGCTATTTCAAGGAATTAGCGGCTGCGGTCTAGAAAACCGAGAGTAACGGCCGTGGGGATTCGTTGCGCTGACCACGCGACACCCTCTGTCAGCTAAAGTTGGCACTGACTTCGCCGACAAGTGGCGGTCGCTCGGTCGGTATAGTTCACTTGCGGACTAAAGCAACGGAGTTGTTCAGTATTTCTGTTACAAGTCATGAACTGAGATTTTAGAGTATTATTATATATAATGAGGTCTAAACAGTAGTACCATGTTCGAAAAGAATAGCTTGCTAGTAGAGGAAACCTCCCGAGGACACAGGCTATTCGGAACATCTCTCACTATAATTTCTGTCCAAAACCACCCTCAGAAATCTCTCAGCAGCTGCTATGAAGAGAGCTTAACAAGCGTTCATGTACGATGCAAAATGTGAAAAGTAAGGAAAATTTCCCAAAGTAAATTTCAGATGGCTCAGTCTGTATAGCGACGTCCTAGGAGCTGAGCGGCTGGAATTCAATTCCCGGCAGGGGCAAGAGATTTTCTCATGTACACAACGTCCAGACTGCCTCTGGGGCCCACCCGCCTCCTATCCAATGGGTACTGGGAGCTCTTTTCCCGGNGGTGGGGGGGGGGGAGCGGCCAATACGTGAAGCTGACCGCTACAGTCCAATTAGTGCGGAGGTCAAGAATTGTAGAGCTATAACTTTACACCCTCATATGCCTTCATAGCGTGGCGCTTAATAAATTAAGTACAGGAACAACTTTACCCTTTGCATTTCCAAATGAAATCATCCGTACTGTTGTAAACAAATCTACGCAGACATGTTCATTAGTGGATAAAAAAAAAAAGAATAAAAACGCCCAGTGCTCACTGAAAAGAAACTAAATGATGTTGATGTTAGTCCTGAACTTTCGCCTCGAAAATCCTTTGCGGATAAGACCGAGGTTTCAAGCTTCAAGCATTTCTGAGAAGGCATTTCTAGGCGTGAATGTGAACATTTCACGGAAGGGCGACGAGTGTATGCGTAATTAGAGGGACAATTTCCGGAAAGTTCTGTGATCTGGGCGTGTTTTGCTTGTGTTTTTTTGGCCTATCGATCAATCGACTACGCCACGAGTTCAAACGCGCTCAGTGCAAGATGATGCAAGTGGCCTGTTTCCCCCTCACTCGACCGGCAGAACGATTTTCGAGAGTCTCTCGACCAGCCTTCCTGTGTTTATCTATCTATAGACGGCATTCGCTGGAGAAATCGTTTGTGGAAATCCTAAAGGGGGTGTCTTCAGTTAGAGACGGTAGCGTGTTAGCTACAATGAGATTCATGTCTCCTAAACCTTGTGGGCGCTTCTCCTAGTAGCAAGATTGAGAGGCTGCTCTTCTTACTGGGGTCCCTGGTTTTCACTTGCCATTCTTCCCTTTCGAATAAATGTAATATTGTAAGAACACACATCTTCTCAATTATGAAATTATAGTTCCATCCTATCGATCTTTGTGAAAGTCGAAATGTCGCTATATTTTTCGATGAATATGAAATTTCATCAAAATCGGTGCATCGGTTCTTGACATGAAGTATGCGGAAGGACCGATGGACCGGCAGATTTAGAGACATATACGCCCCCCCCCCCCGAGGAAATCCTGTCAGTTTATTTACGTCGTGTAAAGAATACATAATGACGATACCGGGAAATGTAAGCTGTTCTTGTTGGATTTGTTCGCAGATACATTCCTGAGTTCGGATCCGCCAGGCGAGCGAGTTTTCCGGGCAATGTTTCGGGTGGTGCGGGGTGACTCCTTTTCTCCGGAACTTGCTGATCCCGCCACTGAAGGGTTCCGGATACGAGCGAGGGATTACCGAGAGAGGCTGAATCTAGTGTTTCGGCGCAGTGACTTGAGGTCGGCCTTTTTAGGCACAGAGGTCCTCGCACTGGACGGGTAAGTATAGCTGGAGAGTGGAGACATGCGGTAGGCCCAGATGTTGCATATCTCATTGGCTCCAATAGTCATTAATGCGGATAAACGAGATATTTAGGCAATGTGTCCCACATGGTGTTCATTAGACCCCAGGGATCCAAGAAGATAAAATGAGCGTCCCAAAAAAAATATAATTCTAATAGAAGACAGTAAGTTCTTGGATGAACTACTCTCTTACTTTCCTTTGATATGACACCGGCCGCATAGAAAACGGGGGCACACAGACGCAAAGGTGATCTCATAAGCCTCTTTGATACGATGCGGACAGCATACGAAACGCAACAATTGGGGGGGGGGGNGGGTTCAGACAGAAAGGTGACTTCATAAGCCTCTTAACAAAAATTAGGGTGGAACACAGACAGACAGCAAGGTGGTATCATAAGCCTCCTACTAAAAATTAGGAGGGAATACACAGACATACACATAGAGACAAACAGACAGCAAGGTGATCACACAAGCATATTTTACATTTTCAAAATAAGGAAAATAAGCTAAAAAGATCAATTGTGGATATATGGCATATTAATTTTTAAGGTTAATTTTTCTTATACGTGAAATGTGATTTTTGTTTATAAACACATGCAATTTAATAATATTTTGATTTCATATCCTTGTTTATCATTTATTTATTATTATCCTTACTTATCTGTGGTCTAGTTTTTTAGCTTCATATATTAGAATTTTATCAGGGTTCCATACAAATTTTCAAGTGTGAAAGAATTGGTGGCCAAATTAGATAGGGAAAGACTCAGTCTCTAACAGAACTGAGTACTAGGAATCTTCCTGGGGCTAAAGGGCTGCCGGCATATAAGGCTGGCAGTCTCACCGCATCTGTGAGCCGAATGTCTAGAAAATGTGAGATCCTCAATATCTCACAAACCTATGGGCCTCCACGACCTGTTACAGGGATAGCTTTCTAACACTGGCATAGAGACATGCAATAATGGGTCCACCTATTTAATTTCCTTAAATATACATTATATCTAAAAATATTTAAAATAGAATTTTATCTTAATGAGTTTTGCATTTTATATGTTATGACATTTTCTGTGCTACTTTCAAATTTCCTTAAAGCATTGATAAAAATTTTTGCCTGCTAATTGGTAAGGTAGTTCCCCCACTGCAATACCAAATTTCATAGGAATCCATTGAGTATTATGTGAGGATGAAACAAGCGGAAGGGTGAAATTGCACGAGTGACTTCCACTTATGTTACAAGCGTGTTCATTGCCATATTTTAAACCAGGCCTGTAGTCTGGTGGGAATTCAATTTTCCTCCAAAACATTAGCCACCTTCTACCAGACTATGTGCTACCATATTCTGGACAACAATACTCTTCCTAGAATATTTTTCAGAATAGATTCAAACTAGATTTCTTCTTAATGCAGTTCCCTCCATTTTCAGTTTTAGTCAAGTAAGGAAAACAGTTTCTTTCTCTTTTGTTATATTTTAGCGTCCTGTTGCACTGATTTAAGTCCATGATTTATTTAATCCGTCTTGCAGTGCATACATTCATTTATCTCCTTCTTTCCCTCGCACTACATGTTTCGGCATAATAATGCCATCTTCAGGTGCTTACTTGTCCACGTCAAACAGTATAANCAAGTAAGCACCTGAAGATGGCATTATTATGCCGAAACATGTAGTGCGAGGGAAAGAAGGAGATAAATGAATGTATGCACTGCAAGACGGATTAAATAAATCATGGACTTCTTTCTCTTTATTTTATACATTTTATAATGCCACTCTATATCCCACGCCATTTATTTTGTGAACAATAGGTAAATAAATTAAATAAGAAGTGGAATAACATTTCTGTAGTGGTATGTGAGAAACTGAACAGCAATAAACATAAACTTTTATGAGATCTGGGTCATTATCTTATATGAAGTTTTCACCATATGAAATTGTGTTATAATGAGAAGAAAGCTGAACTCCAAATTTTAGTACACAAACTATCTAACACTGTTAGCAGCAGAACAGTGTTCAACAATTCTTGTACCACGTTTTTATAGCAGACATGATTCATGAACCAAGTCCATGCACATTCTGTCCTCACAGCCTGTATCTGTAGGATTCATTGTAATGTCATTATTCCTGCTCCTCATTATTTGAAGCAGACATTTGCTCTGGGGTTTCCTCACCACAATCCCTAAGCATTCCTTGTTTTTCCATCAAGTAAAATGCACAGCCCATCATAACATTCTAGATTTCACTGTTTTAACAATACTAGATGTTATGTACTCATATACTCGTAGCCAGAAACTTTCACATTATATAATGCCCTAAATTGCTAACTTGTTATTTGCCTATCCTTCTTAGGTTAAAATATTTTCAAGTACCAGTAATTTTTGTTCTTCTCTTAAAATGAGACTGTATTTCACACCCATACAAAGCAAGTAGCAAAATTATTCTTCTGCATTTTGGAAAATAAATGGGATCTGCCAGCAAGGGATAGCTTTCCAGCTAGAGGATAAGGCTAGCAAATTCTCATCATAAATGTAATTGTGTTGCAAAATATTATGCAGGGCCTTGGACATGTACATATTCTTTTGCATCAACCTAAGCAATATGAAATAGACACTAAATTTTGGACTTGTTCTTACTGTTGTTTGTCTTGCTGACTTGTATTCTGGGTATTCCCATTCTCCCCCTTCCTTTCTACTCCTCCTCCTCCTCCTCCTTCAAAATGCCTTATTTCCTATTCTGTATACCCATTGTCTATGATATAAATTTATTTTAGACACAAATTTGTTGGAATTTTAATCAACAGCATAGAAACCACAACACATTAGCATAAATTCTGTTTTGATAGTCCTAATGAATGGAGCAGATATCTTACTGCTAGGAGTTATAATTATTTTTTCTTGTGCCCCATAAATCGTACATCACATCCAAAATATTTCAAGCAGTATTTATATTTTATGTATGTGTCTTGTTCTTGTGAGGTGGGCCATTTTTGAAAATGAGAAACTTAAGAAAATTGATTTAAGTTTGACATAAAGTGTAGTTCATATTTGGCTCTTGCTGACCAATGTGAAGTTTCCCACCAAATTTTAATTAAAGTCCCTGATACTTAATTTTATTGAACTCCATAAAGAAATTCCAGTACTGATGTATGAGAACAAATAGATATCTCTGCATAATGAGTTTGTAGAAAGAACTCATGAAAATAAAAATATTCCATGTGAGGAAGAATAATGCTTATTGTAAGGTGTCTGGAGTAGTAGTTGTCTAGTGGTGTAGCTTAAAGAGATTGCTTAGCTACTATAAGTCTGAGTGTATCGCACCAATCATGACTAGTGTGTTTAATGTAGTGTAGGAACATCTGAGCATTTACAGCATAGTACATGTCTCTTCATTCATTCATCAGTGGCTCTACAGCCCTTTGTTGGGCCCTGGCCTCTTCTTCAGTTTCGTAGTCTTTCTTATGCAGATGGTAGGACTCCTTGGACAAGTGATCAGCCAATCTCAAGGTCACCACCTACATACATGACAGCACAAACACAGAATAAACACGCACACATGCACACACACACACACACACACATACAAACATACATCCGTTTCTTGAGTGGTATTCAAACCCATGATCTCAGCATTTGAGTGAGCTAAGAGAGCAGAAGATAGTTCATGCCTTAGACTGAATGGCCTCTGAGATTGGCAATACATATCTCTATCCACTGCAAATAGTTAACAATGCTTTCTTATGTCTGTTACTGTTTAAGTTTTGGTATTAGAGAGTCTGACCCCCTGTTCCTACTCCTTGGCACAGTATATCAGTATATCATTATACATTGCTTGTTAACCTTTTTTATTATAAATAACACATTACCATCTCTACTAATTATGAGACCTATATTTATTTCCACTTCACTCTTACACTTTCATACTATCCTCTCCCACTTCCATATTTACTTAATCAGTGTCTGTGTTCTTTATTCTTGCTTCCTGCCTTCTTTCATGTACTTATTTCTGCATCAGTATTAATAAATCTCTTGCCCACAGTCTTCCCTCCAAATCTTTGTCCATGGCAGATAAACACCAGAGGTATTCTTAGTGCCTAAATATAGTGATTCAGTACATATAAGAAACTGAAGACCAGAAAATGTATATGTTGAAAATTGTGGTATTACTCCTGTGACATTCTGATTTTGAATATTGATCTGAGGACTGGTAATCTTGAGCTTTTTCGTGGTTTTCTTCACATCCTCAAGGAAAGTGTTTGGATGATATCTTAAAATGAACCACAACACTTTCTTCCATAATTTTCACACTAATTGCAATTATTATACTAATTGATGTCATGTAACTCCAGTGTTACAATTTAGTGTAATAAACCAAGAAATTGCATGCAAACTGAACTTATTAGCTCATAGAGTAGAAAGCAGGACTTCCGAATACTTTCTGATGAGTATTTACCTTTATCAAAATGAATGAAAGCTTGAGATGAAGGTTCTCACATAAAACATCTAGCAATGGAATGATAACAGTAGCAGATTAGGTTATTTATATTAGGCTATGTTGATTTTCCTTAACGTTACAATGTCATGCTGGGTGTCAGATTTACCAGTTTGTGTTCAGGAACACGTTAAAGAAGACAGAATAGTGAGAACCTAAAATCTTATTCAATAAAGGACCTTGGAGTTCTCTTCAAGGCAGGAAATTCTTTTGACCAGCTGAGCAACTATTAGATTCTCAAGAAGGACTCTACTGCATGAAGTTCACTGAGTTTGTGATTGGACAAGTAAGAATAAGTAAAAACAAATGACAATAGATGTCATCATATTCATGTTTCATAAATATGTTCAAATATGTAGTCACCATTTTGCTAAGTTAATGAGTGTAAAAGCAATGACTACTTCAGGTTAGACTTCAATATTGTTTCTCTTTCAGAGTTGAAGGACACAGTCTGATAGTTCACTTTAATCTGCACTTTGATCCTCGCCAGTTAGATGTTGGAGCTCCTGACCTGATGACAGTGCTCTCAAGAGAAATATCACTCGAGGAGTCTCGGTACCTTTCCAACATTACCATCGATCCAAATAGTTTGGAAATTAAAGGTGAACTCATACATTCACAATCATAATTCATTACAAAGCAGAGTTACTGAACTTGAATATGCATGTGTAATAGTTACAAGAATATTATGTGAAAGAAATTTAGAACTTCAGTGATTTGTCTTTATACAAAACGATATAATATTCACCCCAGTTTAACTAACAAATTCCCTCTTCTCTCCTTCTGGTATCATTTCCCATAAGGTTGATCAATGCATGCCAAATCTCCACATATTTTTAGTCCAGTTTCTTTATCTTTGGTCTCAGTATTTTTAATAAAATGTGAAGTGAAGAGATTAATGGGAGATCTGGATATGGATTGGAGGATTATATCATCAGCATAAAGGCCTGCTCTGATTACACTTCTATATGAACTGATCCTTCTCTTGTTTAAGGAGCTGTCTAAATTAGTCTGATCTCAGAAAATATGTCTGCTAATTCAGTTCATTCCTACTGTTGCTGATTCATTTCCAACATTCAGTGTGTTACAAATGAGCAGGCACCCCAATGCCTTACATAACTACAGCAATTTTCATTTTTGTGTTCTTTGTTTTAAAGTCTATTTTATTGTTCTGCACTAATAATTAAAACAATATTCTTATAGGCAGATTTTTTAAGACTGTGGATCGTAAAAAAATAAAAAAATTACAAAAAGATACCCATTCAACAAATAACATGACCTATAAAATATATTTAGAAGAAATTGTGAAGAAAATGTTGACAGTTGGGTTCTGACAGGATTCCAATAAAAGTATGTTAAATTATGAACTAAAAGGAAAATGAAGTTTGGGAGTTGGGAGGCCCTCTGAAATATGATTATTAATCACTATCATTAATTTGAAACAATTCTTTATTATTCAAAGTTAGCATTTTTTTCAAATTATATGTAACTAATTTTTGCCAGAAACTCTGGGGAGAGTTTTTGATGCTGCTAAAATAATCTGGCAATCTGCAAATTGTTTTCAATTAATTATTATTCACAGTCTGTGTGTTTTATTGCCATTCTTAATGAAGTAGTCCATATAGATATGAGATACAGTGGATAATATCAAAATGTTTCTCAAAAACTGGTACATGAAAATGTGTACTGGATTAATTTGTCCCAAGACAAGGCCTAGTGGCAAGTTCTTGTGAACAGGGTAATGAACCTTGCTTTTCCATGAAAACATGGAATTTCTTGACTGTCTGAATAACTGTCCAGCTTGTCAAAAGGAACTGTGTTCTGTAGAGTTGATTAGTTAAGTTGTTAGTTAGTTAGTTGTGTTGTTAGGTGAATAGTTGGGTAGTTAGGTAATTACATAATTTGTTCATTATTAATCAATCTGTCCGTCAGTCAGTCAGTCAACTAGTTAATTAGTTACATGGTTAGTCAGCCATTTAGGCAGTCAGTCAGCTAGTTAGACAATTTTAATATTGGCAGTCACTTGGATAAACTGTTTCATGAATTTAATGATAAATGTAAACTCAGTCATTCTTTTCTTTCTTTCATTACTCCAATCAGTCTATCAAGGGCAATCTGGAAACTTCTTCTACCTTTAAATCACCTCCTTCTTAAGTGTCACAAAGATCTTCTGCTTTTAAATTATTATATAGAATAAATATGATATCTACATAAAGCTAAAATAAATTTCTCAGTATGCAGAATATTCTGTTTCAATACCATTCTCTATATGAGAAATATTATGCCACAGTGGTCCTATAAATGGGGCCAATATGCTTGTTTTCTTGTTTGTTTCAGAAAGTAGTGCAGCTCTGACAACACCACTACCACTTACAACATCAGTAGTGACAACTCCATCTAGTACAGCAACACCCACTCCTCCAAGACTCTGTGGACCAATAGAGTTGGAGTACTGCAACAAGCTTCCTTACAATGTCACCTCATACCCAAACAAACTGGGTCACAGGTCAATAAAGGAGGTGCGGGATGATGTCATTACCTTCAGGTATTTTTAAGTATAAATTTGCATAAATTTAATTACCTGTCATCCCTGTGACAGAGTGCATAACTTTGCTGAACTGACTGACTGCTTTCAGCGACTTCTTGTACAACTCTACTGATGTCCCACTACTACCATCCCTTGTCCCCTTTGAACAAAGGCAAAGCAAAGCTTTATGTTGAACATTATGCCTTTCCACTATACCAAGTGTACAGTGTGAATGGTGATAAAGGCCCATATTTTCACAGTCGTGACACTACAATAACAATATAATGTAGATACAAGATAAGACTTCATTCTTTTGTACTGTTGCTTCAAATGGGCCTCTTGTACCAGGCTCTGATGATAAAGGTGGTGATAGATTATGGAACAGAGGTGGAATAATGATAAAAGCGTAAAACTAGACTGAGATAAAAATCTGCCCCACTACTGCTTTATTCACAACAGATTATGTAGGTACTGCCCTGGGATTGAACTTGGTGACTAACCAGTCATGCTTCAGCACAGTCACACCTAGGCACTGTATGGAAGTGAGTGATTAGCTTCACATTGCAGTATGTAGCTCCAGTATCCATCTGACTGAATGCTAAATTGATCTCAGAGCCAGTTTTGACATGGTCTTGAGGATAAAAATTCCTATTCCCACCAAAAACTGAACTCCAGCAGTCCATTATTAACTATCAGCTATTCCAGCCCATACTTCAAATATAGGATATTGTTAAAATGGACATTAAACTGTAACATTACTTGTGCACCATTCTGTACATTTACTAAATATAATCTGAGAGATGGCTCTCCAACATTGCCATTCTTAAGCTATGGATGACAGTACATCTTGAGGGTTGTTAGCCAGCATATTGAGTCATACTAACCAGTGTTTCATGGTTCGTTTTGAGGCTCCCTGAAAGTCATAACGTTCAAAGTTACGTGATGTTTTCATCACTCTACACAAATTTATATTTGATTTTTTTTACAAATTCCTGGAATTAATTAACTTTATATGAGTAAATCATTGCACACATTTTGAGAGGTTGGAACATTTCAATTGTTGACATATTTTCAATAGAATTAAGTTTCACTTACTTTATGCAGATCACCTAATATTGCTAGATGGTAACAGTTGACTCTGACAAGGACATTGCATATACATATAGATTGAATGGGGGGAACAAGTAATGCATGCAGAATTTTGGTAGCAAAACTTCTTTGAGGACACAGCACGCACGTAAACTACACTACTAATAATAAGAACATAAAATCAAGAGAAATAAACGACATCTCCCACCATCAGGAGGAAAACAACATGACCCAATGTCGATTCAAGATATTTTAACATAATAATTATTTTTTTACATAGAAATTTTAATACAATTTTAAACGCATTGGGAGGCAACTGTGTTGAAGAGTGAACTTCGTATTGCATGCAGTGCAAAACCCCAGTCAGAATAACCAGCAATTACACTTAAAAGAAACGTCATCATAAGTAAATCTACACTTCAAGAAGAGCCATTGTGAGTGCCTAAGACAAACATCAATACCAATCATGATAATATCAAAATTTATATAGTGAGCATTATTCATAGCTTAAATGTGTATTGTTTAAAATATCTTATGTGACACTGTTTCCTTATCGTAGTGGTGCACCTCTGAAGATGATTCTTTTGAATTGAAACATGTAAGGTGAACGAGGATTGAAGTGTTGTGAACTTGTATGTCACATTAGACTGAACATTACCCACTCTGTACCCTTAACCATAACCCAATCTTCTTCAGTCTTCTAACCTGCACTTAGTTCTGAGTCAGTCAGAAAATAATATTGTTACTCCAAACAGCAAAAACACACACACATACCCTTCCACCGCGAGATATGAGAAATTCTCCTGCAGACAAGTCGATTTTCAATGAATCTCAACCGAAATGAATCTATTTTTTCCAACCTTGAAGCGAATGACTCAGTCTCTCAGAACCTGATGTGACCTTGTCGGAGGCTCTCATAATGGACGTTGGAGCTGGTATGGTGGTCAGTGCTTGGTTAGCACTTGTGTGGTTGTACAGACAACCAGGTTGAAAGCTGTAGTGTATAAATATTGCCTCCTCTTGCTGCTCTATGGGAAATGTCTGTTTGACTGTGGGACGGAGGCTCTCATAATGGACGTTGGAGCTGGTATGGTGGTCAGTGCTTGGTTAGCACTTGTGTGGTTGTACAGACAACCAGGTTGAAAGCTGTAGTGTATAAATATTGCCTCCTCTTGCTGCTCTATGGGAAATGTCTGTTTGACTGTGGGAGATTCCCACAAATGTTTGTGTTCTACAGCCACTGAAGTAGTCAAGTAGAAATGAAGTTTCCATTATTTTCTTTATCTTAATGTTGCTAAAATGTGTGTTGTGTCATACACCAGAAAAACAAATTTTCTGAGTTACGAGTATCAGCTTTATCATGATGTCATTACATGCACTAGCAGTATTAAGGACCTTGGTGTTGTCTTTGGTTCGAAGCTACATTTTCACACACATGTTATTTACATATATTCTGAATGCATAAAGCTTTTAGGCCTCATTCACTCAAATACTTACAGATTTTCCTACATTGAGTGTCTCTTTTGGAAAATGTTAGCCTTCGTGTTCCTCCCAACAATCTTAGGGACTTCTCATTGGTTGCTGTTTGTCCCTCTAATAAACACTGTCCTTCTGCTCGGTGCGCCTATGCTGCCAACGCGGTGGGTAAAGATCTTGACATATTTGCAATCGCAACAGTTTCTGTCAATCATATTGAACCTAAAATTGTTACTAATATTTGTTAATACTCTTAATATTACGTGTTTGTATGTATGTGTATTGGTCTTATTTTATTTTTCTCTCCTGTTAACGCTAACTTTAATTTTTCTTGGAATTATTAATTTATTTCTATTATGCAGACTTTCATGTGTTGTATTTTGTTTTTTAATTATTTTTATGTAACTTGTGCTAACTCTGTAATTGGTCTCTGTGCTGTTAAGTTTGTGCATAAATAAATATGAATTGAATTGAGTTTAGTATATTACTTCAAGTATTAAGTTTTGTTTTTTATTTTAAGTATTAATTTATGTTCATCCATTTGAAAATTTGTGTTAATCTGTTTAGCTATGGTTGCTTGACCCACATATTTAATATAACAGTTAAATATCTGACAGTGAGTTACTTGATACATCTTTGTACAGAGAGCTTGTGGATGCAGAATGCTATCGACTGGCATATGAATTTGTATGCCAGCTACTGCAGCCTTCCTGTATTGCACAGCTGCCTGGGGAAGCCGAGGACAGGATGGTTCTGCCTTGTCGTAGCTTTTGTAGAGAATTTCATGCTGGCTGTGGCAGTAGAGTCCCTGCTAGATTGAAAGATAATCTAGACTGCAGACATTTCCCAGAATTCAATGGACCAGGGTCCTGCAATTCAAAACCAGGTATATGAAAGACAAGTTAAATTCAAAGTTTATGAAAGTACTCACTGTTTCAGCATCTTCAGCTGCTTATGGATTGCTAATAAGCAACTAAATAGCAAATTTATGTTAGTGGTTTACAATTAAGTTTATTTCAATCCAATGTGACATATAATGCTTCCACCACTTTAGCACTTAGTTACCCAACATGTTTCAATTCATAATGAATCATCATCAGAGGAATGCCTCTACGATCAGGAATCCACTAATACGTCAAAGTTTTTAAGAGTAGAAACACTTAAAACTTTTATGATGCTCACTATACGTAGTTGTTGATTTTTGTCATATAGACCTTGATGTAATTTTTTTTTTGTATAAGAACGTTTTTGAATTGTATTACTTAGAAGTGGCATAATTGCAATCACTTCCCTAATGGATAATTAAAAATGTTCCAATGTATTTTATATAAGAAATTCAATTTGTTTCACCACAGCAGCCTTCCTTATGTTAAAATTATGTTTATGAGTGTGTATAAACTTGTTTTAAGATAAGAATTTTATTCGTGGACCAATGTGCGTTGGTTTTATCTTCCTTAATAGAGGAATTGTCATATATACCTTGGTGGTGTGTTCTTGTTATTAACGGTGTGGTTTGTATGCGTGCTGTGCTGCTTGTGCACAAGCACTGTGTAACTTCTTACTGCTGTTGTCTAAAGAGTGTACCACCTAAATGACTTCTTCTATACAAGAAATTCCAGCACTGTAAAGTGTACACAAATGATTTGCAACAGCATTTCCTAGTTCACAGTTTTCTGTCTTTTGCCATATAACTGAGGCCTCCTGTGGTCAAGGACTTTTGGGACATTCTGTAAAATTAACTGTGCATTCAATTGAAATATTATTTGCAAATACATTTTTAATGGGTGTTGCATTACTAAGGGCAGAATTATCAGCATTCTTACAAAGCACATTCACTTTGAATGCTACTGAGTGATGGGTTTGTGTTTATAATTGGTATTGTACAAATTCATTTGCATATTTCATGTAAGATTGTAGAGTCTGGTAGGTGGTTAGCAGTGCTTTAGAGGATCTTCAGGATAGAATATGGTGGTAGCATGTTCCAGAAAAAGACTGGTAACCCTTTGTTAGACCATGTGGTATCATAACTGTGTAGACCAAAATATAAATCGTAATTGCTTTGAAAACCTTAAATCTCAAAAAGAAGCTGGGTACCAGACATCATGGCTCAGTGGATGACACTTCACTTTCTTGTTTGGGAGATCCTGTGTTTGATTTTCTACACTGAGGTCAGTTATCTTGCCAAAAGTTTATCATGGTTTTCTTCTTACTATCAAGATAAGTGGTTGTATATTACCTGGAAATGGCATATGGCTGCTTCCTCCCACAGCTATCTTCTTGCTTGTTATATAAGCTGAGGAGTTGAGGAAAAGTTATTGAATGGAGCAAAACACAAAGAAGTTGAAGCTATTGTGACTATTATGACAGGTTGCGTGAAGGAACTTCAAGCGCGTGGTTTGTCAGCACGAGTGTGTGATGGTGTGGTAGACTGCAGAGACCTCTCAGATGAAACCAGCTGTAACTACTGTCCAGATAACCATGTCCACTGTGGGGCAGGCAAGGTTTGCATCTCAGTGGAAAAACGTTGTGATGGAACGAACGATTGTCCTGATGGCAGTGATGAGAAAGGATGCTGTAAGTATAAACTGAATGAGTCACTGAAACAATGGCGATGTTTGGTTGCTAATGCTGTCTTAATGTTGGACATATCTTGCTTAAATGTGAGCACTGTGCCTCTATATCCTGACTGAGATTGCTGATTGCTGTCTTAATTCTGTCCAAGTGAGTGCTTGGATATTACTTCTAAATGAGTGGCAAACGTCTTACAAATTCTTCTATGCTCACTATTCGTAATTATTATCATACATCATTTGTTATGTCTAAATAACATAGGAATGATTCAACATTCCTGTGCCATCAGGTCAAATATTTGAGTCTTTTAATTTTCTTCTCTTCATTTTTCCTTTCTTTCTTTTTAATCCCCTCCTGCATCTCTATTTCTCTCTCTTCTGTTGTTTTCCCATATTCTTCCTTCCTTTCCTGTTTCAGTTCTTCCCTATCCCTTCTTCCTGCCTTCTCTCCTTCCTTTCTTTTCCATATCTTCTCTGCAAAAATATTATGGCATATAAAATTGTCACAAAGTATCAGAGGTTATTGCAACTGCAACTTCAAATAGAACAGATTTTATGTGCTTGCCTCTTGTAACCTTCTTTCCATATCACAGTGTTGGTGGTGAGGCAAAGTGGAGAAGAAGTTAAACAAAAAGGAGATGGAAAGAGTGATCACAATTGCAACAATATTACATGTAGGAAGATATACATGTAAAAGAATGGATAAGGAGTTTTACAGTGTGACTTTTCTCTGGTGAATGGATGAATGGATTATTATTACAACAGTGATAACTGATGCATTTTATAAAGCACCTCAAAGCAAGCAGTAAAATACACCACTGCAGCCCACTAAAAAAGCTGCACTTGAGAGTATTTATTTATCTTTAATTTCGCAGTATTTGATTTGGAATTTCGTCAGGCAGGGGAATAGAAAATCCCTGCTGAGCAAATAGAATTCAAGAAACCTTATGTAAGGTATATTACAGAGATAATAAAATATAATACAGATATCTTGCATTTTATGTGATTGTTACATTGTTGGAAAATATTAAAAATCAGAGTTATCTACCTAAGCACATGTTTTTCATTGCTGAAATTAGTAATTGTGACATCTTTTTGGTTATTTAAAGTGAAAGGTGGATATTTATACATGTAAGTATGAGTGAAGGAATTCATATTAAAAGATTTAATTGATTCACTATAAGTTAATATAGTTGGGTAAAAGTTCTAGTGAAGTTTACTTATTGGATTACATAAAAATGATGGAGGTTTATGGCAGTCTATTATAGTAGGAAGGAGTAGTTTAATAGACAGATGTTTCTTCTGGTTATGTTTTGAAACCTGTATTTTATTTATTTGAGGATTTTCAACTTAAAACTTAAAACATTTGAATTTATGTAATAAAGATGATAAAAAAAATAGTAAGTAGCATCCAGAGGTCATTGTATTTACAACAATCTCTATGCACTGCTAATGATGTGTACATATCCATCAGGATATCTTGCTTGTGAAATGAGTCAGAGTGAGTTACAGGTTGTGGGACATACTGTGTGCATGAGTATGTAGTACATAATTATGGAAGGTTTTCAAGAATGAGAACTGCACAGAGTATACATGAAAATGCAGAAACCCAAGGGACATAAATCACGGTGTACCTGTAATAGCAATATTCTTTATAAATTTGCAGTTATTATCATTTTTTCACAGTTTAGTTTCTTTTTCAGTGACAATTGCTCCTAGCCTGTCATCTGTTGTCAACATGTCTCCTGCAACCCCACACCATTCACAGTACTACACCGAAGGATATGTTGTCTTCAATGAGAAGGGTCAATTTGGGAAAGTCTGCACAGAAAACTTGAATGCCACAGTACCTGAACCCAACAGAGAAGCAACACTCAGCACCATTGCCACGTCATTGTGCAGTATCTTGTCATATGAGTAAGTAGTCATCGCCTATCTGAAATAAGAATTGACTCTTCATCTTAGGCAGGTAGAGTGAAAATAGAACTACAGAAGGGTAACAATCACTATCTAACAGCAAGGAGCATGGTAACATGTACAGAGCATAATAAAATATACAAAACTTGACCAATGTCACTCATGACATCAAAAAAGGAAACAGAATGTGCACCACTTACACATAGAAAACCACCACGCAATATGTGCACATAATTAAAAGCAATGCAGACTCCCAGAAAACCTCTCTTCTCTGTGATACAACATTATACCTGTACAAGGTAGTGGAAATAAGTTTAAATCCTTAAAAATTGTCTACATGATGCTAATCTACTCACACCACTAATTATTCTAACAATTTGTTTCTGCAATTTAAATATAATTTTACTTTTTGGGTCGCTACCCCAGAAAGTTAAACCATACTTCAAATAAGCATGGAACTGAGCAAAGTAAATACTCCTTATAACCTGTCGGCTTGTTACATCCCTAAGGGATTTTATCATGTAACAGATTTTATAAAGTTTTGAGCTTAAGAACATCATGTGTGCTCTCCACTCCATATGCTCGCCAACATGTATACCTAGAAATTTCGTTTCACATTTATAGGAGATGTACATTTTGCCAAATTTGATTTGAGGTTTCATCAAATCTCTTTCTTGTCTAATGAAATGCCATTGCTATTGTTTTCTCAGTATTCAATATAAGATTATTTTCATTGAACTGTTACAAAAATATTTATATCATCACCTCTTTGATATTCAAAGGCTGATCATTTATGTATAATAAAAATAATAATGGTCCAAGCACTGAACCCTGTGGTACTCCATCTTTAATTTCTCTTGGAGCCGATGTATATTTTTTGCCATCACAATTTATTTCAACAACTTGCTTCCAGTAAGCCAAATATGATTTAAACCATAAGTTTGCCACACCTCTAACTCCATATGTTTGTAATTTAGAAAGAAGGTGTCATGATTTATGGCATCATATGCTTTAGTTAAATCACCAAAAATTCCGACCTGTTTTCTTTTTTCTCAGCTGATTCCTGTATGTTTGCTAGAAAAGAGTAAATTGCAGTCTCAGTCGACCTATTCAGCCTAAATCCATGTTGGGCCTCTGTTAATATGGTATTTCTTGTCAAAAAGGAGAGTAACCTATTATGCATCAACTTTTCCAAGATTTTCGAGAAAGCACTCAAAAAGGATATTGGTCTATAATTTTTCATATCCTTCTTGTGGTTTTACCTTTGGTATCTTAAATCTCTCTGGGAAAATAGCTGCTTCTAAAGAGGCATTATAAATGTGGGCTAATGGCGTTTTAACCACTTCTATACATTTTTTAACCACATAATCCAGTATTTCATCGGTACCTGCTGAAAATTTCCCCCTATCTTTCTTCACCATTTCTAATATCTCGTTTTCTGTCACTGGACAAATAAACATGGTTTCATTACAGGTATTTATTCTCTGTGGTGTTTTTCAGCACAACATCATACTATGATTTTGCTTGACAAGCTTTCCTACTATGTCCGCGAAATATAAATTAAACATTTCAGCTATACGCTGTGGATTTGCCTCTTTCCTTGTCCTGCACTTTAGTTCTATTCCCAGTTCCCTTTGCAGGTTATTTCCTAATTCCTTATTCACTATTTGCCACATTGCTCTAGTTTTGTTTTTGCATTAGCTATATGCCTATCATTTTCCCTCTTCTTAGCTTCCTTTATTACACACTTTGATAATGCCTGTGTTTGGTTTGCTTCTATCTTGTGGGCACATTTGCCATATCCTTTTGTTACTGTTACATTTTCTTTATTCATTTCAAAATTTTTCTCTTGATATACCTTCGGCCGGTTAGTGATTTCACACTCAGCCCATCCTCCATAGTTACCACTTTCTTGAAGCATTTTAATAATTTCTCTTACTGAACTAAGTTCTAATAACACCTTCTTAAGTTCCACTTTTAACCCTTCACAACACTTGCAGCTTCTTTCACTTTCCATCTCAATACTACAGTAAAGATTTGTGGCATCAGATACACCTTCCACTTCACTGTTCGCCATCTTGGAACTGTGTACACTGTAAGAGCGCTAGAACCCTGACTGTAGTGAAGGAAAATTCTCAGTCCTTGCTGAGAATCAAAAAATTTCCATCAGGAAAGAGAGAAAAGTGGGTTAATAATTCTGTATTAGAACATTGATGATAATTCATAAATTTGGCCATCATTATGCACAAGAAATTAGATCACTAGAGGTTCCAGACTGCCTCAGAACCATGATACACTTAACATGAGAAGCTTTCCCGTTGTTACCATAATTGTGAGCAATATATTTCATACTTTGAAATCATCATAAAGATGTCTTGAAAAGCTACGAGTTACTCAGCTAGTCAAGAAATGAGCCCTTTTAATTATGGTGTTCACAAGAGTGTGCCACTGACCCTGTTTTGAGCCAGATGATTTCAGAAAAAATTCTCAAACACTGTATCTTTAAGATCCATTATTATGTTATCTTCATATCTATGCCTAAGTTTCCTGTTCCTCTTCCTGAGGTAAAAATATTCTTTCAGCACCTGGTCTATGTTCTTCTTGTAATGTGAGGGACAAGAAAACTATAGAATCTGAACTGAATGTTAGCAGACATGCCCTGAATCAAAAGGCATCAGAAGACTAAAATATTCAACGATTTATTTGGCATTCTACTTCTTTATGAAGATGTAAAAGGATGATGTGAAGAGTATGGGAATGAAACTCTATCTGGCAGTGTAGATAGCCTACGTCACTGGTAGGTGCAGTTTGGAAGGTACCTTTAGTACTCAGTCAGACAGTACTCAGATGTGACATGTTTTCTGATTAAAAAAGTAAATATTTGTGACTTCAAATAAAGCAATGTTAAATTTTACACGTGAAAGCCATCAGCATGATTGTATCTTGAGTGTACAGTTTACTTTTCCAGTAACATATATGGTTTCTTTTTCATTTGTGTCTTCTATGTAACGAGTTTCCAGTATCACATAAGTTTGCACATTGTCAGGGGAGAAGATCAAGAGGAATCAGAATTATTCCAGTTATTATGAAGTATATTCTGTTACAGAAATGTGAACTTTGTTCGAATTCAGGAGGATAAGGAAGATGAAGTTCAGTATGTTCATATGGAAGACCCCAGTGCTGCTGAAATTACATTTGTTCGTGCACCATGTCCCAAAAAGGAAGTTCTTTACATTGGATGTTCTAATCTTGGTATGTCTTCACACATCTTTCACCATATTCTTCTTTGGTTACTGAAGGTAGTTGATTTGGTTTTCATGAAGTGGCATTTTGTTTGGGTTTGGGAATAAATGCTTCTTTCTTGTTTTGAGGGGGGACCCCATATCGGCATTTGTCTGAAATAAATTAGGTTAGCTGTAATTTGTTCAGAGAATTTACTTTGGAGACCATATTATACTTTTATTACAGCTGTTCATTAAAGAAAAGTAAACAACAATGAAAATGCATGTCTCACAAATACATATTAGTGAGTCAGTGAAGTGATTGGATATGGACTAGATGACTAGTGTTCAGTTTCCAGTTGATACAGGAACTTCACAGCCACATCCAAACTATCTCTGGGTTCTCCCACCCTCCTATGTACTGGGTACCAGGAGCTCTTTTCCAGAGGGAAATGCAACCAGGTCATGAAAGCATAAACTGTCTACCTTCTCTTACACTTAAGAAAGTGTAGACCTTAGTTTCCATTCTCACTCTATTTGTGATGGCTTGGTTTTAGACTCAGAGGCCACCTTGTCTGTCATAGAAGTATATCATCATTATCATCACTGGCTCTACAGCCCTATGTGGGCCCTTGATATTTCCAAAAGCTTCTTCCATTCTTCCCTACTTAGTGCCAGGCCCTTCATTTGCCTTTCTAGCTTAAATATGCCCATTTAGCTGTTGCTTTTGCAGATCTCACAACTAGTAATTTTTTACAGTGGGGTCATTAGTCACATGCATCACATTCACTTGTCTTGACATTGGTACTTGAATATTATATGCTGCTCGTATAGGTGTTGGTTTACTGTTAATGTGTGTTTTATTGTGTGTACTGTGGTGGTGTGCAGATGTCACCACTTTGTCCCTCGTGATGATGTTTAGCTGTCCATGTCTGTAAAGTTTATCTACACTCTACACACATGGAGAGCAAAACAACATAACAAGAAACAGAGACATATGCCTGATGATAGTCATATATGACCCAAAACATGCATAGCAGTAAGATTGGGCATATACTAAAAACAGAAATAAAAGTTGCAGTGAGATGGTGATATATATTACATTAATGCAACAGGATGCTTAAGTACAATAGTACACGAGACAGTGCCTGCAATTTCTTTGCATTAATCTCTTTCTCTACTTGAGAGCAGAATGTGGTGCACAAAGTCTACGAGGAAATGCAGGCATTCAAGGTTTAGGTAAAATGGCTGCCCATGGAGACTGGCCTTGGCATGCTGCACTGTTCAAGGATGGTGTCCATGTCTGTGATGCAACTCTTGTGTCTGCTGAGTGGCTGCTGACTACTGCATCATGTTTCCAAGGGTAAGCTTATCATGTGAAGTAATCTGATTTGGAAACATGGAATTAAACCTTGAACTATTTGTGAAAAGAATTATCAGTTTTCTATGTTCTAGCTAACATTCATCCAGTTTTCAAAATTTGGAAATCCATTCAATATTTCTTTCATACCATTGTACATATCCAGGATAGATTAGACAATAATATGAATGGCTGGACAACTGGGGTTCAGTTCTCAGCAGAGACAGAGATATTCTGCTTACTACTGCACACACACCAGCGATGGTCCCACCCAGTTACCTGTTCAGTCAAAATTGCAGGGTCTAGTCCTGGGAATAATATCAGCTGGATTGTGAAGCTAACCTCTTGTGTCCATCTAATTCTGAACTCTGTAATGAATGAAGCCCTACTTCTTGCCTCCACTATGCTTCTGTGGTGTGGAGCTTAGTCATAGATTCAATTTTACCTTTATATATGAAAACGTAACCTTTTACCTACAAAGTTAATTTTGTATCAGTCATTTATTCCACATATTTATTCTTTTAAATTTGGAATTTCTTGGAGCAAAAACATAATGTTGCAGCACTCCGTATATCATATAGTACAGTTGTGTTCATAATGCATATGTATGTGAGACATCATGACCCCTAGAATACGAGCCAGTAGTACCTCTTGGATAGAAGACTGAGTGAACCCTAGAGATGGACTGGACAAAGTGACAGTGAGAAAAATCTCTTCCTCACCAGAATTGAACCCTGATTCTCCTGTTGTTCAGCCAGTAGATTAATCACTATACTGATTGAATTATCCAGCTCTACTACATCAATTTGTGTCATTGAACTGAAGTTTTCTAATTCGAAAATTATCTTATATATTAAATATTAATAATCTTAAAGCAGTATATTGTGCATATTTTCACTCATTAGTGAAATATGGAATAATATATTGGGGAAATACATCTGACAGGCATAAGGGTTTTGTTATGCAAAAGAAAATAATAATAATAATAATGGTGGAGTGGACCCAACCCATACATGTAGAGGCTTATTTAAAAAGCTTGGCATATTGAAGCCCATGAATATATTTGCTCTCACTGATGGCATTTCATATTAATAACTGTGATAAGTTTCAGACCAATAGCTCTCTATATATGATTAGTACAAGAAAGAATGACCACCTTCAGATACCTATAACGCATATAATATCCTATCAGAGCAGTGTGTTATTCAGGCATCAAGCTATTTAATGCTCTGCCATCAAATATCTCAGCTTTAAAAAATGATAAAAACCAACTTGGGTTTGTACAGAACTATAAGGCTTATTTTGGACTTCATCTATCGTCTGGTATATGTAAGACAAAAAACCAGTGATAGAGACTAGCTCTTTCTAATGGGCCCAACAGAGTAGGTCTATCCTGCCCCATCCACCTAAGGATGGAGACAGATCGAGTCTCCGAAACATTGTGGTTTTTTGTCTTATATATACCAGATGATGGATGAAGTCCAAAATAAGCCTTATAGTTCTGTACAGCATACACCATCGCCAGAATCCATTCAAGTCTATTTAGGTTTGTTCTACAAAATTATTTGCAAAGTAACTCTTTCTACTCTATTGACGAATTTATTGAACATACAAATACTTGAATGTTAAGAGTAAATAAATAGTCTGTGTGCTTATATTATATAAATACATTGTGAGACTTTGCTTGTTATAAGTGTGGGAGTATGTATAATAACAGTATTTGCTATGAATTTCAAAATATGTCAAAATGAAACTATACTGATAATATAGTTGGCCAATGTCTGTAGAATAACAAAATGTGCAATTATGCAATATAGAATTATTATAGTTGGAAATATGAAAGATTTTATTCAGGGTCGAATGTGACAATAGTGTTTCCACAACTTGTGTATATTGTCTTGACAACTTGTGCTGCCTGCATGAGGCCTGATTTATATACTCTGTTGGACCTAAGATGTATGATATGTAGTTATCATGAATTTGTAATATGTGACATATTTTATATCCAGCCCTAAGGGGAAAGGATTGGATCAATGAACTGGAAATGTAAATGTAAATGTAAATGTAAGTGAAAGGAATTGACTTCAGAAAGGGTAATCTTTGTAAGCATCCTAAACATTTGAAGTATACTAGGTGTCTTCAGTATATACCATAAATAAAAGACATTCTTGTTCATAAAACGATTCAGTCCCTTAAACTGTGAAATAAATAAATCAGAATATTACAGTGGAACCATAGTACCAGGGGGAAGAAAAGTATGTGTACAATCTGGGTTTCTCAGATTCTTTGCTTTTGAAACATGTTATGTTGCTTAAAAGAGATACTGTATTTTATATGTTTTCTGACTTTATGTTCATCCACTTTTGCATACAGTTCACTGTGTGGTCTCACTTTTTATTTCTGTCCTGAAGACAACCAAAAGCTCAGTGGGTGGCACGCTTGGGTACTATCCGCCTGGCAGGATCTTCGCCATGGCATCAAGAGCGCTCTGTTATTGGAATGGTCAAATCGCCTGTTGAAGGAAGCACTGTAGTCATGGTGAAGTTGGAACAACCTGTTACCATGTCTGACTTTGTTCATCCAGTTTGCTTACCTGTAGAAGGGTCAGATCTTTCACACTGCAATACCTTGGGATGGGCACGGAACAGTAAGTATTCCTGGCCATTGTCCATTGTCTAAGGACTGACATTTCAGAAATTGGCTCTGTTTATACCTATAGGAGTAATTAATTCAACTGCATAGTTTATATGGTGATGAATGGTAAGATGGCCGTTGAGTGGTTTTTGCTTATTTTATGGTACTCTCCCAACATTTGTCCAGAGGGTTTGAGACAAAACCATGGAAAACTTCAGTCAGAATAGGCATTCTCTGGGGTGAGAAGTGAACACAGACTCCCATATATGGAGCACTCAATCACAATGTTTA
This sequence comes from Cryptotermes secundus, assembly GCF_002891405.2. Classification (NCBI taxonomy): domain Eukaryota; kingdom Metazoa; phylum Arthropoda; class Insecta; order Blattodea; family Kalotermitidae; genus Cryptotermes; species Cryptotermes secundus. Next base: position 484,741 of record NW_019733838.1, on the reverse strand, counting down.
ACTCCAATATTAAGAAAAATTGTTTTCAATATGCTGTCATTTATTTTTACTGTTGTTTATAATATTACAGGGAACAGTTAGAATCAAACTAAAGATTCTTTGCATTTGCATACTAAATTTGTATGCTGTCCACTTGACTATCAAGATTATCCAGTAAATTTTTTTCTTTGTGTGAGGATTTTATGGTCTCAGGCCAAGGTAAGGATTCCCATGCTAAAAGTCTTTGAGTTCAATATAGAGTGGCTAAACACAGAGATTTTTCATTGACTCCCCCATTTCTTAAATTTGACACAATCAAAATTTGCAAATATAGGGAATGCTTTGGCTCAGAGTTGATTTTATGCTGATAATTTGATCTGCCAAATCTCAAATACATTACTGACTCTTACCAAGTGGGCAAAGGCCAGAAAGTAAAAACCATGACTAGAGTCATTAAGAAAACTCGTTTCTTGAATCTACAGCAAAAATTATATTAACTCTATGGTATGCAACTAGATTTTATCTAATCAGAATGTCTGTATAAAATTACAAAGATTTCCAAAACCTCTGTGTAGGCATACTACATCTGTTGCCAAACAAGTGAACTACTTGACCTTATTCTAGAGACTGTAAAGCTGTGAAAGTAGGTAAGCCCACACGAACAGGTGGACATCTTGGAGTTATACAGCTAAGTCAGTGGGAAAAACAAATCTTAGTAGGCTCTTGTTTTAGTTACAAAATTAATGGTTCTTGGCAGAGAACATTTCTCTGTAAGAAAAAAGTAATTCACCGATATTTCAAGTTTTCACAGCAAAGAAGAGTTAGGTCAAAACAGTGGATATAATTAAGAAATGAGAATTAAGGATTAAAGACTGGGTAATATTCTTAAAAAAATGGCTGGGGAGAACAGGGTTAACTGTAAGCCTTAGAAGACTCTGGGCTTCTACAAAAATTTGAGTGTAATTTAAGTTTTATTTCCAGAAATTCTGTTTTCATATTATTTTATAAAATCAAATTGTAGGCCAATGGTTTAAGAAAGTTAATTCTTACTATATTGCATAGTTTGTGATGAATTAATGTTTTCAGGAGAACAACTTCAGCGTGTGCAAATTAAATTGAGTTCAATGCAAAGGTGTGAAAACATCAGCATCCCCACAGTGAATAGCATCTGCACTGAACCAGCATATCTCACAGATGACTGCAATGTAAGAATTAAAGATTACTTTGAGTACTTTGTGTTTGTCACAATGTTGGAATCTATTATTAATTTATTAATTTTATTATCCCTGCTTTCCAGGAAGAGGAACTTGCTGGGAGTCCAATGCTATGCTTGCTTTCTGACAATAAAACATGGACTCTTGTTGGAATTAGCAACTGGAGAATAGCTTGCTCTAGGCCTGGAACTGAACGTCCAAGGCTGTATGATAAGATAACTTCGAACATTGATTGGATCCGCAAAACTATGAGTGCCATGTCATGAGGATGACTGAAAATGATTATGGACGTAATGAATAGGTTAAGTAATCAGATAAGTCAGTGAGAAAAGTGAAAATGGCAAAGAACGATTGGAAATTTTCTTTACTTACCACAAATATATGTAAAAAATTTGTTCTAACTCAGTGTATGGCAATGTTAATTAATCAGTTATTTCACAGATATTTAAGCCTCACCTGGCCCTGTTCAGATACAACATAATACAGCTTTCATTCTTTTATTTCCAGCAAAGAAATAGTTCCAATACATCATTTCATGTAAAGACAGAGGCCTCAGAAACAAGAGTCAGTACTTGAAAGGATCACTGCTGTGACATATTATGCAATCTGTTACAGTATTAAAACTCTCCAACAGATGTTACCAGAAGAGTGGAAGGAACCATGAACATTTTTAAGGACCAAATGCAGGGAGCATTTTCGAGTATGATCCAAAGTTGGGCAGAAGCAGGCCTGCAGACCTAATGTGTCTTGACAACATTTTCCAACCAGCTTGCAACAACATATTAAAACTGCAACAGAATATATGCACATTGTGCTTTCTTCACTTCTGAATGTGAGTGAGAATAGCTAATTTTAACATACCACTCAGATTAGGTTCTCCTGTGCCTAAATATGGAAACAGAGCCAGTATCTGGAAGTGTGCATTTTGAGAATAAACCTGGTCAGTGAATAATGTACAGATATTTTCTGTGTAAATATAATGATATATATTATATACATATATATAGTGTAATGTCTTTGCTTGTAATGTTAAATACTGAGAAGAAGAACACTATTTGACTCTGTTTTATTGAGTTTAAAGATTTTTTATCTCATATCTGTTTGTTACTTTTAGTTTCCTTTATGTAGAGAGAGGAAGCTTGAATGGAACATTTACAATTTTACATCAATAAAGATATGTGGCCCATAGAGCTTACCTAAGTTAGTGATGTAACCTGTCAGCCAAAATAATTGCCCTCCACTGCTTTGGGGTATACTAACAACAGAGTTTATTTAGCACTGAATTTGATGAGAAGGTGATTATTTATAAGGAACTGGTAAAAATTGGGAAAGAGGAAATAGAGAGCTTTTTTCAAGATACTGTGTTGAAGCTCCTTGCCAGCAAGGTCTGGGTGAATGTCCAGTGCTCTGGTCAAGATCTGAAATGGGTGCATCCAGGATAGGTCACCACTTGAGCTAAATTGCTTTGTAAACTGTTGACTGATTAATAGTATATACTCATTCTATCTCCCCAAATTTGTATTTGATTGTGACATCTTATGAGCTGAAGGAGGTGTGTTTACAGTGTTATGAAGCAAATATCTCTTCCTGTAAAACTTGTATCGAATCATGTTGTGGATCCTGCATCAGAAACAGTTTATCTGTGGGTAAAGTATAGTTGTAATACACCCACATCTCACAACTTTTCTTAGTACTCTCAAATGAAACATATACATAGTATGAATTGCTGCCAGCTAGTTCACAGAGCTTGTTCATAATCGTTTGATGATGCTGTATCAACTGAAGAGGTTTATTACTATCAGATTATGTCAAAAGAAACTTGGGCATTGTGTATTCAGAAGCACGAGAGAGAGAGAGAATGGACACTTGGGAAGCTTGGTGCTCATCCACCTAGAGGAGCTGGTTACTTTACAGAAGTACACACTGAAATGTCTGTTCCTAAAACTAACAGAATATGCAGTATATCTAGCTGATTTTGTTCAGATGTTCAATGCTGAACTTTAAACATGCTCACTAGTCTCTAAGTGGAAGATGCTTTGTGAAATATCCTGAAGGAATTGCCTCTTAGCTGCCTTATTGCAAGGAAGAGTGAAGCAATTCTTCTTCCCTTTAGTGCTGTTTAAGTAACTGAGATAATTTTTGTTTATCAAGATGACCAACATATAAGCTTTCTGCAGAGCAGAGGCTACTGAAATTGAACAAAAAGTAAATTAACAACAAGTTTTCAAATCTGACACAGTGATGAAATTAGTGGCCTACATTATTTTTGGGTAGCACAAGAATCACAAGATAGTGTCTTGCTGTCATGAAGTTTTAAAGAAAGTAACCTAAAATCTGCTGGGAATATGTGAGGAAAACTGAAAGAATCTTGTCAGTGTAGACAGTCCTAACATTTTTCTGCATATCCTTCATGAGCAATAATTTACAGGCATAATCTGTATCTGGAATATCAGTGATGTACAGGATATGATATGATGTATGCCATTTGTTTAGTTTATTGAATTTCACATATGTGGGTAAGTTGGTTTACAGAAAAGGGGAAGGTTGGCAATTTCAATATGACAGTACAGTCAATTGCCTCTGGTTTTGCGTCTGCTACTGTCTCAAATTTTGAGCTGATGATGTGAACAAGCAAGCATTGCACATCACAAGATGTTAGATATCAAATGATATATGAAGATTGACTGCCTCTATGGTCTAGTGGTCAGAGTTCCTGGCTAAAGATCCAGATGTTCCGGGTTCGATTCCCGGCACTACCAGATTTTCTGAGAAGTAGTGGGTTTTGAACATGGTCCACTCAACCTCATGAGGATAATTAAGGAGCTGTTTCAAGGAAACATCAGCTCTGGTGTAGAAAACCGAAATCAACGACTGTGGGGAATCATTGCGCTGACCATGTGACACCCTCTATTTGCTAAAGTTGGCACTAACTTCACCAACAAGTGGTACTCACTTGGTCGGTATAGTTCGCTTCCGGACTCAAGCCAGGGAGTTTGTTTTTTGTATATGAAGATTTCTCATTCTATTTGACTGTACTATAAATTATTATTAATATAGTAAAACTGTGAAGAAGTGAAACTGATTCATCTCTAAACCACTATGTTTCACAATGGTAGTGGCATTTTGTTTGTATTGCATATGTCTTTCATTGTTTTATGACTTTAGGATGATATAATCTTTGGTTCATCACACAAGAGAAAATGCTGAAAAATAATGTTTGAAATTTAGTGAAGCATGCATATACACCTAGCAATATACATGATTTCACTTACCGTATATTGAGTGAAAAATTTATAACAATTTAATGTGTGAGGTAATATTCCCCATACTTATTACAAAAGACAGAGCTATTAAATATTATATTATGTTTTGTTATGTTCTGTTATTCTTTTCACACTCAGAACCAGTCCCTTACCCTCCGGCTGTCCACCACTGGCAAAATAGTTCACATTTCAGTTCATTGTATTGCATTCCAAACACACTCTGTTAACTTCTTTGTGCTTCATGCTTCAAAACCATCATTGACACCCTTCCTAGTATTCGGCCTGGCTGTCATTTTAGGTTGTATTAAGCAGAATTTTTCAATGTTTCTGGAAGTTTTCCCAAGCATCTTCTCTCTCTCTGTTAGTGTCAGTATTTTTATGGGGTTCCTTTCAGTACTCATTCTTTCAGCACATTCTCTAGGCTGCATAACAAATTACATGAGTTTATATAATGGTCACTCAGCTGGTCATAAAATTATCCACCTTTTATGGAGTCTGAACTTTATAGCTGTTTAGTTTAGTTTATTGTAAAATTCCATCGATCCAATCTAGGCTACAAATATGCCAGATGGATATAGAACCAATCACAGACAAGTAACTAAAATACACATGCTATGAAAAAAGCATAGGTCAGATCAAACAATAAACCAAATTGTTTATCTTTCTACTTTAACATTAAACACAACATCTTAAATTTAATATTGTAAAAAATCGTCATACCAAAAGGTAGATAACATATTTATGCCAAAATATATCACCTATGATACATAAAATCTTAAAAATTCACATTAAAATTAGTAATTACTATTAAAAAATCATTCAGTGAATAAAAAGAATTCAATAGAAGCTAATTTTTAGAGTATTTCTAAATTGATTCTTATCATCAGTCAATTTTTTATGCAAGGAGATAAGTGATTAAATGCCTTTATACCCATATAATAAACACCATTTTTATAGATAGACAATCTTAGTTGTGAATGGTAAAAATTATTTTTACCTCTGGTGTTGATATCATATAACTCTGAATTTGTTTTAAATAAGGAGATATTATCAATTACAAAAATTAGTAATGAAAATATATAATGATAATAAAACGATAATACAGGGGATGGACAAAAATATGGGAACAACTCGTGAAATGCGTGCCTGAATTGAAGTGTTTATTTTAGCGACGTTTGTAGGTCACGCTGTCGTATCTGCCCAACACCACTACATGTACAACCTCTGCAATACATTGCAAGCTTCATTTGTTGTCGAGACAGTGTTCTGTGCAATTTTTTGTGCATCACGTCAGAGCTAACAGAATTCAAATGCGGGCAAATTGTTGGGGCCCGTATGGTGGGTGCTTCCGTAACCAAGGTAGCCGAGGTTTTTGGTGTTTCACGAGGCGCAGTATCCAAGATTATGACCGCATACAGGAGGACTGAAAAAACCACATCCCATAAACACCAGCATGGACGGAAATGCGTGTTGAGTGATTGAGACAGACGAACATTGTGTAGGATTGTGACGAAAAATAAGAAGACTACAGCTGAAAAAGTGACTGTTGAACTGAATGTCACACTCATAAACCCTGTCAGCACCAAAACAGTATGAAGGGAACTCCACAAGCAGGGTATTTCTGGTCAAGCTGCAATTCCAAAGCCACTCATCAGTGATCAAAATGCCACTAAGAGGACAGTGTGGTGCCGAAGTCATAAAACCTGGACTATGGAGCAATGGAAGACAGTCATTTGGTCGGATGAGTCCACCTTCACACTGTTTCCGACTTCTGGTCGAGTTCATGTCTGGGGAACGCCATCCCAAGCTTACGATCCAGATTGTTTGCTGCCAAGAGTGAAACATGGCAGTGGTTCGATCATGGTATGGGCAGCCATATCGTGGTATTCTGTCAGATCCATCATTACCCTGCAAGGTCACGTTACTGCCAACGACTATGTCACCATTTTGGGCGACCAGGTCCATCCCATGGTGCAAACTTTGTTCCCTAATGGTGATGCCATTTACCAAGCCAACATTGCCTGTGTTCACATAGCTCACATCGTCCAGGACTGGTTTTCTGAGAATGAAGATGAAGTGTCACGTCTGCCATGGCCCCCACAACCGCCAGATATCAATATTATTGAGCCTTTGTGGTCTGTTTTGGAGAGCAATCTGCGTGCGCGCTATCCATCTCCATCATCGATAACAGAACTTACCATGTTTTTCAGGAAGAATGGTACATCATACAGGACCTCTTTATCCATTCCAAGGAGACTGCAAGCCAGAGGTTGTCCTACGCCATATTAGTCACAGTAATGTGTTTTTTGTTGGCTGTTTCCATATTTTTGTCCATCCCCTGTATATCTAGTTTCTTAAACAACTCCCTACAGGAATCCCTATTTCTGGAATTTTTAATAATTATTATGGCCTTTTGTAGTTTAAATATATTGATACTATAAGGTGAATTCCCCAGAAGATTATACCATATGACATAATTTCACGAAAATAAGAATAGTAAATCATCCTTAGTGATTCATGGACACAAAGGGTCTTAAAGATCTAACAGCATAACATACTTTGCTTAATTTAACCATAAGTCCATCAATATGATGCTTCCATGACAAGGAGCTATCAACAGTAATACCTAAAAACCGAGTATTTGTATTGTTAATAATATATTTATTATTATAACTGATATCTAATTGAATTGTTTGGCTATTAGTGGTTCGAATATTATATTTGGAAAGGGGTTACTGAAAACTCTGTATAGATAATCAATACAATTATTATCTTCTAATTCCTCATTGTTATTGATATTGGAAATTATATTGTCTGCTGTTAATAGAAAGCAGTTTTGAAAGGAATCAGCTATAAGCTGTTGATTATCAGTTAAAGTACCATTTATATAAACTGACTCAAACGATTTATTCCATGACTTTTTACCTGTTACAGATTTAACAATATTCCAAGTAGTTTTTATTTTATTCTCTGAATTAGCAAATAATCTATCATAATGAAGTCTTTTAGCTGCGTTAATAACACTAGATAAAATTCTGCAATATAACTTACAATATTTTTTTAAATTTGCATCATTATTATTCCTATACAACAAGCAGAGTTCCCACTTATGTCGACAAGAAATTTTTATACCCGGTGTTATCCAATTATTGACTTTTGTCTTAGAACTAGTCATTATTTTTTTTAATGAAAAACTAGAATGAAAAATTCTCAAATATGTATTTAAAAAGGAGTTGAAGATGGTATCAACATCATTACCACTAAATACATCATCCCACATTTCATAGCTTAATTGCATTTCAAAATTTAGCAAAGACAGAGCATCAAAAACTCTTATAGTTGAAATGCTTGAATTTCTATATTCATGAATTTGCAGGTAAATATTTCTAATAATGAGTTGTGCATCAGATAGACCAGTATTAATAGGAAAGACGAAATACTTTACAAATTGAGAATAGTCAATAAATATATTATCAATTAATGAAACAGAATTATTCTGACTTCTAGTTTGGAAATCAATTATGGGAAAAAGATTAAAAGACGATAACAATGAATTATGCTGTTTTTTCCTATGGCTATCCTGTAGGTAATTTATATTTATGTCACCGCATAGAATGAATTCAACACCAGAGCCATAAATAGTATTTAAAACTCTATCTAGACTATTTAAAAATTGTAAAAAATTCTCAGATGGCGTTTTATAGACAGCTACTATACAAATATTTTGTCTGGCTGATTTGAGTTTGACAGCACATATTTCAATAATTTGGTCTATATAAAATCTATCCAAATTAATATTTGAATAATTTATAGAGTTATGCACAAAAATACATACACCACCTTTGCTTAGAATTTTCCTACAGTACACAGCACCAAGGTTGTAATGATCCCATCGTTGGAAACACTTCTGGAACGCGTCTTTTGGAATGGTGATCAGCTGGGCCTTCGCATTCCGCATGATGTCTTCTCTCAACTCAAATTGGGTTCCTTTCAGCGTGGGAAATAGCCAAAAGTCACACGGAGCCATGTCGGGGGAGTAGGGAGCCTGACGAACCACACGGATGTTGTGTTTGGCAATGAAAGTCTGAATCAGATGCGCAGTTTCGGTACGAATTTCGCGGACACTCTCCTCATGCCCAAATCCTCGGTCAAAATTGAATGTACTGATCCAATGCTTACCCCTATCTTGTTTGCAAGTTCTCGGACTGTGATACGACGGTCCTCCATGACCAAAATCCGCACTTGCTCAATGACATTCTCATTTCGGCCTGTTGAGGGTCTGCCTGAACGCGGTTCACTGTCCACTGATGTGCGGCCATCTTTGAAGTGGTTGTACCACTCCTTTATCCGTGAGTTGCTTATGGCATCGTCCCTGAAAGCCTGTTGAATCTTGTGAATGGTTTCCACTTGGGTATCGCCAAGCTTTTGGCAAAATTTGATGCAATATCGCTGCTCATGTTGTTCCATCATTTTACACCTTACTGGAATCCGATGAGCGCTCACTACACGTCCTCACTCATAGGCTGACTGCCAGCGACTGACGCTTTCTGCGGGCGGGAAAAAGTTCACGACTGCGCATGAATGTCCCCTCCACATCTCCACCGAAGGGATCCTCCCGCGCTTCATTGGTTTACGCGGGAAAAAAGAAGGCTCGATACTTTTTGAACACACCACGTACATATATCTGGTATAATGAAGTTCTATTCAAACCTTCCATGGTGCTTTGCAAAGGTAGGAAAAGGAGCAGCAGGTTATTATATGATGATCAGAAAGTACAAAATTTATCTAAAATTACTTTAATGGACAATATAAATAACACAATTTACACTACACTAACACAACACACAAGCATTCACACATCCACATTCTACCTCACAACTGTAGTCAACAATGATGCTAACGTAAAGCTCAGACCTGAAGGAGGTGCACACCATGACACTGAACTCTCCATAATGTTGCCACACATAAACTACTGTAGATCTGGTCTGATGGAACTGTAGTACTGAAGAATATCTGACAAGGTTAAAATTTTTCTGTTTTAAGTATCAATCCAGTTTCACAACTGCCCTCTCATTCCTTTAGATTTATTATGTCCTCCTAGCTCTTTTCCCTTCACAACAAAGAAAATGTCAAAGATCCAAATTTGTTACACTGTTTATAGGAGAGACACTCACACAATGCTTTACTTAACACTATTAAAGAAATGTATCTACAGTACATAGAACTCTTATTAGAAGGTTAAGTTATCGCAAGAATGGATATATTTGTGGCCTGAGATGTTCGTAGTTCGACCCTCAATACACAGTACAAAACCCAAAATTTAGTGTAGATTAGTTATGTTAACACTAGGGCCCCATTGTGTACAATATATATAAGATGTGCTTAAATGTTTTATAAAATAAATAACAAAAAGAAATAAATGTCCAACAAAGACATATCTAAGCCAATAAATACAGTACTTAATTTCCACTTAAAACCAACTCCACTGGTCTCAAGATATATTGAAATAACAGTAATCCATTTTCTAATACGTACTGCTTAGAAATACCTTTGACAGTAAGCTGCTTGTTAAATGCTGTTATTTCAATAGTTGCCATCTAAATTAATTTCAGTGCCATTCTCTCTTTAAAAATATATACAGATAAAAAAAAAATATTTCCTAGTCTGATCTTCCATCTTTCCTATTGATTGCCTGGAAAGCCGAGATCAGGAGTCCAGATTTCGATTTCATAACCTTTTCAATGTTCTCTTTTTATCCTTAAGTAATTTCTTCTTCTCCTTGTCAGCTGTCACCTTCTTGTCACCTGCATGTTTCTTGGCCATGGGACCATCAGCTGAGGATGCTGCTACTTCTAACCCTGCCTTGGGAACTTTTGATGACTAGAAGACAAAGAAAATTCAAATATTAAAGAACCCAAAAGCGCTTCCTACCATTTGCAACAATCACGATCAGGGGTGGGAAATATGATCCATCAAAGAAATAGTGTCCCCCAGCAATAATTTTCTGACATTATTAATAGTCTTTCAAGACTTTTTACATTCTCATACATGATTTAGAGTGGAAGTAAATATATTTCAGATGTTGACAGAAATGCGACCTTTATCTACTATACTTATAAATAGACTTAAGCACAATGGAGTCCCCCTATTCACTTTAATGTGCATCCTTCACACATTGAGAACATTTGTCAGAGTTTATGGTATTGTGACTTGAGTCATTATTGTTTAATTTGTGTGCATTTTGGTGAATCTGGAAAGTATGTTCAGCCAATATGAATAGCTGATACAAACTTCACAAATCCATTAGTTGACTTGTGGAATTTTCCTCACTAGGCTCTCTAACCTGCAGTCACTTCAAGACATTCCCATCTGAGTAACAATATGTGCCCACTCCTGATCAAGATAACAGCATGTCCCTTGTCCATTTGGCTGTGCACTTTCTTTTGTGGAGGACAGTTTGAAGTGGCAGTTACCTCAAGAGTGAACGGTACAAAAATGTGGTTAACAGCTACCTTCAGCCCTCTTTTACTCCTTGAATACAACTAGCTTCTTATCATGTTTCAAAACTTATAGATGACAAATTGAATTGTCTTACCTGTGGACAAGTTTCCCATGGCAGAAATATAGAATATACAGACAAGGAAAGCATTTCCATACTGCATGCACAGCACTACCTGTATTTATGTATTTATCAAAATGTGATATATCTAATATTCTCACAACGTACATTATATATTTCAGGGACTGCATTACCAGATACATTAAACAGGTAGTATAGGAACTAACTGCATGTTCTATAACTCAACTGTTTCTATTAACACAAAGAAAATGACATTTTCTGCAGAAAATAGAACATGCATTCAACTGAATGAATTTATATTACTGTACTCCCTTACCAATGCATGAATTTCTGTCATCATTTTTGCTCTTTGAGAATAACATTCATATTGTTCCAACAGTAATCTTCCAGCTTCTTCATTTAGTGCAGATTCTGCATTTGGTACAATGAGCAAACATTTCACAGTCTGTAACAGTAAAATATATGTTATAGAGAGATGAAATGCAAAGAAAACATAAATAAAGCAACTGAAATGCTCTAATATCAGCCATAGGCACACATCTCATACATCACCCAAAGAAGGAAAATTGAGGGTACATATTGTTCATTATGAACCATATAGTCTGGCAGGAAGTTAACCAGTGTTTTAGAATAACAAATTCTCTGCCTTCAGGGCATGAGTAAATTCTTATCTAGAATTAATTATGTTTATTAAATAAATAAATAGAGCCACAACTTTAAAGTACGTTACAATTATTACTTATCATCCTCACTATTTCACACTTCACTAAGGTATCCAATGTCCTCTCCAGGACCTGCAGAGCAGGTTGGAACAGCAGTACATGGGAAGCAGACGACTCCAACATTGTCCAGATTACTGCCTGTTCTAATGTTTGTCATAGGTATTCTCTATCTATTGATGATAATGTGGGATTATAAAAGGTTATCAACCCTGTCCAGTATGATTGACGAATGTTTTTTCCTCCTTTTTTAATCTTTCATCTTTGACATTCTGCAGTCTGAGAGGCCATCTTCAGAAGGACATATCAATACAGTCTTTCTGAAGATGGTCTCTCAGACCAAAACATGCCAAAGATGAAAGATTAAAGGAGAAAAAACTGTTAGGATAGCTGGTGCCCTGACTGAAATTTTAACTGAGAACCTGTAGTGTGTTACCACTATGCCAATATATTGGTCTGATTGCAGTCAATATGGAAATGAACAGTCACTCATGCAGTCAACAAAAATGACCAATGTGGTGTGTGTGCTAGTTCCACCTCCCTAGATCTCAATCTATTGCTCTTGTAGTGAAATATAGCACTCAATAGACTTTTCACAGTTGAATTCTCTATACAAAAGAAAACTTAGAGATGTGCATTCAAAGGATTCTTCGCAAACATCCACAGGTATAAGTGCCCACAGACTCATGTACACCATGTCAAAAAGTGTGGGATCACACATTCAGTTTGTGAAACAGGAAAGAGTGTATGAGGAGAGGTTTGAGATATTCAGTTGAAGATATAAAGCAGTTACTTAGAGCTAATAGTGCAGTACCTTCATGGGTCACGTTAACACATAATATAAGAATATGGAACAAATGAAATCCTCATAACATTCAATGTAACATTATACAGTGTGTAAGCAGGGGTGTGATGTATGTGTATGGTGAATTATTTGCTTTAGAACTTCAGAATCTGTCTACAAGCTGCAAGGTGTGCTTGAAGGCAGAAGAGGATCAATGCTAGCAGCTGTCACCTCTATACCATTCCCTCTAGTCATGCAGTAAACTGTCATACTGTCATAAGCGGCAACTGAATCACCTGTAGCTGCAAAGTATTTATATGGAAACTGCACCACAACATATCAGTCAGCTGCTGTGGGCAAGATGGATTCAGTGACAAGTTAGGTGGTTTAGGTACATTAGAATAGTTATGTTAGGATTCATAACTGTAAATAAAGCCTGAATTTAGAAACGATTGAATGAGGATACAATATTGTAAAAAAGTTCCCCAATATATTTTATACACTGCTTCCATTTTTCACCACTGATTTCAACAGTATTTGCAGCTACAAGTATAAGCAGACACATTCCAAATAAACAAATGACATGCAAATATTGGTTCATTACACATATCTTTCTATGTTACATAATCATATGTTCCCTATTCTACCTTCTTAACATTCTGTAACTTAAAAAGCATTTATACATACAAGCAGTATATGTTTGATTCCAAGGTCAGGTTTCCAGTCCTTCTTCAGTGTATTGACACAGATTTCACCATTCTTTGCTACATTTGGATGGAAAATTTTTGTGAGAAAAAATGCTTTTGGCGGTGTTTGTGGAAAATCTTTTCCAAGGGCAAGTTTAACACGAAAAACTCCCCCTGCATATGGTGTACCAGCTGGAACAGAAATATTTGAAACAAATGTTAACTATGAAGAAAGTTTTACATGTGCCAACTTGAAGAGAAAGCTTTTATAATACAACCGAACTTCAGGGCTCAAATTATAAACATATCATGGGAATTTACATTCATATCAAACTAACATTATGACTGTGCTAAATTTAAACACAATTCTCTCCTGTGAACAATCCTATAGAGATAAAATGTTCAGTAACACTTCAACAATGGACCACAGTGCATTAAAGAACTGAAACACTCCATATATTATGCAATACACACACAACATATTAATAAATGTTCTTACAGTTTGCTTACTTAATGGCTTTACCTATCAAAACAGTCTGCAAATACATGGGGCATTTTAAGCTGTACAGGGTATACAGAAAATGATGCAGTGATTACACACACAACAAAAATTGTGCTCCAGCTAAGTTTGCAAATAATGCCCTGACAAATGCCACGACTACACAAGAATATGAAAAATACAAATATAAGGAATGATACTGCTAAATATGTGGAGCACAATTTTGATAAAGTGAGGCCTACAGGTCTTTTCTAATTTAAGAAATTATAAATTTACGGAGCAAGGAACTCTGATTTTACATTCTTTATATACTAACCATTACAACAGGTCTGTATATTAGTTGCTAGTTTGCTATTATGTTTATATTGTCTTTAACTAAAAATTATGCTGTTGGATATAATACATTAATAACTGTTAGGATATCGTTTGATAATTCTACAACACGGCACACATCTGATTCGGCGATAATTACGCTATCCTATGCAAAGAGAACAGGTGTAGAGGTGTTTATGTTGGGTGGTTGGTCACTGATATACATGAAAAAACGCAACGACCCAAGACTAATATTGTGGATTTACGTATTGTATGTTACATTTTAATCACATATAAAGGACGATAGCTTATTACCTGGTCCTTCAATATAGGCCTGGATGTCTGTAATGTCTTCATCATTGATGTTTACTTTGATACCTTCTGGTGGGTCATTTACTAAGTCATTCATCTCCTTTACTACTCTCCGGATAATTTGCGGCGATAAGTTCTCAACATTCGACATCTGAAATGATAGTAAATTAAAATCTTAATGTATTTATATCATCTTCCGTAGTAATTATCAAGGTCCTCTAACACACGGCACTAAAGGCAACGGTTAGCAAACACATAATCGAAAAATCAAGCTGTGACCACTTGCATTTCTTATAATTACTCACCGAATTCATCGCTGTCATATTATTGTATAGGCAAGGGACAATTTATACACTTTTCAGGATTATTCTTTACAAATACTCATAAAAATCCTTAACGTCACTAACTCTACTACAGCTACTCCTGTTTGCTATAATATAAAGTAACATTTCAAATTATAGCCAATCACAAATAAGAACATATAATCTCAACCCCAAAATGAACTTTCTCTTTATTAGTATAATTTGCAAAAACAAAGAACATTTACAAATGAGAAATAGTGAATTATTTATTTCAGAAGTAAGAAATATAATATTATATGAGAATTTCATGCTTTATATTCAACACTACAGGTAGCAGCGAAATCTATTTATTATATATTATTACCACCAATTACCACGGATACTATCGCAATAACATGTCCTCTAAGAACGATATCAGTGTGCGTGTAGGTAATTGACAGCGATTGACAGTGTTATTGCATAGTTCGCGAGTAGTGTTGGTTAAGACGGTTAAACAGCGTAGGAAAGGGTGCATATATATACATATTGTGTAAAGATTAAATTGAAATTCCTCAGAATCTGAAGAATGGCTGCAGATAACATGATGGTAAATGAACAGGTAAATCGTCCTTTTATTACGGGTGTAATATTCCAGTCCTAGTGCTCATAACCTGCAGTTTTGATTTTATAGAGCTCTGTGCATGAGATTAGAATAGACTCCTATAATACATTTTGAAAAGTAGAAGACCATTCCAGCATTTGATGTATTGAATATTTGTGTGGACGCTCTCTCACTGCTTTATGCGTTTTGCAGTACCTACTGGTAAAAAGTGATTGTGAGGTAAAAGGTAAAGGTAAAGTTGGCCCTGTGCATAACTAATTACGCAATTACGCAATGAAGCCGTATGGGGGAATGGATGTATGGATATTTTCTTGACCCCGTCACTAGTTGGACATGACAAGTCAGCCTCACGCCCCAGACACTTTACCTTGAGGGAAGGAGCCCGCGGTACCCATTGGATAGGAAGCTTTGTGGGCCCTAGAGCCTGTCTGGATAATTTGGAGAAGAGAACATTTTTGACCTTACCAGGACTTGAACTTCGACCCCATGGTCATCCAACCCGTAGCTAGTCAATATACCAAGGCCCATAGGCTTGTGAGACATCGAGGCTCTCACATTTTCTAGACACTTGGCTCACAGATGGCAGTGAGATTGTCCGCCTCATGTGCTGGCTGCCTTTTACCCCCATGAAGATTCTTGGTACTCACCTCTATTAGAGGCTGAGTCAACCTCAGGACCATAGTGTGGCTAGAAGGATTACGTCAATTGGAAATTGAACCGGTGACCTTCCAGCTTGTCACATAGTGCCTGAACCAGCTACTCTACCGCATGTCCTGGCTGATTGTTGGTACTTTCGGAAACAGATCCATAGAATTCAATAAAAAATGCTAGTATATAATTTAGATTTTTGATTATGAGAACTAGGTATATGTAGTTGACAAAGTAGTGTTAAATAATCGAAGACACAACAAGATTATGACCTTCTGGTTCACAGCACTGTGTAGTAGGTGGATACAAACGTTTCACATGAACATGCTGCCTCTATCTTCAGGCTCAAAGTGAGTAATTTGGTATATATGCAAATTACAAGGGAAGGGTTATCACCATACTCACGTGACTCCAAAGATGGAGGTAGCATGCTCTCCAAAATGTTGGTATCCACCTGCAAGACTGCCCAGTGCCACAACCAAGGAGACCGTGGTCTGAACAATTACTGTTACAAAAATTTCATGTAACACCATCTTTGTAGGCTATAGAGATGCTAATCTATAGGGAGGATTCTGAGCAAGGAAACTTGAATGTACTGTGGTGTTGGAGACTTAAGCGGGAAGGTATATGCTCTAAGCAAGAACACATAAATATTAGCTCTTGCTCCTGGCAGAATTTCTCAAGCGAGCATCTCCCTGTATTTGGATATACATTAGTTTTACAGGGGCCACATTAGATTTATGTGAAGAGAGTGACAATGTTCATGTTGCATGACAGCAGGAAAACTGTTAGCTGAATTACTGTACACTGAAGAAAGCCATGTACAGAATAGTTGTTTGCTATTGTATCATGTTTTGCTACTGAAGAAACTGTTCAGATTGTTAATTGGTGAATTTAACAACCTACAAGTCATAACTACAAATACTTATAACACTGTTGCGGGTTTAGACAATTTACAAACCCCACACAATAATCCCTTCTGTAGTTTCTTTATTAAAACTGTCACAACACAACAATATTAAGGTCAGTGCCTAGTTTGGCTCTGCTACACGTTTCGGCTATTAAACGCCATCATCAGGCAAATACGTGGCTAACACACATACACCACTGATCTGCAGTACAAATAAAATTGGATACAATAATATTAATTATATTAAAATACTTCATGTAAAAATGCAATAAATTAGATTATATAATGCAAAAGTTATAGTGTAAAACAAGAATAAAAATTCTTCGAGTGATGCTTTACATCGAGTCATTCGTTGGTTTTTGTGATTTTGTTGTGTTCCCATGGGCAAAGTAATAGTATTAAATTTTGTTATAATCAGCAGTTGGTTAATTCAATCATCAGTTGTTGATTATGACAAAATTTAATATTAATTAATGTTATTGTATCCAATTTTATTAGTACTGCAGTTCAGTGGTGTATATATGGTAGACATGTATTTGCCTGATGATGGCTTTTAATAGCCTAAACATGTAGCAGAGCCAAACTAGGCACTGTTGCGTAAAGTCGCGGGCCACTTTATTGGCTTCTTCCTCCGAGTTTCTGGATTCTAGGTGAAATTAATTCAGAGGCGAGCTTTGAACCTGCTTCCAATCCGTGAATTTGTCAACCGGCTCCAAAAGATTTCCAGTTCTAACATGATCTAGCAAGTGGAAAACAATTGGTAGGTGATCTGAGTCCAGAATATCAGAGACAATGACTTCTGACAGCCAGGCATTCTTGTGCACAACAATATCGAGCACGTCACCATTTCCCATAGGAGAGTAATGAGTGGGACGTTGTGCTGAAATTTCAAACTCATTTATATGCAGTAAATTCAGCAGTTTCACGCCTGATGAGTTGGAAACACCACTATTCCAAAATGGATGTTTAGCATTCAGATCTCCCGACAATATCGACTTATGTCTAAAGCTTAAGAGCTCAGTGATGTCAGCATCATTCCAGGTGTGGCCTGGGGACTTATATACTGCTACAAGTAGTATTTCGCTATTACCAATCGGTATGCAAACCCCTGTGGCCTCTATTGAAACAAGCGGAGGCAGGTCTACATGTTTGTGGGGAATGCCTTTTCTCACTGCAACTGCAGTTCTGCCTTTCTTCTTGGGAAGCGGTCAGTACGATAAAAGTGATAATTTGGAATAAAGAATCTATCATGGGGTTTGAGATTTGTCTCTGAGAGAAGAGTCACGTCTATATGTAAGTCTTGCAGCTGTTTACTGAGCTCACAGCGCTGCCTCCAAATGCCATTTGCACTAAATGCTATGACTCTGAGCAGCCTATGAACTCTAGCAGCCATTTTGTTGCATTAAATTAAGTACCATTTTTGTAATGACCATTATTCTGTCTTCTTGTGATATAGCTCCACTGAGCTCTGTCATGATCTGATGCACTGCAGTGGCTACAGTGTCATTGTTAGACGAACTGGGAGCCTCTACTGACAAATCTGTTTACTGAAATTCCTGTTTTGGCACCTGCTGCTGCACGGGTTGCTGGACGCTTTTCCCCTCTATCTGGTAGTGCTGGTGTTGTCTTGATGCAGTGCAGCTGCGTAGGATTGCTCTGGTGAGGTGAACTTAGAGGAGAACGTCATCCCAGCTCCAATTGGAGCTCGTTGTGCTCTTCTCCTTTGCAGTTCTCCTTTCGCATGGCTGCAACCTCGGTATGACACTGGATGAGGTTTCTCTCCTACTAGGGTGCAATTGCAGCAACTCGGTGTAGATTCTGTATTCGTCTTTTCTGGGCATTCCCTATGCAGGTGGCCACCACCACACAACAGACATTGTGGGGGTTGCTTGCATTTGGCCCAGACATGGCCAAAGTTTTGGCAATTGTAGCACTGCGTTTGAGCTCTGTATGATTCTACCTTAGTAATTATATGATTAAGGCTATTCAGCTTGAATATCTCTTGAGATTTTATGTTTCTTGTTAAGGTAACAAGAGCGGTAGGGTTTCCACGTAGGTCTGTCCATTTGATGCTCTTCGATTGGTTGTCAGTTGCCTCACGTTTATGACGGAGTCTAAGCCCTCAAGGCTGCTGGAAATATCTTCTGCTGGTGTGTCTGGGGGAAGGTGGTGATTACTGCCTTGATAAACTTTTCAGAATTTGGAGAGAAGATGAAATACTGGAGATTAGTTTTCTCCAGGTAGGATTTCATGGCTGAATAGTCCATCATTTCTTTTGTTGTAATACGAGTTCCATTTTGTGTGTTTCGGAATTTGCCCTCTCCTTTGACACATTCTTTTAGGTCGCTTTGGAGTCGAATTAGGTTTGTGGTAGAAGTCATCACTGTTGGTGGGCGGCCTACCTGATTTTCTGGGAGCCTCATGCTCCAGTTGTCTCTGTGTCCATGTCATTAGCTCTGAGGGGTGCGAAGAAGTTGCGAGTTGGCACTGCTTTTGGAGTCTGCTTGTCAGCTGTGGATATTGGGATTGATTTGGTCGTCTTCTTGGTCGTCTCTGAGGTATCATTAGAGGTATGTCTCTTGCGTCTCTTTGTTTCCTGGAATTTGTCATCCTGGGCTGTTGATTCCAATGAGGTATTGTTCATTGCTCCATTTTGTCCTGCCTGTGCATTCACCTTCAGGACGTCCTGCAGTTCTTTCACTGTTACCGTGTAAATGCCGTAGAGAACACTGAAAAGTAGCTTCCCATTTAAAAGCTTATAAGATTTTGCTCTGTTCTCCTCCGCACTATTTACAATAGTTCCACTGAGAGTTTTCCCCCACTCTAGCCAGTGTGCATTTTGTAAGGTTTTCAATGCCACTGACCACTTTTTGTACCTGTTGTACTACAGAAGCTATTTCTGGGTTCTTGTTTGTTATGGCATGATATTCAGAGTTCAGCATTGATAGCTCCAGTATTTCTGGTATCCCCGTTGTGGAACATCCACCATCTTGGTATACACTCAGATATACCATTTGTTTATTGCTTCGCAGAGCACTGCACACAGCCGCAGCCGGGCGCAAACTTCACCAATACCACTTTCGCCAAATGGGAGTTGGCCGTGAGCACATTACGTATCGTGAAGTCTGTATAAACCACTCTGCCCAACATGTTTTGTTTACTTCACTGGTGTAGTGGATTTACTAATCACTATTGAATCTCTCTTGAATGCACGAATTCTAATGTCTCACTAAAAAGTTCACTCCACTGATCACTCTCTCTAAACTCCACTATATCACTTGAATAATATATATATATAATATCACTGGCTCACAAGTCAAAGTCACATTGCGACTGACGGTCAGTCAGTCAGTAAGTCTTGGTGTCGAGCCCAATTTGGGGCTCATGACCAGATATTAATTATTACTGTTTGACAGTTACTGTCTTGTTTCTGTGGGGCGCCTTCTCTGACGAGAGGACGGGTCTGTCTTTTGTATATGTTGCTGGTCCTTGCCATCACAGTCTTACTCAGGTCCGAGTCCCTTGGGACTCGCGACCATATTTTACTGTCTCAGAATTGAAACTTCCCTTTTTGTCACCTCCTACGACTCGCAGGGTCACGGTGGAGGTATCACTGCTCAGCCGGCCTTTTATACCATTCCCTGCTGCCTCGTGTTAACAGCGGTGTTCCCTGTTACATCACTGTGGGGGGTAGCAGAGTGTTTACTGGCCTGTTACTGTAGCAGCTGCAGCGGCTTCGATGCTGTTACGTCACTACGGCAGTGGTTGCCTGACACAGTTGCTCTTCTGTTGCGTCACAGCGGGGGGGTGTTTAGCAAGTGTTGCGTAATGATGGAAGGAGTGGTGTACGTGACGTCATTCGCGAGACCGCAGAGTTCACGTGACCCCTACTTCCTGTTGCGACATCCGCATCACACTATATTGAAATAAGATGCAGTCAGTTTGTGTGTCAAGACACTATAATTGTTTTTGTCAAGTGAATTTATCCCTAGTGGTAACTTGGAACTGGGAAACGCCACTTATGCTTGTCACTCATTTTCTCCTTTTACATGTAATGTATTTCCCTTGAGGTGTATTTACAGTTATATACTTCATAATGAGACTGGTTGTTTCAGGATAAACGAGTAAAGCACCTGAAACGAGAATTAGAAGGATGGCGTGAAGTTATATTGCCATTGAATTCAGTTCTTCTGTGGGAAAAAAGCTGGTATCCAGGCATGTTAGTTGGCATCACAACAACATTTTTTCTGTGAGTAAATCAGTATTTATAACTCTGATTATCCATTTGATGAGCATACATGTGGTAACCATATATCTCATACCTGTTTCCACCGATTCCCTATACATTTTTCCATATCTTCCCTCGGTAGGCCCCCCCTCCCCCCACCGTTTTTTTATTCAGTATTTTCATCTTTGAAACTATATAAAATGTGTTGTTGTTCACTTTGTTTAATATTTCTCCTTCCACATTTGCCTATATCCTGATTTTGTATTTTGCATTTCTTTCTTGTGCATTCTATACATGGAAAGCTTAAAAGTGAATGATGTCCAAAGAAAAACTACTGTAAAATAAATTTTGTACTTGGTGGGGGGGGGGGATGTGCATCAGAAGGTGGAAGGAAGAACTGGTGCACTGTAAACATATAGGCACCATTATTTGTGTGTGCTGTAAAGTGTAGTAGCCATGCAGTTTGTTGACATTTGGTCTAGAATTTATAAGAATTTGAGGTTCTCACAGCAGTGGATTTTGAAGGTATTAATATCAGAGAATTATGTATAGACAAAACCATGGAGGCATGTGCTGTAAAATGCAAATTTTTATCTAGTATATTTTGTATTTTAGCTATTTATAGGTCTCCGTCCAGTAATTTTCCTTTATTTATTACCCAATTAGAAACTGTTATAAAAAAAATTTACAAACCAAACTTACAGATTATAGTTTGCAGTGATTTTAATATAAATTATTTTGTAGACAATAATAAGAAGCAACAATTGAACTATATGCTGCAGTCTTTCAATTTATATAGTGTGGTTCATTTCCAAACTAGGATTAGCACTGCAACTCAGACATTAATAGACAATATCTTTATAGATATAACTGAATTTGAAAATTATATTATTCTTCCAGTATTTAATGGTTTATCTGACCATGATGGGCAATTATTGTCTTTACATCAACAAGAGTTCTACTCGTATTGTGGAAGTGTTAACCCAAACCATAAAGTTGTATTTTAGCATCCTGTTGCACTGATCTTCATCCATGATATGTATACAGTTGCCGTCTTGTAGAGCACTCAATTTCACATGTTACTTCACGACATGTTTCGGCAACATAGTGCCATCATCAGGTGCCCTAATTACGCTAATCTATTTCATTGCTTGCCTTTATAAAATTATTTAAAAAGTATTTAAAAAGTGCGTATATGTCAACTATAATAAATTTACACACACTAAAACTTGTAAAGATTATTCATCTTATGTGTCATAATTAAAACTTGTGTGTAGTTCTTCCACTATGGGGTCGTTTTTCTTATATTCTGTGTAAACCGTGTCTTGTGATGTGTGTTCCCTTCTTAGCTGCGAGTGTTGTCTTTAAAAGTTTTTCTGCAATGTGCCGTTTGGGAGACACAAGGTAGGACAGACAGGCAGGCAGAGTGTGGTGATTGTTGATGACAAGTGTTTCATGCTAGCTAATAACAGCATGCTAAATTCTTCACTGTCAGCCTCTCCTACCTGCAGCTATTGATAAACTGACCGACATATCCTAGATGCATCTTTCTGAGATTGGAATATACCATGTTTTCAAGGCAACACAGCGACCTCTATAAAATAGAACTTTATCTGCAGTAAGTGAACAGGGCCTATGAAGGATACAAAATTACGAAGATCTGCTCATAGTGTTTATTCCATTCGCCTGTACTTTCTAATTTTCACTGTTAATCTCTTTGATGTGTGCTGTTTTTTCATTCACATATCTTTGCAAAATTGTGGGCTGGTGAGTTATCATGCAGTGTCTGTTTATTTAAGGTTGTTCTGGTACCTGGATCCATCAGTTCTTACAACTGTTTCTGTAATTGGACTGATAGCAACACTAGTAGATTATTTGGTACCAACCCTCACAGCCAGTGTCTGCCATCCTGAAAATTGGACTGGAAGTAAGGAACGAAAATTAGAAGAGATCTGTCGTGAACTGGCAAATGTTCAGACTCAAGCATCTGTCAAATGGTCTGTGTTCTATGATATGCGACATTCAAGACCAAAAGTGGTAGGTATTCGTCTACATGGCTGACCCCCCTAGAGGCTACCATAGATTGTAAATTATAAATTAACAAATAAATTAATCTTCCAATTGTGACATTTTTGAGGCCATAGGTTTCTTTCACAGCTAGATTTTCCTATTACACATGCAAGCATGCACACGCACAGGGTGGTGGAATAACTTATGCCACCTGAAGTATATCCCTTATTTTTTACATTATCAAAAATATTCTAACAAAATTTGCATAGTATCAACTGAGCACTTAAAATGAGGAGGGCAAATTTTTGTACACAGAGGCATTATTGAGGTATCGAGGTCTCCTTTGATTTTGCCAGTGCCGCTACATATTTTCATTGCCAGCATTGCAGAGAAGACATAATCAGTGACATGCTGTACTGCACTAAGTTCTTTAAGATCACAAAAGAAAAATACCAGAACTCAGGCTTCTTTTTCTTTCTCTCCACTTCTATTGTGGTTTATTATTAAGCTTAATTTACATTATTTTACAATAGTTGCTGTAAGTGGTTACCTTCAGCAGAAGTACAGTGTTGTAATCATTTAGTAAAAGATCCATGTGTATTATGACATCACTCGCCAGACTGCAGAGTTCACGTGACCCCTACTTCCTGAATTATCAGGGCCTATCATAGTACATGCTACAGTTGTGCATCATTTTATTTCACCTGGTGTAGTCGGAGTGTCCTTGTAAACATCATCATTTAATTTGTTCTGAAGGAAGAAATGAGGTCAGGTGAATCAGGTGGCCGTGACAATTTTACACCGAGTCCCACCCAGCTATGTGGAAAACACTTATTAAGAAGTTTCTTGCTTCTTGCACATAATGCACTGGACACCTGTCATGTTTGGCAGACATTTAGCATAAATTCTTCCAGTGATGATGGTAATGTCAGAAATGGAGCATAGTTTGCCTGTTAAATATGCTATCTCTAAAAAATAATTTTGTCATAAAAAATACCACGCCACACATTTTACTGATAGTTGATGTTGATATTCTGCTTGCCACAACACATGCAGATTTTTCTGTGGCCAGTATTGCATACTGTATAAATGGAAACATCTGTGTTTAATAAATGTTAGAAATAAAAGTATCTGTACATGAGCCCCACATAGGGCTCGACATCAAGACCTGTTGACTAACTGGCCTACCGTCAGTCGCAATGTGCCTTTGACTTGACTAATAAATGTTGTATCATCAATAAGCGTTGTAGCAGAGGACAAATCATTAGCTTGTAGATCTTGTTGCGCCTACTGCCAAAGTTAGACATGATTAAGGGAATTTGTTTCATGCAGTTCTTGATGAATTCTGAGGTAATATGAATGGAATTTATGTTGATGCAGAATCTGTAACTCTCTTCTTCTACTTTAGATTTACCCTCCATGTCCATGGAGCTAATATGGGGATTTATTGGCTACTGAAGCCAGAACAGTCATCTCCTGGCAATTTTTATGAATTTTACTTGTATTCAGTGTGAAAAAGTTAACTGTCTTTTCTTCATATATTGAATATTGTTGAACAGAAATTTGTGTTAATTTCACAACCTGTATGTTTATAGAGTTGAGAAAGAGGACACTTGAATGAACTGATAACACACGCACACACACCCCCTTCATTTAACCACTACTCAATTTATGAATTTTTGCTACAACAGTGTGTGCTAATTTGTACATATTTCTCACTTAACAAACTTAATTTTTACTTCAGTGGTGGATTTTACATGTAAAGTGATGGGAATTTCATTTTAGATCTACAAATTTCTCATCTTACAGACAGATTTCACAGAATTAATTACCTTCATAAATCAAGGGATACCTGTGTGTGCATGCATGCCATTCCCATATTCTTTGCTATGCTCTGCCTTAGCGACTCAGTGAGACTAACTTTTTCAGCAGTGAATTTTCTCATTATGTGTTAAAATATTTTGCTGCCCTAAACTGGAATGTATCAGTAATTTTTGTTTGTAGTTAATTTGTATGTATTGTGTAATAATATGTGGTTTATTTGTGAATGTATTATTTTCAGTACTATTTGACAATGGTTTCAAGTCTGCTGTTTCTTGCTTGGCTGGGAAATATGGTTAATAATATGCTGCTTACATACTTTGCTGGTAAGTAGAACCTCATTTATGGATCATTGTTCAGAATACACTGTGTTTGTATATGTCTCATTGCTTATACCCACCAATATCAAGAATTCAAATCATATGTATTAATATAGTAAAATTTACAGTAGAATTCCATGAGACCTAAACAGTGTATCCAGTACATGTAGGTTTCCATTTAACACAAACTTTTATGCCCTGTGCACAGTATGTAATCCATGCATTTTTGTACCATTGGTGGACTTTGTGTATACTATACTGTTACTGGGCCAAACACATTTTCAGTTTTCTTTCTTTCTCTCCTTTCCCTCCCTCTTGCTGTCCTCTCCATACACCAGTTCTTCCCAAATAAATTCCATAAGCAGAGTTTGGAACAAAATTACATGAATGCTGGTTTTCACTCTTATTTCACAGCAACATGGATATTACCCAGTAGAGGCATGTTTTGATTCAGTTCTTATTCCTTTGTTGGATATGATTTTGCTCTGTTATTGACAATGTTGATATGTATTTTGTTATGATAATAAGTTGCAGTCCGAGTGTTATATGCATGCTTTGTTTAATTATAGCATTGTATCATCAGTTATTGCAACAATGGTTGTGGATGTTGTAATATCTTAATGATGTTGTCCTCTGGATTGATTTTATTGTAACTAGGGCTTGGACGTGTTCTATATCTGGTGGCGCCATTGCCAAATGTAGATTTGATGAACGAAAAATAAATTGAATTGAACTGAATTGTAGGCAGCTTTTATTCTTTGTTGACTAAGTTGTCACATTTTAAGCATTGTATTTTTAGTAGAGACTATGCCATTGCCATATTCAGGTGATTGAGTTCTTGAAGTTGAAACATGGAAAGGTCTTGAAGACCGAAATTTGGTTTTTGGGTAGGACGTACCAAATTAAAGACACTATAACAAATATATCAAATGCCAATATATATATATATATATATATATATATATTAGATACTAAATGCAAATACAGTGTAAGTCCCTGGAGGTAATAGGACTCCGGCAATCAACCAATCAAAATTGTACAGACCAGGAAAGGAGTGAATCGACTGAACAGTTCAAAGTCTGTCTTTGTAATTGTATTTTTTTATGCGCAGACATAACCTTTTTGATGAGTAAATGGTTACACATAACCACAGAAGTAGTATTCAGTTCTTGAAACTCTTCATTCCGTTAAGATTAACCCAGAACCTTCTTATCTTTGACTTTCTCATTTCCTTTCCTTTTAGACTACATTTCATGATGCATTTTGATATCCTCTTGTAATTCATTGTCCTAAATGTTATGATCTCTAATATTTCATGTAACCTCACACCTGTCAGTCAAGTGTATAGATGAGGTTTGTTAAGAAGAGACAGACAAATTTACTGTTTCATACAAATTGTGATAGCATTCAATGCATCCTGACAAGCTACTTTATGTCAGTGCATATTTACAGTTCATTCCACTGCTTTCTTTTTAAACCTGGTTAGTTTCCAATCTTTACTTTTTCTTAATGTAGTAGCACATGGTAAGATTAAAAGGACCTTGGTCTTATGACATAGCAAAAGGGAGTAGAAGTAACCACAATACTGAATGTATCTCATGCCAGTGTGGAGACAGAGATGATTGCATCTTGCATTGTTGGTGGAAGCAGATGCTATGGCATAATGCTCATTAAAACCTGACAATGACTGCATAGTTTTTGAACTGTTATCACAAGATGTCAGAGATTTACATTAAATGGAATGATTGTTTCCACCTCAGAATTTGGTGGCCTGCCATTGCTATTATTGGTGATAGGAATTTATGAAATTATGAAAGTGGATTGGCTAACATCTTTGATTGTATTAGATGATCTAAAGTGATAATTTAATTTTAAAGTGCATTCTCACAGAATAGTTTTGTATGTTGCAGTTGTAAGTGGAATTGTAGATCTGTATTGTACCATTGTATTGCGTATAACTTTTGAACTAGCTCTTTTAATATATTTGCTTGAATTGTTTTGTGGGCTTTAGTGACTTGGAGGTGGGTCCGCTGAGGTAAATTATTGTGACATGACGGCTGAAAGCCATAATGGTGGAGCCTGAGCAGATGTCCATTGCTAGACAGTGGCTCTGTAGTCATGTTTCCACAGCAACAAATATTAACAAAGACCAATTTCCATTACAACAAATAGCAGTCGTTGCCAGGTAACGAGTTGCTAAATACAAGATTCCTTCGACAACCAGCAGAAGAAAGGGAATTAACTGTTCAACATGATGACTTCTATTCCAGCCATGTGGTAGTTATAAAGACATGAGGCTGAGATTAGTGAGAGATTCAAAGCGAAGGAAATAATACTGTTGCGTGTTATATGTCGTCCATCGCTGAGCGACGCAACAATGGAAATTGTTGAGACCGTTACGTAGGAATATCTGTAGCAACGAGTGTTCATTGAGAGATTCATGAGAGATTATTCATAGAGGTTCTTTCATACGGCATTCTGAAGGAGTTAAGTTTGTGAGCTGTTATAAATCGATTGTAATTGTAAAGAAGTCCCATTAAACCAAATCCTCAAATACAGAACACATTGTTATTTGTCATGCTAACCCCCTACATATGCCATTGTTTGTTTAGTGATTACTCTAAATTAATGTTGATTTCAGCTTGGATCTGGGGTACACAGTAGCATAGTTGGTTGAGGTACTATGCTACACCAGAAGGTCGCAGGTTGAAGTCCCAATGAGGTGGAATTCTTTTTTTCCTCAATTTACCTAATCCTTCCAGTAGCAATGTGGCCCTGGGATCGACTCAGTCTCCAACAGAAATGAGTACCAGGAATCTTCCTGGGCAGTAAATGGCGGCTGGCACTTAAGGCTGACAACCTTACCGCCATCTATGAGCCAATTGTCTAGAAAATGTGGGAGCCTCAACCTCTCACAACCCTATGGGCCTCCACTGCCTGTTACAAAGATACCTTTACCTTTACCCTTACCTTGGATCTAGAGAATTACTGTAGATATTAGCTTATCCACTCCATTTGCTACTGTATTATATTTACTGTCATATAATTATATTTATTTATATTCTTCAGCCGGGCTACTTGGGTGTTGTGATTATGATTTTCCTTAGTTTCTGCAGGTAAAATGCTTGGGGACTAATAGCTTGAATTACACCTTTACCAGTTCCTTCAAGGGGCATGCAGTAGCATAGTTGGTTGAGGCACTGTGCTGCAAGCCAGAAGGTCGCAGGTCCAAGTCCCGATGAGGTCATTGGATTTCTTTCAGTTGACCTAATCCTTCCAGCCGCACTATGGCCCTGGAGTCAACTCAGTCTCTAACACAAATGAGTCCCAGGAATAATTTTGGAAAATTCTTGGGGGTAAAGGAGGGCCAGCATGTAGGGCTGACAACCTTGCTGCCATCTATGAGCCGATTGTCTAGAAAATGTGGGAACCTCAACATCTAACAACCCTATGGGCCTCCACAGCCTGTTACAGGGTTACCTTTACTTGCTTAGTCACCAGTTACTCGCCATTTATGAGCACCATCCTGCCTTATTTTTATATATCGTGTGCAGTTGAAACAGTATTGTGAAATAACTAATAATCGTTCAGTCTGGATTTTATTCTGCCTGTTTGCGTTCAGCCTGTTGTCTTCTTTGTAAAACACTTTATCGTAGAGAATTTTTAACTGGTTGTGAAACATTGTCAGTTCTGAGTCATTTGGGAATGCCATATGTTTTGGAGATGAGCCTATATTTTTTTTTTGTTACAGTAACAACTGCAGTTTTATTGCCTGGCATGAAGCATCATGGTCTGCTAGAAAAATATTTTGCTCAAATTATGTTGACATTTGCTGAAACAGTAAAAGGAATGAAGCAGAAGAAGAATTGATTGGATCATAAAAAGAATACATTAAACATTATTCAGCACCACTGTGTAAGGCATTTGTCTGGATGTTTCAGTTTGCCTTTTAGTTTTTTCCATTGCAGCAACGAAATGAGAATGGTACTATACATGTGAGCGATTACTGTTTTTTCAGACTTTCAGGTTCAGTGGTTTTGCTTGATTCAAAATGTGATGTATATGTATGGAAATCGTGAATCTGCAGCAGGTGGATCCATATGTTATATATTTATTTTTACTATTTATTATTAGTATTAGAATTCCAGAAATCTGCAGTGATATTGTTGGAACACATCTGTTTTGTATGTTCTCTCACTTATGCGTATAATTTAAGAGTGGAATGCTTGCTGTGGTCTTACCTTTTCTTAGAGTTACTTTATTATATCCAGTTTGTAGTATAAGAATCTGTAAATCTGTTCCAGTAGGTTTAGTAGGTTTAAAAATATGTCACATTTTGAAAAATATTCTTTGTTCTTGTTTTCCTTTTAACACTTTTGTTGTAAACGATATTGTCTAAAGTGTGTCTGTGCATAGTTTGAAGCTGGAATATGTGATCTTCCCATGAGTGTACTTTGCGAAATTTTGGTGGGAAAATGTTTCTTGCTAACTATGGTGGGTCAAGAAAGATCCAGCTGTGGAGTACACCACTGATAGATTTAATTTTGGTTAGAACTGAATGGAAGATAGGAAGATTAGACATTTTCTTTGATCTTGAAATGATTATAAAACGCTGTCCATATTTATTTTCACGTTCATGACTCCTATAACTTAAGAAAAGAAACCATTCTCATTTATGAAATTACAAAGTCCTGTCTCAGGTTTCTTCTTGGGTTGGGGTCAGTGGGTTTAGTCACTAAACTGGAACTGGAACTCTAAGTAAGATTACTTCCTGCCCTGTCATGGGTCTGGTTTATTTTATGTAAAAAGAAAAGCCCCTTTTTTTTTGTATTTATTGCTACAAACAACATGAAAAAGTTACCAAGACGTAATCTTTATAACTGATAATGGAAGTACCTTCATTAGTGATAGTATTGTCTATGACTCTTTTTGCATCATAATTTAAGAAATTGGCTATGCCACTGCTGTGGGATCCTTGTATGCAGGTATGAGGATTTTCATACTTCAGATGGTACCATAGACATTGAGCATGATATGAGGGAGCACTGGTAAAGTATGCATTAAGCCTTCTTTATGAATGGGAGTAGTTTTTAAAGCTAGAATATGGCGTTGGTTTAAATGATGCTGTGTAATGTCACAAATTATTTCTTCTTATGTACAAACTGTGGTGGAATTTCAGGACTACTTGATGTCTGGTATTATCAGGGTGTGCTCTTAGTCATTAAATCATCACAGTATGACTGGAAGATCACCTTGCAGTTTTAAATATTCTTCTCTTCTTGCTGCTGTAAAGAGACTCTATGATGGGTGATTAAAATCTCAGATAACCTTATTATTAATATTATTATAAAACTGAGAAAAAAATAATTTTTGCAATGAAGTACATTTAATTATGGCAGAACCAATGTTAAGACAGTAAGAGAATAAAGCATGGTAATTGTGTATGTGTTAAAATGCTTTTTGTAGATATATTATACATTATCTAAGGTTTCTGGACTTTATAATAGGAGTGTTATTCTTGTTTAAGTTGGGAGTTCATTGGTTCTCAAGAAATAATTACTGTGGTCACATATATTAACAAAATAGTTGTTGTGACCATACTCAGATGACTGCTTCCAATTTAAATAAAATTATACAGTTTATGATTCAAATGTGTAAGGAGCTTTAATTGTCATGTGCAAGTAATATCTGTGCCCTGTGGTGTACAGAAAATAATAAATCTCAAATCTTATTCCCTCCCCCAAAAGAAAATTGATGGCTGCAGTTCAGAATCACTTTACAGGTTACATATTCTTTAACATTGTTTGGATGTCATTACTAATTCATCAGCTTTTGTTGATTACTAATAATAGAAGTCACCAGTTAAAATATGGCTGCCTGACCTGTAGAAACAAAACATTTAAAATCCTCTTTTCCCTGACAGTAAACTGTTACTCTAGATTGCAACATCATTGTCACCATATAGTAGTAAGAGATTTGAAACCCCATTCCTGTACAGTAAAGAAGAAGTGTTGTGGCAAAGACCTTAGACTTGTCTAAAACAAATTGTGTACAACTGTTCTCCAAAAATGTCTTTGTACAGAAAGCAGCTTAAATTAAAACTTAATATTATACAACTCAGTGATCTTTGTGTTCGAGTTCCTCTCATATTTTCCACTGTCTAAAACTTTTGAGAAATATTGGTAACCCCAAAGATTCACACAATTGCCATGTTTGAAATTTTCAATACCAAAGTAATGTTTCATATACATCTTGTATGTATGGTAGTGATCTGTAATTGTTACTAACATATGCCTAGCTACAGTTCTTCATCAGTTCTAACTCTCACAGAGAAGAGTAAATATATGGTGTGGTTTCCATGAATTTATCTTACATCGTATGAAGAATTAAACCCTAACAGTAGTTGTATAGTTTCTGAAAATCTTTGATCATAAAATTTCAAAGATTTACATGACCTCAGAGATTGCAGGACTAACATATTGCTATTATTGGTTATAGGAATTTATAAAAGAATGGAAATGGACTGGACTCCAATGACCTGAAACATCTTTGATTGTCTTAGATCATCTAAAATATTGGTTTAATTTTATAGTGAAAGTATTTACATATTCTCACAGTAGGTTCTTATGTTACAGTTGTAAATGGAGTTATAGATCTGTAATGTATAATTCTTAAGATATTCAGTTGAATTATTTTCAAGTAAACTCTTATGTGATCTATAAGTTAAGAAGTTACAAAGACTAATGCTGAAGAAAATCGGTCACCATGAACTGTTTGAAATCGTCATATGTTAAAGTGCTAATGGTATCTACCTGATAAGGCTGTTGTGTTGGTGGTGAAGCTTATATACATTTTTAATTTGCTTTTAATTAAGAAAATCACTGAACAACTCACTGTGTGGTATGTGTGGTTGACTGACTGCCTAACTGCAAAATCACTGCTGCCCTCACCTCCTTGGTTCAAAATCCCATGGGAGTCATGACCATATTTTACTGTTCGACATCTTTGGAGGCCTTCAGAACACTTGTAGTTGTTGTAGTGGTTATTAGCTTTATGAAGTTGATAGTGTTTACCAAGTTATTCCAAAATAAGGGTAATACAATTTTACGTGAAGCTGCTGTCACTGTGGTAACCAAAGTTATACAGTTGCCAAGGTTACAGCAAAAAAATGGAAATGGTAGAATGGCAAGCCGATAACTTTAAAGCCACTGTCACAATAGCAAGGATTTTATTGTTGCCTTGGTTACTACGGTTAGGGCGGAAGAAGGGTAATATATTGCTGTTTGAAGCTATGTTGCCATGAAAGCCAAGGATGTTGCAAGAAAAATAATAATAAAGAGCTGTCATGTGTGTTAAGTAAAAAATTAATGGAAAGCCTGCTCAACCATCTCATATACAATTGACCTTGACTCCATTACTTTAGAAAAGAAATAAGTTGTTCAGTAGAAAGTTGGTAGTTCAGTATGTAAGCTGGGACATCTATGCAGTGTGTAATTGTCTGAGCTAGGGCATGCACCATGATTTTCTAGAAGATTCGCCTTTTAAATTTTATCTAGGCTAATAATCTCCATAAATTACTGGATTTTTTTTTTTAAATTAGAGCTATTTTAAAGAAATTTGGCATTTTAGTGGGACGGCATAAGTAGGTTCCTATTGGAGCTAGAATGTTCATATTCACTGAGCACCGAACTATGATGGATAAACTCTTTAAATAACAAATATAAATAAAATTCATTCAACTGTTCAGGTGCTAGTATGGGAAGTACATGAAGATGTATAGACACACAAGCATACACAGAGATGTCATTACTAAGAACTGCTACCTACCACAATGTGAAGATCAGTTTTTCCCACCATTGCACTGTTTTCTGATATACTGTGTACATGAGAAAATAAAAGATGAAAAAAGAATGTAAGAGAACGGCAGAACGTGGATGATTGTTTTAATGTGGAGTAAGGGGAGGATGAAAGGGGTAAAAAGCAGAAGGGAGAAAGGTGAGGAGGAGATGAAAGTATACAAGGGATAAAAGAAAAGGAAAAGGAAGAAATTTTTCTGATATTTGTTGGGTCTTGCATAATAGTAATATAATAGGAAGACAGCCTGACACCCAAAATTTGTACAGGCCTCTAAGCAATGAACTGTAGCAGTTCACATCTATTGTGTAATTTTAGCAGGGATAGTAGTATTGTTGTACCTTTCTATTTTTCATTTAATGTGGGTTACGACATCTTTTGTTATAAGGAATGTGGATTCACTGTTTAACCCATATGTATGCATTGCTTTCGTAGCTATATCACACCTACCCATTCAGGTGAAATGTGTAAAACATCACCAAATGAAAGTCGAAACGGTGGCAGCAGGAGCTACCTGTGTACCCAGAGAGAGATTTTTATCTAGTTTGTGGAATTTATTTTGAAACATTTTAATTAACTGTATAAAGGTATTTTGAGTGTTATAAATAATGTCATATAGTGTTTACTTTTGTTTGGTACAGACTGCTGTATCAATATTACAACTTAAGCTTTCAGGTACATAGTGCAAACAGATGATTATATAGGTCAGTGTTTCTCAACTGCCGGGCCATGGCCCAGTACCGGGCCCTCATCTTATAAAAAAAAAATTACCAGGCCATGGTTTCACAGAGGTTGAGAACCACTGACATAGGTAATAGATTTGAGGTTCTCATGGCACTGACTGCGAAGAGTAAAGTGTTATGGGAAGTAACACCTGCTTCTGATGGTTTCTTGCTTGGCTTGCTTACCCTTCTTAGCTGGTTTATTCCTGTGAAACTTTTAACTGTCCCTGAACTACACAGCATTACAACCCAGAAGATTGTACTTTTCAGTTATATAATTCGTCATTTTTGAGATTAACACCACATGCATTCACATAGGTGGTCTGATGATAATGTCTCCTGTGGCAGAGGTATCAGATTCAAGATCGGTTCAATTCAGTACCCCATTCTCCAGAATAGAAGGCATATGACTGTGGGAAATACTTGTCCTCTGAAGTCTGCATTATGTCCTTGTGCCAGCCCTAAACTCTTTGTTAATTTGAGTAATATGAATCTAGCTGTATGTGTGCTCCATTTTAAATATGGACTCATTTTCCTCACCAAGTGAACAAGAATAATTCAAGAAGAGATGTTAGAAGAAGGATTAACCACATTTTATGAAGTCTGAGGGCACCTGTAATGGGACTGACTGACAGGATTACTCAGTCAGTAAAATGACTAATTACCGGCTGGATGACAAGGATACAGTTTCTAGAAGAGGGATAATTTTTCTTGTTGCCACCAGATCCATGTTGGCTTAGAGGTCCACCCACCCTCCTATCCATTAGGTTGTTTCTTCAGGGTTAAAATGACTGGAACGTGAAACTGATAATTCAGTTTCATGTATTATCAAGGTCAGCCTTTGTTACCTGTCTCGTTACTGTGACAGCAAACACCCAGGTGCAGCAAGCTTCAGCAGTTCTAGCATTAAACTATTTGCAGTATAAGTACTGATATTCCTCAAGTTAAAATCCTGCCTTGAGTGTTATAGTAGCAGGAGATTTAATTCAGTTTTTCCCTGAAGAAAGGGGTTAAACATGAAATCAGCTTTACCTCCACTTCCCATATATGCATTCATGGAGTGGTTCTTTGGCACCAAACTTATACCTCTTTCTGCAGTTTGACAAGTCTCCCCCGAAGTAGTTGATGTCAGGAATTTAGATGTTACCTTGGCATTAATCTTGCAGCATTAGAGGGGAAAAGTTTAATACCTCTGCAGTCTGCTTTCTTTGAATTTTACACTAAAATTTGTGTGTTTGTAAGACATGCAAGTGTACTTGGGATATGCAAGATTTTGGATTTTCAAAGTGGTAACTGTGAAGGGTACCATCTTCTGGAATATTACACCATGTAGTGTAGTAGATATTACAGGTGTTAGTCCTGAGAAGTTTGTAAATTGGATTTGAGGTTCTCATAGCAGTGACTATGAAGAGTTCTATCTTCCGGGATATATGCCATGTAGTCCAGTGAAAGTCAGCTGATATTTCAGAGGAACATACTGTCCCGATCCTGAGCGCTGAAGAAAGCAGCATGAAGCAAACTACATGATGTAACAACCTAGAAGATGCTCTTTGAATTTGCGGTAGTTTGAAAATGTTGATCATGTTAAAGAAATAATAATCACTCCTGATGTATGGACACTATTCAAGTACTTACAATATTTTGGTTAACACTGAAAGAGTTGCAAAATATATGACATATGTTACATGACATCATGACCAGTTTGTTTGCTTTAGTGTCATCACCTCCCCCCTCATGGAACCATTTTGGCATTTATCACAAATTCTCTGCTGAGTGTAATGCTCGAAAGCAGGTTTCTCATGGAACATGCAGTACCTAGAAATCTGTCTCTGTACCAGTGCATGTTCTTTGCTCTCAGCAGCTTAGAACCAAGCCTGCTTTGACTTTATGGCAACATTTTAAATACTGTATGTAGGGTATGTCTCTGTACTCCCTCCATGTGTAGTGAAGTGCATGTTTCAGTTTCATGATACTGCTAATTCCCTTGAAGTAGGGTACTCATTTTTCTCTTTACTTATCTGGTCTTCCATACACATACTGAAGAAAGATAATTCAATCTGTGTACCTTCATTTGTAATGTAGTGTAATTTCCTACTTTCTTGACACTTCATAAACATTTGATTGTTGCTGTATGAATTTTATCAACAGTTTTTTTACTTTGACTCAAGCTTCAGTTCTCTGTTAACAGAGTTGAACTCCATTGCAAATAAAAGATTTGAATTTTGTGTGTGTCTTTGCTTGTCTTGTTGTAATTCTGTTTATCATATGGTGTGTTCCTTGGTAACAGTGTATAGCCAGAAAATAAAAAGTTTCATACAGAAATGTTGCAGCTTAGAGGATGAAAGCTTTCATATAACATATTTTTACTGAATAGTCGTACTCTGCAGTCATTTCCCCCCAGAAATTAATTATAGTCATTTCATTATTTTAGTGTAGAATGACAAATAATGTTAGTAATTAAGCACTTTCCTAATATTTTTGCCATTTTGCTCTTGAATAGAATTTGAGGGGGCTGTGAAACATAACTTAAAAATAAACTACAAACAGTCTTTAATGTGTAAATGTGTATATTTCCATGGCTTTCCCTAATTGAGTTGTGTTCGTGAAGCCTTCTCCATTCTACATTCTGTCATAATTGTAGCTGTTAAATTTATGTTCATTCATTCCCTATTGTCTGTAGTAAATGATGTCTTGTACTGGGTCTACATTTATATCTTGTCTGATATCCGGGTTTTGAATTTTAACAGATCTAATTTGTTTCCCAGTGCTTGTACATGATACACATCTCATCTCTATTGATTGCAATAAACTTGCATCTCTTAGTCCATGTTCCATGTTTGTGCTCTGTATCTGAAATTATGCAGATCATATGAAAGCATCACCACTTTTTCTGAATTTTATTGATCAGAATCTATAGCATATTTGTAACAGTCTAGTAAAATCTTTCAGGCCAGTGGAGTCTGTCTGTAATATCCCATTGACATTTCATTTTGGAGGAAATTGTTACCAAAGTGGTAAAAGGGTTCAACTTTTTCAGTGTTAAGCATTGTCTTCAATCAGATACAATTCATGCTTCATATTTTAGGTAGCTGTTTGACCATATACAAGCATAAATGATTTTTATGGTACAGAATGAACATTTGTATGTATAATTATAGCAAATATGACTTCTTATGATAACATTCTTAATTAAATTTTTCTTTCAGAAATTGATCTACATAGCCACTGTTTGGGAAACCTTTCTCTTATCAAGATTGTTTTGTAGATATTTGTGTGCTATAATTACATTATTGCCAAAGCTGATATTAATGTTGTCATACAGTATTTGTTCCATATTTATAAGTAGAATTATAATTGTGGACCCATCAGTGAGCTAAGCAGTGTTTTGATAAAGTGCATGAATAGAATCAAGATTTTTCATGAGAAACCGCCAATTATTAACATCATATAGTTTTTGTGATAATTGAAATATGTTTGTTTGTATTATTGCTGTTGTGCCAATTACTCTCAATATAACAGATATTTGACTTGTACTGTGATCTTTGTTGAGCTGATCATGTATTCATTGACTTCACACTATCACTTACACATTGTTGTGTGTGTAAACATTTAAGCAAAATTATTTTTATATATAGTACAGTCAGTGTTTGAATTTGTACTTGTGAAGAAAAATTGTCATATTATTGTAATTGTTATGACAGCTTAGTGTATGTGATAAGACTGATTATTTTCAAAAGCCAAATAAAAACGCTAAAGAATAATTGTAATGGTTGAATACTGTTTACTGTTAGTATATATATATATATATATATATATATATATGTATTATCACTTGTTAGGGACTAGACATGGGGTTTGGATTGGTAATTGGATTTATTGAACCCTTATTACTTGTAACTATGAGCAACTATAAGTGTCTCATGGATCTACACTGTGTACAGATCGCTGTAACTGCAGTGCAGTTAGAGCCTTATATATCTTCAGTAGATGTTGCCTGGTGATGCCTCCCAACAATGATTGTTCCTTTGCTTTCAAATTCACGTCGTTACCAAGTGGCACCCATCTTTCAACCATTCATGGTCGCAACTGAATTTCAGTTAAATTGCTGCTGGCCTTCGCCAGGACAGTCATTTCTGACTTCAGTCTCCAAGAGATCCATAATTGAGATTTTTATTCTCTCCTAGACATGTACATATTTTGAATTTGGGCCACATCTTCAATGAAGGAGGGGTCGATTTTTCTATGTAGGCCCTATGCTTGTTGCACCTTAGCTTCAGCACTAATATATTTGCGCTGTCACGGTTTCCAGGTCACTATTGACTCTGCACCCTTTGTCACTGCCCTGTCCTAAGTAACATTTATACAAGGGGTGACGTGATCCGCCAGCCACGTATTTCGTATTTCCCGCCTTAAATTATAGTTTGTATAATCAATAGCATGTATGCCGACGCTATATTGGCTGCAAAGTCACGTGCTGCCTTATCAGCTACATTAGAAAAGTGAATTTGGATATTTTGATACATGAGTTCAGAGGCGAGGCTTATTTTGGAGTCTGTAAGCTTCGACCTTTGTAGCTGTGTTACAGAGTGTGGTTAGTTTGAAGATTTCTGGAGCGTTTTGATTCTTTGCTAGAGTAACTTCTGGGAAGGGAGGTGTGTGTGACCCCTTCTTCTGGAGTAGGACGTTTGGTAATCATCTGTTTTACACGGATGACGTCATAATATATCTATGGAGGGCCACAGTGATGTCCTGTGCAGAAGTATTGCCAGGAAAATGCCTGATAACGGCTTTAACCGGTTTATGCTCCTTCGTTTAAAATGTAAGAAAGTGTAGATTTATCTTAATGATGAATTTTTGTATGTCGTGGCCCGCGGCACTGTTATTTGTCCAGGTTCCGGTTGCAGTGCTCCGGAAGAGAACTCCCAGCTGAAGACACGTTTTAATTCCCTCTGGAGACTGATGAAGAGGTTAATAAATGGGAGGTGGCCTATATTTGCCCGATCTCACGTTTTTCTAGGTTTCCTTCGCTACCCGTCATTTTCCATAGGCAAATCCCTGAGTGGCGCAAATAAGCTATTAGTTGCCACTGGCCTTAGGTTTTGGTAATTTGAAGGTGGCCTGTTCTGTTTCTTGGAGCAGCACTCAGCTTCAGAGTTTCTGTCTCTCTTTCGACGTTTCTTTTCCTCTGCTTGCGAAACATCTTCCTGTCCCGATTCCATGCTGCTCGGTTGAAAACTGTCCCTCAATTCATTGTATGTTTCTGCATACATGTGAAATAAGCCGGCAAGTAACACCTGTCCATCTAGAAACTTGCAGAGGGTGCGCCTGTGGGTGTGTCTCCGTTAGTTGTTTCCTCTTGGCCCCATTTACATTCACTTAGGGCGAATTTTGAACAAGCTGTCCCATTTGAACAATAGATG
Source organism: Cryptotermes secundus (assembly GCF_002891405.2). NCBI lineage: Eukaryota > Metazoa > Arthropoda > Insecta > Blattodea > Kalotermitidae > Cryptotermes > Cryptotermes secundus. Next base: position 445,557 of record NW_019733838.1, on the reverse strand, counting down.
TTCGAACTAGATCCATTTCCTTCTTCGCATCCTGATGGACCTCTTTTAATTTCTCATATCATCGAACCAGGTAGACACGTGGCCTGCGTGTCTCACAATGCGCTAGTGTAGCAAGAGCCATCTCTCTCAAACACAACAACGCTTCCGCTCACTTGATGCCCTCTGTGCAACAAGTTGTATTTCCGTGTGGTGCTAACGATTCACACTAACTGCAAGTGCTATAAAACTGTCACCCACTCTCCCTCCGGACTCGACTGGAACCGTTTCAACCAGCTCTAAACTCCCCGTAACTGAGTTTGGTCGGTCGGTTAAATAGCAGCTTTCCTTCGCCAGCACAGTCATTCATGGTTTCTGTCTCATCGAGATCCATGACAAATATTTTTGTTAAACCTTTTTTAATAGCACTCAAATTACAGCGCTATCGCTGATTTACACACACTTCATAATCCACTGTTGCGTGCTCGCTACGATTCCCAGTCTTCACAGATCTCAACGTTGAAACTAGCAGTCTCACTGGATCCCACACTACCAGTGTTACACATAAACACAATTTAATTTAGAATGTTGTCACCAATAAAACGATTGTGGTCATCGGAGAAAAGCGTCTGAGCGTTTCCACGTTTACTTTACTTTTGTTCAGAATTAAAGGCGTCACAGTGTACTCGTGGCCTAAGGCACGAAATGTCTTCGGCCGCTTCAACACGGTTCTTGGGTTCGAGTCTCGCCCGAGGCGTGGAGATATCTCTGCGTTTCTTCTGTGTTTGTGTTGTCCTCTGTCCGTGGCGGTCTTGCGAAATTTTGATCCCTCGTCCAAGGAGTCTCTCCAACTCTCTGTAAGAATAACAATTTTCAGATCAATTATGAAGCGAGAATAGACCGTCAAAGGAAGAAGAGGAGAAAGATAGGAACAGAATTGAAGTTAACTTAGAATAGAATTATTTTGAATTTTTCGCCAGGTTACAAAACAATACACAAGTTTGATTTGTTTCATTCTGGTCCGTCACACTAACAATTACAAATATAAATCACTCCGTCCAATGTGACCTGTAAGTTTTTTGCTGCACGAAAACTTAACACCCTTACATGTTTCGGTCTCTGTGAACAATCTTCAGATTCTTCAGATCTTCAATCACTACAAATAGGAAACCACCATCACATAAGTTGTTTAGACGTAAAGTACGTACATTTATATGCTACAATACATAGTACACAAAATAGAACATTTCACAAACACAACAGTTTCCTGGGAATGTAAAGTTTTTAAAAAATTGTATAAAATTTCTTGATGCTAATTAAAATTTTTTTGTATTGTCAATAATTAAAATTCGTAAACCATGCAGGCTCGTGTTCGTCCTCCCATCGTCCCTCTTATATGGGGCAGATATTGTGCCACCTGGCTCTCTTGATATATGGAGGTTCTTCATATCGTCCAGGGTTTGCTCGTGGCTGCTGTGCCAGTGAAAACCTGGACGATATGAAGAACCTCCATATCAAGAGAGCCAGGTAGCACAATATCTGCTCCATATAAGAGGGTCGATGGGAGGACGAACACGAGCCTGCATGGTTTACGAATTTTAATTATGGACAATACAGACAATTTTTAATTAGCATCAAGAAATTTTATACAATTTTTTAAAAACTTTACATTCCCAGGAAACTGCTGTGTTTGTGAAATGTTCTATTTTGTGTACTATGTATTGTAGCATATAAGTGTACGTACTTTACGTCTAAACAACTTATGTGATGGTGGTTTCCTATTTGTAGTGATGTTTGCCCTCTGAAGATGGTCCACAGAGACCGAAACATGTAAGGGTGTTAAGTTTTCGTATTGTAAAAAACTTACAGGTCACATTGGACGGAGTGATTTATATTTGTAATACACAAGTGCTAAAGAAAATATATTCGGCACAGAAAAAACATGTTTTGCTCAGCCAAAACTAAGTCATCACTGAGGGCTGCGCCATAGCGCAAGTGGTTAGTCGCTGGCTTCCTACCGCGGCGGCCTGGGTTCGATCCCAAGTCTGGTCAAGTGGGATTTATGGTGGACAAAATGGCGCTGGGGCAGGTTTTCTCCAAGTACTTCGGTTTTCCATGCCAATCTTCATTCCACCAGTTGCTCCACAATCACCCTCACCTATTATCTGGGGCTGGTACAGTAGGCCAGAAGTGGCCGCAGCACAAAGAACTTAGTCCCGCCCCACTAGCAATAAAAAAAAAGTCTTCGCTGAAAAATGTTATGTTTGGTTATTTTTAACAGCATTATACACGAGAGAGACATTAATTTCTTCCCATGAGTCTCAGGAATGTAACTATTTCAGGAAGTATGAATGACAAGAAGTAAGAGAACCGTTGCTCTAGTCCATGCCCTCAACTGCTGCTTGTGCCTTCATTGATCTCGAACGGTTTTCCCATCACTCCTGAAAATGGCTCTGATATCGTCACTGGCACCAGATATCGAAGTGTCTGTATATGACCACCACAGATTATTACGCTCTGCCGAGCAGAGAGATCTTGTATTGCTGAATGTATGCAGTTAGAGACTGTTCCTCATAGATGCACGCGGTACGTAACTGGTATCTGCCCCACGTTCCTATAATTGTCACTTTGGTGCAGGGAAGCGAGTTGTAGGTCATGTCTTATGGAGAAGGAGCTGACCACTGAGAGGAAGTGTTCTGTGGCAGTCATTTAACATATTTTGTTACAGAATGTCATTTTAAACGAAGTTGAATATTCATTGAATTATCTGAATGCTACAAGACTGTGAATCTTTGCAGCAGATGGTTACGACGCCGACAAAACTTATACATGCAAGCGTATATCAGGAGCAGTTAGGAAACGGCTGATTATTCGTGCTGTAATATTAATGTTACAGGAATTTACTGAAGCTCATCAATGGATAATCAGTAGAGTAGACAAGAGCTGGAAGTTATATTCGTGGCGTTTCGGCTTGCCTTCTATGAGATTTTGCAACTGAAATTGATGTCGAGCCACCTTCACACATTTAGTGGAAACCTGTATAAAAGGAGACAAAATTTGTTGGAAAATGGGTGAGAAAAGTCGCATTCTGTAATTTAGGCCGTTATATGTTTGGGCTGCATTCTGAAATTCGACAAATTTCCGAAGTAACTTTGACAAGATCTGCTCACTAGCAGCTGCATCATTCCGGTTACGCTTGTGTTTTCAAGGAGAGCTAAAAAGAGGCTTTAATTTTAGTTTGCAAGTCTTTCTTCGTTTTCCGATTATGTTGTACAACAGGCGGTTCTCTCTGTTTGCCCTTTCATTGACTGTTCCTTTTTGCTTCAATGAGAGTTAGTTATTGTTAAGTATAAATCGATATTTCTCTGACTTCTGATGACTGGTTTGACTGAATTCTTTTCAGTGTTAAATTATGAAAAGATTCAGTAAGTAAAAGGTAACTAATATGTACAGCAAAGTGTGCGCGGCCGTGCGGCCGCATTTTTCTCGGCAAGTGGCGCGGCGACTTCTCAGGAAGTTACTGACGATAACGTCAATGTTCAATAAGCTTCCGCCCTGAACACGGTGTACATAAATTTTATTAGATCTTTTCCGTCTATCAGCCGCGTCATTCAGTCATAAATTACGAACATTTTAGGGGCAATGTATGTCCGTATCACCAGACCCTGATAAAATGGTCCCTTAAACAGCAGTAATTTTTATTCAACTGACACGGCTGATGGACCCAAAATATTGTATCAAAGTAACCGCTGTGAGAGCTTCAGTTCCTATGTACTTTAAGTTGTCCCTTGTGGGGGCCGCGCCATAGCTCAAGCGGTTAGTCGCTGGCTTCCCACCGCGGCAGCCCGGGTTCGATCCCGGGTCTGGTCAAGTGGGATTTGTGGTGGACAAAGTGGCGCTGGGGCAGGTTTCTCCGAGTACTTCGGTTTCCCCTGCCAATCTTCATTCCACCAATTGCTCCACAATCACCCTCACCTATCATCTGGGGCTGGTACAAGAGGCCAGAAGTGGCCGCAGTACAAGGGACTTAGTCCTACCCCACTAGCAATAAAAAAGTTGTTCCTTTGCTTAATTGATTAAGCACTATGCCGTGAAGATAAAAGGGCGAGTGAAGGTACAACTTCATCATTCTTGACCTCACTAGATGGAAGTGAGTGGTCAGGGATTTTGACCTACGAGAAATTAGTGGGAATTATAAAGTTATGGACATCTATAAATGAAGTCAACACCCGACGGCCCTTAAAATGTTAGTAGCTTCCGTAAGTGTTTGATTCCTTAGTTGACTCTTATCGAGAAAACTGTCGGTGTACAGTAACATCGAATTTGTAAGCTAGCATTTTCTGGCTTAATATTTTCTGAACTTTACCTGAATACACATACATGGGGGCACGCGTTTACTTATTTGGCTCAGGCACTATGCTACAAGCCAGAAGGTCGCAGGTTCGATTCCTGATGAGGTCATTGGATTTTCAATTGACCTAATCCTCCTATCTGCACTGTGGCCTTGGGGTCGACTCAGCCTCAAACAGAAATGAGTACCAGGAATCTTCCTAGTGGGTAAAGAGTGACCGGCGCATAAGGCTGAGAACCTCACTGCCATCTATGAGCCGATTGTCCAGAAAATGTGGGAGCCTCAACCTTTCACAATTCTATGGGTCTCCAAGACCTGATACATGGATAGCTTTGCCTTTTTTTACCTTTTCCCTGAATATACATGCAAAAGGGCTTGACCAAAGGCAATTCCCAATAATTCTGCACTGTTTTTAGTCAGTAGCTGAGTTAACAGAAGTTCGTATTTACTTTTACACATCCTCTTTCAAGATGCTGCGTGGCCCCGCAGTAGAAGAGTTTTCTACAACAGATCTCACGCTTGTAGAATGTGTAGACTGTTGCCTCCACTCTCATGCAGGAGCGGCGACAGGCCTATACAGACAGTGGCGTCCATCACTTGCAGGGATATTAAGAAAGCTCTGTAAATTATTGTACCATTCATTCATAATCGTGATGGGAAATGTTAACCTAGCGACAGTAAAGTCGGGTTTTTTTTCGGGGGGGGGGCAGAAACAACCGTGTGAAAGTTTCATAAGAGATCGAAGGAAACATTCATGCTGCTGGGAACTGTTTGCAGCTTTCAGAAAGAAACTGGGGCAGCAAGAAACCCATTCACTGAACCCCGCTCTTGTATTCTGAATGAGATGCTTCATTCTTATGTTGCGTTGTGCCGGTTCAAGTGCACGGACGTGGGCGCTACACGGCCTGACTTTATGTAGGCATATAGAGAAAAGTACATATGTCTATTACGGAATGCCAGAGACATGAACATGTTCTGCATCAGAGAGGCTACAATTTGCTGTTTACGTAGGACGAATCATCTCATTCTTGTCTTCATTTTTTTCTTTTCTTGGATCATGCCGGTACAAGTTCCAAGTTGTGGCCGCTATGACGGCTGACTTCGGTAAAGTGGGCTGAGCCGTTATCTCTCAGCTACCACTTGAGCCGTTTACGCTCTGCTACCATTTGTGCCGTCTGTCCGCTCTGGTACTATATGTACCACTTGTACCGTCTTACGGTCTGCTACCACAGCACCGTCACTCTCTGGCACCTTTCGGCTCCGTCTACCCTTCCTCAATCGGAGGGGGAAACGTTGATCCGTCATATGGCTCTCGTGCTGTGCTCGCACGCTCCCTAAGTTAGAGTAAGGGATCCAAGCTAGCAACGTGGTAAATGTAGTTACAAATGATGGCAATCAATATATTAACAAATAACAGAATTTAATAAACACAACAGAAATTAAACAGAACAACTGAACTAACTGCACATTTACATGCTCGCACACAGCGGCATCTAACTCGGGCAGAATGGCCCATATTTACTGGCGCAACAATTTGCCTTGGTTGCATGAAAACATAACTACTACATTATAGCCGGGCCACAGGCTGAGTCTAAATTAAATACACAATATAAATTATAAAAACAGATTTAACCAAACTGGTACGAGTCGCCGCCGTCCTACAAACCCAACGACGGGCGACCGCGGGCGATCTCGTCGGCCGCGAACCAGCCCAGTACTTGCCGAAACCAAATTTGGGCTCCCAGCCGAACAGGAATTTGACAGTCGCTCCGGCTGGCTCGGCGCCGCGAGCAAGGCCCTATGGATCCATAACCAGAACTGAACTCCGAACTCGAATTAACTTCCAAGCAAGGCTCCCAGGGGTAGAAAGGAGGGGAGAGGGCAACACCACGTGACCCAGTCCCGCATGGGGATGGGGTGGGGGATAATTTTAAGAACCTCGATCAAGGGGCTGGAAGCCCATGACGTCATACCGGAGCCACTGCATGGCTCAGGGCTTATAATGGAACTCCAAGAATCCGAACAATATTCCGTACCAGGCGGGGTTTTCCCCTTGGCACTACAGCCCCAGTGGGCCTAGGCCTACTTCCATGAACTTCTCCGTTCACTTCGGTTTTTCTAGATCTTACACATTCGGTAGGACTCCTTGGGCGGGTGATCAGCTCGTCGCAAGGCCTCTACCTGTACACAAACACAGAAAACGCACACACACACACACACAAACTAAACATCCATGCCCTGATTGGGATTCGAACCCACGATCCCGGTTTCCAAGCGAGCGAAGACAGTACATGCCTTAGACCGCTCGGATACCGTGGCCGGCACCAGGCGGTTTACCGTATCAAATATTACGAAGGTGATCAAATGAAGAAGCGTAAGTTAGGTAGATCATATAATAGTTTCTTTCTGACAGAATTGAGAAATGGGGTAATTTTTGTCAAAAACCTGAAGGGAACAAAGCACATGGGAAATTTAGACAGAGATGGAAGGATAGTATTGCAGTTGATCTTACAATAATACAATGTGAGTGGGCTGGATTCATCTGGCTCAGAATAGGGATCAGAATCAGTGCCTTGTACAGATGACAAAGAACATTCCGGCTCAATAAAGGCGAGAATTTTTTGATCATCTGAGTAGCTAGCAGTTTTATAAGAAGAATTTTGCTCAGTTGAGTTGGTTATACAGGCAGGCTACCATGCAAGAAACATTTACAATTGTTCTCTACATGTTTTTGAGAATGGTTGATTCATTATGCGAACGTCATGTTGAACGTTGTTCATTGTCTGACTTACACTTACTTCTGCACAGAATGCAGTGCTTCACGTTTTATATATCACATGTACAAAGACATATACACATATATGTATATATATGATTCAAACCAAGTTATAAATTCCTGCTACGTATTCGTGCACTATTTTATTGTTGAGCAGTAAGTCCTACATTTCCCGAATTGTCCCTACTTTCCTCTACTTTTATTTCGTGTCAAGATAATCTGCTCTTCTTTTTCCATACAAAAACAAAACAAACTCCGTGGTTTTAGTCCGCAAGCGAACTATACCGACCGAGCGACCGCCGCTTGTCGGCGAAGTTAGTGCCAACTTTAGCGGATAGAGAGTGTCGCGTGGTTAGCGCAACGAATTCCCACGGCCGTTAATTTCGGTTTCCTAGTCCGGGGCCGCTATATCCTTTAAATAGCTCCTCAGTTATCTCACGAGGCTGAGTGGACCCCGTTCCAGACCCATTACTTCTCAGAACATCTTGTAGCTCCTGGAATCGAACCCGGGAACTCTAGTTCTGTTGCCAGGAACGCTGACTACTAGACAACAGAGGCGATCCTTCTTTCTCTACCGTCTGGCTCATTTGTGTTTCATTTGAAAAGGGGGCGCACCTCCAGTCCGGCACAGTATACAAAGTTATCAGTCATATGAGCAGTGAGCAATACATATTCAGCTGGGCTATTTTTCCAAAACCAATTGATTTACATTGCATAAATGTATCTTTACACTGGTTTTCTTTCCAATTTCGAGATGAGATATGTTTTTTGACAAAGACAGGTTACCGTTATGGAGAAGTTTCAACTGTGATTACTCCATAAGTACCCAGCCGCGTATAGAAAGTTAGCAACACCGAGGCAATGAAGCATGTCCCCACAATATCAGGCACGAATCTTATATCTGGTAGGGTAATCGGAGCTCTGATTTAACCTTCAATTCGCTAGTTCTCTCATGCTTGCCAGATCGAGTCCACTTGATGCAACTGGTGGTGACCCGTTACCCAGTTCTGCCCACTGGGACAAGTTCAGTAAACAAATGCGCACGCGCTGTTTCTTCATATGGCAGCGTCGGGAATCAAGCCCCGATCATCCAGCTTGTGGTCATTCCTTTCAATAACTGAATTATCCCGCACTGTGCGGGCAATAGTGCGTCATCAAATTATACGTCCGACCGTGTGATGATGGATAAATGGTGAATTGGAAATTATTTGGAAGAGTGATCATGGCTCAGTCTGTGTCCTATCCCGGCATTTTGGTGGGGAGGGGGGGGGACTGACTAAAACCATGAAGGGCTTCAGTCATGGTAGCCTGTGTCCAGACAAATATTCTAACCGAGCACTTTCAGAATTCAAACCTACAGCGTTACGCCGAGACTAAATTTTTCAGTATATAATATAATGAAAACCTGGCACTTGGTCTGCATCGTCGTATGAAGCATTCTTCATTATAGATTTGGCACTTAAACAGTGAAGCACATGGAAAAGCCAACCAATTTTGTACTCCGATTTACTTGTTTTGCAAAATGTGAAATGACTTTGATGGTCGGCAGGCCTGTAAGTTCGTTCTGATAGCTACAACTCGCGACACATTGAGAATGTTTGCATAAAGGTAGATGAATAGTGCCTATACGTTGTATATGGCACCTTTATTCTGGTATAGGCTTTTGAAAACTTCAAAACTGGTCCCAAATTTGAACTCTGAGATAACATATGACATCGTTCAAATATGAATATATACTATGTGTGACTGGCGGAAGTTTTGCACATAAAGAGATTAATATGTTATCTGCACAGTAAATATTAATTTATAACATCCTATGCATATATAGATGTAAACACTTTAAGGAAAATAGATGTCATAATTTTTTCTCAGAACCTATTGTTTAGTAAGGACAACATTAATTTACTCTAAATCATTTTGCACCTTTAGTTTTCTATTGTTTGAGTCAACAGAAAGTTTATGCTTTGGAAGTGAAAGCTATAATTTCGGGTAAGTGGGCATTTTTCTCTTCTTCCAAACGTAAGCCTACGATTAAGCTGGAAACTCTGCTAAACTCTGCTTCAGTGCCACTCGTAAGTCAGTGGTCCAGGACTTAAAGCCTCAGGCCTTTAGAACAAGAATCCACCCATCAAATGCTGGAAACCTTTCACTTGCTCTACTGCGCGCTGCAAGGACAACTTCTCCGATCGAAACGACTCCAGAAGTCTAGTTCCAGTTCAAAAAATAACAAGAGCATGTACGAATTAAGTAATTGCTAGCTATACAAAGCGATCTAAAACACTGCATGGGTACTGCAGCAAACACTGTATTTGTTGAAGAAAGTCGTCTTCTGGGTTTAGGCGCCGTGTATTATTCGTTTTGGCCAAAACGAAGAATACACGGCGCCTAAACCCAGAAGACGACTTTCTTCAAAGTCATCGCCGTGAAAACCTCAACACTTACACTGTATTTGTTATTCTACAAGTCTTTATGAAGTCAGAAGTTTGTGACAGTGGCACATGAGTACAAATATTATGTTTTTGGACATTGTCCATCGTCTTGTCTTTGTCTAAAAACCGTCAAGTTTATTTTTCAAAACACAGTATTTCGGAGACTGAATTCTGTCTCCGTCTTTAGGTTGGGGCTGGCTGTATCGATTGGGCCCAACTGAGTAGGTTTTGCCTGAAGACGGAGACAGAATCCAGTCTCCGGAACGCTGTGTTTTGAAAAATAAACAGGGCCGCTTTTAGATAGAGACAAAACGATGGATAATGTCCAGAAACATAATATTTGTACTATAAGTCTTTATGTTTGTTAGCTAATCCAGACATCTTTGTTGAACACATTGCTAGAGATATTCTGTATATGGTCTTTTGGTTACCATCGAACAGGTTGGAAATATCACCATGGATAATTTACCAGGGCTTGAGGTTACTATTCTGTAAGTGTTCATGGTTACAAGTAAATCCAACTGGGATACACCAGAATGTTCTGTTAGTTTCTGTTCTATGAGATCTCACAATTGCTTACAAGTACAGACAGGCTGGAGGAACACTGTGGTTATGTGTATAATCCACAAGTTTCCGTGGATGTTCTGAAAAGAATATATGCTTCGATCCTTAAATTTACTGCTTATGAAATAATCATACGAGTATTTGAGATTTATTAATTGAAAAGCATAAATTGAAATCATGATGGAAAAATTATTTCTATCAACAAGTTTCAGCTCTCAGACTATTCAAAAGCCGATTGGATGTCTACATACAAAGTTCTTGCGCGAATTTGTTTTTCATTCATACCGCGTCACACTAAGCCTCACACGAAGCTCAAATATAATTTTAGGGAAAAGGCTCATCGTTTAAGAAGTGAGTGAATGACATAATGACTTGTGAAACGTAAAGCTGTCCCTATGCTCTCAGTTAACTAAGACGTGTCGGGGAGCGGATGTATAGCTGTACCATCCTTGATTTCGGCACTAGATGGAGCTGAGTTATAAGAATCACTACCGAGAAGAGAGTGCCCATTTGAAAATTGCGAGAACAGATGTTCAGTATGTGAAGAGCTGGTTACGGATTGGGTAAGAGAGACCTGGCCAAACGACTGTCGGTTGGTGACACACCACGGGTCACATAACGAAGAGACACTTAGATCAAATCTTCTGTCTGCGGAACTCTTTGGGTTTCAAAAGATACTGACGGAATTCCGCACTGAAAATACAGAATGTCCGGATGAAAAGAATTCAAAATAAAATAATTATATATCAGAAAGAATTTATTATACACATTTATGGGTTACACCACTACACAAGGAAACTATGAGAGTTTTTCTGAGTATATAACTCTCTCAATAAATTTCAGTATGGGTTCCCTTGGTGACACGACAAATATCCAGACGTTATCCGACCTCGTTCCACGTTGCCTGAAACATGTTTGGTGTTACCGTTGCCACAGCGTTCCTTGTGCCGTGTTTCAGGTGTTGAAGGTCGTTGATCTAAATATGGTAGACAATGTTCTTCATATGACCCCACAATAAAAAAATCCATTGGGGTTAAATATGGCAGCCTAGGGGGCCAAGCGATTGGTTCACTTCTGCCGATCCATCTCCCAACCATAACTCTGTCCAACTGATTCCTAACATGGTGGCAGAAATGTAGCGGCACCTAATCTTGTTGGAGGATAGTTTGAGATGGTAATTTGGGCAGCGCATACAGCTCCTGCATGTCCAAGTACGAACGTCTGTCCGGTCACAGTCTTTTCCGAAGAGAGAAAAGGCCCAATGAAATTGTGCATTAAGCCAGCCCACACGTTCACTTTCGGGCTGCCTCTCTCCAACTCACATGTGACATGTGGATTCTGACTGCCTCAAATCCTGCCGTTGTACCTGTTTCCAACTCCAGTGACATGGAACGTCGCCTCGACCGAGGAGCACACCTGGCGCAGGAAATCGGGTGACGCCTCAATTCTTTCTAGCATATCCACAGTGAAATTTATGCGTGCTACTTGACCGTTCGGTTTAAGTGCATGAATCATTTGAACCTTGTACGCCCTTAGGCGGAGACTTTTGTGTAGCACATCGTGCACTGTTCAAGGTGGAATTTGTACGTATCTGCAACCTAGCAGCACGAACTGATTTGAGCGGACTTCGCTGGAATATCTTTCTAATGCGACTAATATTTTCTTCAGAGGTCCGTGTTTTCCAGGAGATTTTACATGCAACAGACTATCTATAGTCCTCAGGCTATTTTTCCAGAACCGAATGCTTTTCCATGTAGGAGGTTGACGTCCATAGTATGCTCCAGAACGACGCTGGACAGCCGTAAGAAATTGCAATTCTGCTAGCCACAACACATATGGAACCTTTTCCTGTGGTGTCGACTTTGTTATGGAGCTTGCCGAAGATCACCAGCTGGCGCATGCGCTTAATTAGGGCATTAACAAAAATCAGAGTTTACCTTACCGATGATATGAACCTGATACTTGTATAACAATTTGTTTCCGATATATAAATTTCTTATTTCGGGTACCTTTCTTCCGCACTTTCTGTAAAATTCACCGAAGATGCAGGAAGGAGTTTCGGCTAGAACGGTGCTGTCAGTGACTGAGACCATTTAGCGTGATCAAACAGGAAGCTGGTATATGTGTAATGAAGTGGGAAGGATGTGGAAGGAGACGGTCGGGCAATAATTTTCGGTACCGTCTGGACTTGTAAGCAGTCGGAAAATCTTATAGAAGAGAATCCAGGTGTGACTGAGGAGCACTAAAAATATTCTGTCAGGATAGTGAATACCTCGGCCAAGATTCGAACCGGGGACATTTCGAGTATAAATTTGAAGCGTTCATCTATGCGTCAGCTTATTAGGTACCAGGGTTTTGTACTGTGCGGAATTTCATTTGGCCTTCTGTTCGTCTTGGGTAGTGTTATTTTTTTTAACTATCTCAGTCACGGTAGCTGAACTCGGGACCTACCGAATCACAAAACAGGGGGCCTGATTACTGCGGCTTTTGGTCTTGTGTTATTAATGTCACGTTTAGAAGCTGGTACAGGAGACCAAGTTCGAAATCGTGTTTTAGGACCCAGGATAAAAAGAACGTTAGCTTATTATCGCTTTATTCTTCCTCCTTCTATAAGTTTGGACCTCTGGCCTGTTCCCATTCAGAATTAGCTTCTAAAATTATGAACCTGAAGAGTAGACAAGCAGTAGAACTGCTTGGACATGGGACCGACCCATCTCATTGCCTCCACAACACGACCAGTGAAGAAACGCAGATATGGCCACACCGCGACTGGAATGTGAAGTCACGATTCCTCTGTTCAGGCGATCGAAGACGCAAAGCACCTTGGATTGCACGGCCAACGGTTTATAATTCAGCACTAAAATGCAATTTAGATGATGACGTAGGGCGCTCAGATAGCAAACAGACGGCATCATGGTATCGAATTATACTCGAATCGGTTCTAAGTTATTGCTTGCATTTGCATATGTGTTACATGAAGATTATTATTATTATCATCCTTATCATCATCATCAACAACAACAACAACAACAACAACAACAACGTCTGGGAGTTTAGTACGTTTTTCTACTTCGATTTGGCACAATAAATGCTCTGTTTTCTGCGCGTTAGTTGCAATCGAATTCTTTAGCAAAGCCAGTGCGTTCGACAATTATTTCTTTAACATTAATTTCTAGGTCAGTTTGATTAATGGGTAATTACCGTATTTTTGTTATATGAAGTACTATTATAAAGTTATATTTGCCCTGTATATAGAAGTAGTGTCCATTAGAATATCTTTTGTTTATAAGTCTTTCCTAATTGTGCGTATTATTTTCTTTTACCTATTAATTATCGAATTGTTTTGACTCCTGTAGTTATACAGTTAACATGTAAAAATAAAGAAGTGAATTGAATTATTGTTAACACGTTCCTGTTCTGGCACATTCTGACTGTCTTCGCTTTGTCACACATAACCTCATCACATGTTGCATAGTTAAGATTTGCTGTGTTCACTGGGACGAAAATGTAGATTGAGGTTATGGCACTCTGTAGCATGGCAGATGGTTACGAATGTTTCAAAGGAATGTGATGCCTCCATCTTCAGGCTGTAAAATGGAAGGTTACTAACCATCTGACTACATGTTATCATAAAACCAGAAGATCGAAATCTATGTATTTTTACTTGCTGAATTCTCCAACAAAGGTCTGTGCATAATATATAGTCTTGTTCAGAATTTATCTCTATGCCAAATTTCATATTGTAGATTGTAGAGCCGGTGGTATGCAACGACTGCAAGATAGGAAGACATAACAGAGTTGTTTCTAGGAAACAGCTCGGTAAACACGTTCCAGAAGAAACAGGCCTGAAGCACAACCATGATACACCAAAAGAAGAAATGTGTTTTCTGTGTGGTCCGTGCCTGGATGTTACAAACGGGACGGTTTAGGGCAACTAATTATTTGCGATAATGTTCATATGAAAGTCCGGCTGTGAAGAGAAGACTTTATATGTGTTATTTGGAGTGTGTATTTCAATGAGACTGTTATAGTTCCTGTGTTAAAATCCGTTACCACGAAACGACTAGTGAAAGCAGACTGAGAATATCTAATGATCTGTAAAATGTAGAGATTAGTGATGGAGCCATAATNTTCTCACGGTGTTGTCGCTTGCAGATTTCTTATACTTTTTCTTCTACCCTGAAGATGGGGGCGATACGTTCCTCCGAAACGTCGGTTAACACCACATATACACGGTGCCAAATCCCAGAAGACTGCTTTCTTCATAATTACTTCTATTTATTTGTTGTTTGTATAAGCGGTCAATAAATCCAATTTACAATCCAAACCCCGTCTGTTGTAACGCAAACACGTGACAATATTCTCAGCTCTAATGGTAAATTAGTTACCACCATCAAACTGAAAGCTAAAGGAAAATAGTTGGAAGGTGACCATATTACAGTTTTCATTCTGCAAAAAGTGTACCTCGGTAAAGTTGCACATTATTCAGAGATTTAATGCCACACGAAATTACACGATGTTATTGTCGCTTCTAAACTACTGTAGCTCTCTTATTGCTGATGCAGGAAACGGAAATATGCGAGTTCGGGGTAGCTTCCCTTGGCATAAACTTCATCAAATTTTGTCATGCAGTTGCAGTGATTTGCGTTCTAACTGTACAAATGGATTAAATTAGCTAAGTTAGGGCCCGATAGCTCACTTTTATGAATACAGTAATGGATTTTTGGATTCCATAGAAGGATAGATTTTTGACTATCTGTGCAACTTGTCAAACAAGATACTGCACATGTCCTGAAGTATAAAATTGCATTAATGGAAGATGCTTTAAGCTGGCAAAGTCCCAGAATGTAGGAACAGTACTCAATGTTCACTGCTGTCTAAACTGTACGAGACTTTAACAGAAAATGCTCTTCGTTGTAGGCATTTCTGTCTCACGGATAGTTCTCATGTAGAGAACCATTGTGTAAATACCTAAATATGCGTGCCAGTGCACTTGATAGTTGAGTGTTTCTTTTGCTTTCTCATATACTTGTTTCAGAGAAAGTATTCTGCATAGGAAACATCCACCAAGGGTTTTTAACGGATAGGAACATTTTAGTTCATGATGAGTAAGATGTTATTCTACAGTGTTGCATATTGAAATGCGCATTCCTATATAACACCGGAGAGAGTTCTCGATTTCATCTTAATTTCCCTTTCTCTTCTTCTTTATTTATTTATTTCCTTCCTCGTTCTCCTTATTCGACCGCCTCTGTGGCCTAGAGGTAATTAGTTCCTGGTTACAGATCCAGAGGTCCCGGTTTCGATTCCCGACGCTATCGGATATTCTGAGAAGTAGTGGGTCTGGAACGGGGTCCACTCAGCCTCGTGAGGATAATTAAGGAGCCGTTTCAAGGAAATAGCGGCTCCGGTCTAGAAAACCGAGAATAACGGCCGTGGGGACCCGTTACGCTGACCACATGACACCCTCTATCCGTAAAATTTAGCACTAACTTCTCCGAGAAGCGGCGATCGCTCGGTCGGTATAGTTCGCTTGCGGACTACAGGCCACGGAGTTCTATTTATTCCTGTTCTCCTCATTGCTATTGCTGCACTTCCATTTCAGTTCCCTCTAGTTTTTATTTTTCTCCTTCTTTGCATGTACTGTAACCAATTTTAACTAAATTCATTTCCGTAAAATATATGGTATCCTTCATTTTATTCCTGTTTCCCCAACTTATCCTGATAAGTCAAACATTTCAGTCAAGGAAGTGAAAATTCCAAAACATTGTTCTGTCATTGAGTTCTTTCATATCTGGCAATTTTAAATTGTACATTTTATAATTATTGTTAATATTTATAGTTAATGGAAAGACTTCATCAACTGCTACGTCCAATACATCTGGTTGATGAATAAAATGAATAACTTCACAAGGTCAGCGACATGCATATCAGTTTTCTGAAGTATTTGGGGGAAATTATAGGAAAAAGAACTATTACAAACAGAATTTCATATGTAAAATAGTCATCGCTTTATTGATTAGTGCATTTCCATGTTCTTTTTCGTCATCTGCTTCTCCTTAGAGATCCTTTTCGTATCCCGGTCCTGCCAAATCCTGGAAAAATTTTCGAGGAATCTCATACCAAAGACAACCTACAAATCTGCACAGAGTACTAGTCCCACGCGCCCACCTATACATCTTACACCATTCTGCCACAGAGAGTATCTGGAGTTTCGATTTCATCAGTATCGCCCCTTGTTTATCTCTTTATTTGTTCTCTTCCTTCTTTCTGTAACTTCGTGGCGGTTTCGCTTGATGTTTTCCGCGTTACCACTTGAACCACGCTGAGGAATTCATGGGTGTTTACGGAAGCTAGTAATTGATCAAGTTGTACACACGAAACTACTTTGATCGTACAGTTCCAGTGACTGAGTAGACCCATTCATGGGAAAGCTGCTTATCATTTTCCCACCAATCCCCCCCCGGGGGTCATCTAATTACAAAGTCTGAGAGAGGAGGAGGAATAATGAGCTCAACATTCGTACTTTCCATTGGAGCAGACATCTTGCCTGTCTCTTGACGCTTTTCCATCGAGCACAACTGAATCAGGTCAGTAATGCAAGCAGCGCTCCTCGTGACAGGATGAAGGAGAATGCGCAGTTTTTATAAGTTGACAGTTTCTCTGCAGAAGGGGAATAATATTTAAAAGCATCTTGTAGAAAGAACCCATGAAAGTGTTCTGATGAGATGCAGGTAAACTTAAACGAGCTATTGAAGAGTACAGGGGAGTCGAGATAGAATTCCACGCATGCTATATCTCATCGCTATACTGAACTCCTGATGGTTTCACGAGTGGCAGTAATGATGGAGTACTGATTGTCTCGTGATGAGAGCTAGATCAACTATCGCCAGTCTGCCTTTGGTGTCAATGTTGTACGCTTCCTCTCGGGAATTTGCCAGTCGCAGTGTTAAGGGAGGTGGTGTCGGACTTGGGTCAGTGAAACGCATTCGTTGCGACGGGAAATATAACCGGAATAAATTCACGAAAATATTCTCGTATGATATGAAGAAGCAGTAAATATTATCAAAAAGCGATACTGTTAGCCTTGCTGTACGTGGCAAGTTCGAGTGAACTCAGCTCCCATTGTTACAAGCAAGCAACTCTGACTGCACGAGCAGCCATTACTCACCTACCGGCCTGTTTGATTTTGTCTTTAAAGGTTAATTGTGAGGCTTCACGCTTCGGAAACTTCACCCCCCGCCCCGGTACATACTCCATAAGGGTGTGGGAGCTTCGTTCAACCTATCTTCACTGGGGGGTGACGAGAAAAAACTTCCCTCCTTCGTCGTCTAGGCCGTAACTGATCACCTTAACTGACCGAGACGTTGATTCACTCTATGGAAGAAAACTGGCTGAACCGAGTCAAGATAGGGTCCAATGGCGAGCTTTCGTGTTCATAGTTTTGTGATTAGCCCTATGTTCCAAGTAGGAATGAAATTCTCGACCTCAGTTTTTGATAGGCCTACTACTGTGCTGCGTGATTACTTTCAGACCCGCGGAATGAGAAATGAGCATACTTTCAGGTATTAACAGTGTCCGGAACGGAAGACATCTTCTTGTACCTTGCAGGATTAGGCTCTCTGACCTGTGCCCATTCAGAATTAATTAATCCTGAGTCGGTAGGACTCCTTGGACGGAGTAGCTGCACGTCGCAAGCCAGCTGCCTACGAGCGCAGAATAAGCGCAGACAGACATCCATGCCTCGAGTGAGACTGGAACCCGCGATCCCAGTGTTTGAGTGGGCGAAGACATTTCGTGCTTTAGACCGCGCGGTCACTGTGATCGGCGTGAAGTCTTAAAAATATTAATTAATTTTTTTTTATTTTAAGTCTCTTTCGGCTTCTCCTACTTTCCCTTTTTCTCTTGCTATTTTCGTCTTTATTGTTGTTGTTTTCCGTCTTTCCTTATTTCTCTTTCATCTTGTTCTTCTCGAACTCTTCCTCTTTCTTGCCCTTCTTACGCTTGGGCTTAGAGCGCGTTCACGTGGAAACTACACATTCGAAAGTTAACATGGGCAGAGACCTGCATATCTGTGCACCACGTGACCAAAAGTTTGAGTTTTGTGGTGTTATGACCCTTGCAGATGTGTTTTCAGGGACATCAGTGCACCAGGGTCAGTGTCGTCCATCCCTCTGGACTGCATTTCAGCTGTTAGTTGCTTTTAACTCTGCACTATCTGGCGGAGGGAAAGGATCAGTATTTTTCGGTCGTGACAAGAAGTGAAATCTCTGAGCAAACTGCGAGTCTTGTTCGAGCCGCTGTAGGAAACAGTTTGTTGATGAGTGACTAAAAGCACGAAGAGAAAACAGGTGAACACTTCGTACACACCGATCCAAATTTCTGATCTGTGCCATATCAGCCGGTTGTGGTAAATTATTCCAGAATCAAAGTCCTTGCCTAGAAACTAATTGTTGCTTAGAAAGTCAAATTCCCCATCCCTTGTGGAACCCGAAACTTCAGAGCAGTGTTCACAAGCGCCCTCTTCGGCACCCTAATCCTGTGCCAGATGAATCCATTTCACACACTCGCAACATACATCTTCAGTGACAAATTTAATAACATCTTCCCACCTATTCCTATGCCTTCCAAACGGTATTCCAGTTTTACTGTATTTCTCAATTTAGACGTGCTGCAATCCCAGTCCACCATCCTTCAAGTTCCAGAACTAATTTCTATTTTCTGTTTCTTAGTCGTTCCAGGCAATCCACGAGCAAGGCCATGTGTGACATTTCATAATATTCAAATGCTTCTGCGGTGAAGCGACGTTCAACTTCCAAGCCTGAGGACTTCCCCTTGTCCATTATTTGTGAGTGCTTATTTGCTACAAACTTGTATTTACTGCCTACAGTATCTAGAGATTATCTCCTGATGCGATGCCAAGATGAGAAGGACCCCACTTAAAACGGTCTGTGGAAACAGTAATTTACTATCGTCATACAACCCCTTGTTGTCATTGCTCTTCTTCTTCTTCTTCTTCTTTTGTACGGAGTGGATAACGTAGGTAAAATGGAGCTAAATTTCTCCTTGTACTTAATTATGTAATTAAGCAACATCCTATGAAGTTATATTGGGCGCGGAGGTATAGCTCCACCATTCTTGACCTCGGCACTAGATCGAGGTGATTGGGTAGCTTCACGCTTCTGTCGGTTTACTCCCGTGGAAAGAGCACCAGGTACCCATTGGATAGGAGGCTGGGTGGGCCACAGAGCCGGTCTGGACCCTGTAGAGTACAGAAACATATCTTGCCTGGAGTCTAACTCGGGCCCTCCAGTCGCTATCCCGGCTCACCGGGGAACTTGCCTGATTGAAAACTCTTCTTGAGAGTTTTATATTTCGAGGATATTTTGGGACACCCTGCGTTACTCTTTATATTTCTACATTTTTCCTGCATGTAAAATATCCTCAAATCTATTATCGACCTGAAAATTCTCATTAAATCGCAGTCCGGTAGGTAATCATGCAGGCTGTATCCAGCTAAGTACCTTACGTTTGTCGCTTCTGACATTACCCTTTGCACCCTACCTCACTGCTCTATATCATTTGTTTAATAAATGTTTTCTGTGACAAATTCAAAATCCATACACGTCGAACTCCATGGAGCTCAATCCTTCTAGAGAAGCCGCCAACTGCGCAGTTACTCAAGAACCTGTCGAAGTTTTACGGAAACCGAGGGTTCATTACCGTGTTCGCAAGAGCCCCCACTGGTCTCTGTACTGAGCCTGATCAATCTAATCCATACCATCCCATCCTATCTCTCTAAGATCCATTTTAATATTACCCACCCATCTACTTCATAATTTTCCTAGTGGTCTCTTTCCTTCTGGCTTTCTCACAAATATCCTATATGCATTCAACTTCTCCCCATTCGTGCTACATGCCCTGCCCATCTCATCCTTCTTGACATGCTCATTCTAATTATACTTGGCGAGAGTTCAAGTCATGAAGCTCCTCATTATGCAGTTTTCTCCAATCTCCCGTCAGTTCATCGCTTTTCGGTCCAAATATTCTCCTCAACACCCTGTTCTCAAACACCCTCAGTACATGTTCCTCCCTTAATGTCAGAGACCAAGTTTCACACCCATACAGAATCACAGGCAGAATTATAATTTCATATATTCTGATTTTTATGTTTTTAGACAGCAGACGAGAAGAAAGAATTCCTGAGCTAAATGGTAGCAAACGTCACCTGAATTAAATATCCTAGTAATTTCCACCTGAATGAAATTTTGATTTGCTCTTGTCGCTCAAAGGGTTTGTTAGCTATCTTTGCATCATATTCTTGCCCTGCATCCTATTGACGAGACACAAACATGTACTTAATTCTCTCTGTGTTTACTTGTAGACCAACCTTCTTACCAGCGTCAATTAAATTTCTGGTTTTTCTTTATGGTATTGTGACGTGATGCCTGAAAGTCGAAATATTTCTTTGCCAGGCAACGGCTCGGTAAACATATTCCCGCGGAAGGGAAAGCACAACAATAGAAGAGCGGCATTTTCTGTGGTCCGCACCGCTAAAGTTGGCACTAACTTCGCCGAAAAGCGGCGGTCGCTCGGTCGGTCGGTCGGTACAGTTCGCTTGCGGACTGAAATCACGAAGTTTGTTTTTTCTTTTTGTTTTCTAGTTCTTCGTAGAACCTCTTCTTTATAACATAAATTTTATCCTCTGTTGGTGCAGGAACATGCAGGCCAATGATATCGCACCAGCAACTTCTTAATACTAGGGAGAATCAGTAAATAGCTCACAAATGTAAGTGAAACAGTTGTAAGGGACATAATTTTTATTATGTTTAGTGGGGTGAGACTGAGTCCATTTGTTACTGCGGCCACTTCTGGCCCCGGATGATAGGCGAGGGTGATTGTGGAGCAATTGGTGGCATGAAGATTAGCAGGGGAAACTGAAGTACTTGGAGGTAACCTGCCATAGCGCCACTTTGTCCACCACAAATCCCACATGACCAGACCCGGGCTCGAACCAGGGCCGCTGCTGTGGGAAGCCGGCGACTAATCGCCTGAAATATGGCGCGGCCCTTGTAATGGATATCATAGGTTTTCTGTATGTATCAGTAGGTAGCAGCATTGTCCAGCTTCATGGCAGTCTAGGTAGCAGACACACCTGTCCATGTTCAGAGGTTGGTTTCAGTAGTAAAATGGCGACCGTGCTAGAGGGGTATACTACGGTAGAACAACGTTCTCTTGTGTGTTTTTTGTGGGCGAAAGGACTCAATGCAAAGGATATTCATAAAGAAATGTTTCCTGTTTACGGTGGGAAGCATTTGACGTGTAAAGCTGTTGACAGCTGGGTCGAGAAACTATCTCAAGGACGTTGGAAATCCGCAGATGATGCCCGAACAGGTCTCCCTGGTAAGATTGCGACAGATGCAACTGTACAGCGGGCGGGAAGATAGCGATAGACAGTGTAGCAACTGCAGCCGGATGTTCTATTGTTTAGCGTACAGCACAATGCCTGAGCGATTGAAGTTCTTAGAAATTATGCTCACAGTGGGTGCTCAAAAACTGAAGAATCGAGAAAAAATTAACCGAAAGGATCTGTCCTTGCAACATCTCTTGTAGTTTGCAGATGAAGGAGAAGGTATGCTTAACAGGATCGTTACTGGGGCCGAATCCTGGATACGTCACTACCAACCAGAATCAAAGTGTGCCTCAATGCAATGGAAATAACCTAGCTCAGCTACAAACAAAATTTTTAAGGTTGAACTATCGGCTGGGGAGGTTATGCTTACCGTGTTTTGGGATTCTCAGGGAGTACTGTTAGCCCATTTTTAGAAGCGTGGTGAAAATGTGAATTATGCATCATACTGTGAAGTTCTGTTGAAGCTCCGGATGCAATTCGCAGAAAACGTCCAGGCAAACTAGCAAGAGGGGTACTGCTTTATCATGCCAATGTCACACCCATACAGCCCGAGCAACCCAGAAGAGAATTCAAGAACTAGAGCGGGAACACCGAATTAATTTATCAGTTCGGAAAACACAACTTACAGCCGTTTAAGTATATGAAACCTACTACGGTGTAATAATAATAATAAAATATATAAATACTTAATCATAAACCACCGGCCGGCCACGGTAGCCGAGCGGTCTAAGGCATGCACTGTCTTCGCTCGCTTGGAAACAAGGATCGTGGGTTCAAATCCCACTCAGGGCATGGATGTTTAGTTTGTGTATGTGCGCTTTTCTGTGTTTGTGTACAGGTAGAGGCCTTGCGACGAGCTGATCACCCTACCGAATGTGTAAGATCTACAAAAACCGAAGTGAACGGAGAAGTTCATGGAGGTAGGCCTAGTCCCACTGGGGCTGTAGTGCCAAGGGGGGGGGAACACCTACATCTATATATGTATATTCATACTGCGATTGAGGATCCAATTATTTTTTTAATTCGCGTAGTGGGGGGTGGAGTCCAGGTGGGTCCACTCGGCACAGCGGCCACTGATTGGCCTATTGTAACTGCCCCGGGTGATTATGATGGTGGAGAATTTGATGGATTGAAGATTGGCAGGGGAAACCGAAGTACTCGGACAGAACCCGCCCCAGCGCCAATTTGTCCACCACAAATCCCGCTTTACCAGATCCGGGATGAACCCGGGCCGGCGCTATGGGAAGCCAGCGACTAACCGCTTGAGCTATGGCGCGGCCTTGAGGATTCAAAGCACGAACCCATTTTTCAAACATACAATTCAGTTCTCCTACTTTGTTGTTACTGGGCTTGATTAATACCAGTACAATACTTATCAATAGCTCTACTTTCGACAGATATTGGAGGAACTAGTCTTAAATTTGGCCCTGGATATTGAACTTTATCTGAGTAATTTGGAAACAGGCAGACAACCGCAGAGACAGACGCTTCATAACAGGACCTCTACTTTCTCCTAACGTTCTTCATGCAAACTAAAAAGTTGTACTCGACACGCGCTTTGAAAGATAGCACTTAGCGAACGGTTGCATGGTAATTCGACAAGTGTTTGTGGGTCACACCGTGCAGTCTTCTTCTGTTTACCGTAAAATGACTGACCCAATTTGATAATTCTGCGGCACTTCTCATACGCTTGTATCGCGTAAGAACTACCGTGTTTATTGGGGGCACTTTTAAATAGAGATAAAGCATAATATTTTTCCGGCTTTCTGAAATTTCCTGACGGATTTACATGAAATGTGATACGTGGTCTTCATTAATATTTATCAGATGAGTTTGATATTGGCAAGTCAGCTTGCTCGGTCTGATTCGTTTTAACGCAGATCTTCCTTTATATGAAGCCCACACTTGTAGCCTAAACTAACTGCATGGTACATGATCTTCCTGGAAAGGGTCGAGACATCTCTCGCATGTATAAAACCCGAAATTTCTCAAGCATACTCATAAAACTCGGCCAGTTTAATCCAATTCACACTCCTACATACGATTACTTTAATGTTCGTTACAATCGACCCCTCTCATTCACGCGTAGGCTTTCCAAGATATTCAGTCTCTCCAGGTTTTCAAACGAAAATTGTGTATACAGAGATATTGGGTTTTCGGACTTTATCCATCGTCCTGGTTTTTAAGATAACTAAGAAAAAACACGACGTTTCGGAAACTGGATCTGTTTCCGTCCTCACCTGAGGACGGAAACAGATCCAGTCCGAAAACCCAGTATCTCTGTATGTTATACACCATCGTCAGAATCCTATAGAAAATTGTGTATGTTTTTCACTTTTACCACGACACGCCTTCACCTTCCTACTTGTTTTAATGGCTCTAAAATATTTAGTGTAAAATACAAATTAAGTTTACAAAGCTCCTCATTTTATAACTGTATCCATTCTTCACGTTATGTCCAAAATAGAGTCAATTTGATTTGGCACTGGATGTATATACTATACGTTATTTGATAAATGCATTTTTTTTCGTATTGATTTCGATATAACTCCTGTTTGACACGAAACTTATATCTACTTAGCCAACATTCTCAAAAATTTCTCATTGTAAGTGAATGTTGTATCATCTAATATAATATTAAAAGTCAGTACAATCTGCAGCTGCTATTTGAACTATTTTAGAAAACCTGTAATTTGGAATTGGAATTTATGCCTCTGTTTAGAGCTTCAGCAAAAAATATGTAATTGAAATAAATTAACATTAAGAAATACAAACCCAAAAATATATGCTAAATGTATTTCAGATCCAAACGCGTTCTTTGCTAATATGCGTTTCTGTGTGGTCTTGATGGGGTTTGTTGCAGTTACAAATCAATTTCTTCTTCTCCTTCGCCTTTTCACTCTTACGGCAGAACCGAGCGCTAACATTACTAATACAGCAATATACAGTACAAGCCAGTGTTGGGGCAAAGATAATTAACAATAACGAAATTAACTGTTTCCTTGTGTTTAATTACGCTTGTATCTGTACACTGCGGATCTCAGAGGCCGCGCCATCTAAGTCATGAACTGCCTTCGATCGCTCGAACACTGAGATCATGTTCGCGTTTATTCAGTACGCGTATTCAGCGTTTCTGTGTTGTCCTTTGTAGGCAACAGCCTTGCAACGGACTGATCCACCAATCCAAGGAGTTCTACAAATTGTCTTAGGATTAAGATATTGAAGTGAAACAGCGCGTTTCATAAATGCCGCCTGCCCAAAGTAGGAGCAACAACATAGAGAGAAATACACTTAAATCTGTACAATAAAACTCTAATTAATTAACTGCTATTAACGAGTGCGTACGCCCTGGTTGAGGATACTATTACGTAATTCTGTCGGTAGGCAGATCTGCAGTCTCTGTCTTCAGCTGTCTTCATTTTCATGAAATGTTCTTCTCTAGTCATTTGTTGGACCTTGGTCGCTTTTTCAGTTTCTTAATCCATTACATAGTCGTAGGACTCCTTGGGCGGGGGATCAGCCGGTTGCAAGGCCGGCACCTACACACAGAACAACACAAACACAGATATCCATTCAATTAGTGGGATTCGAACCCACGATCCCAGTTTCAAGCGAGTGAGGTTATGCCTTAGACCGCGTGGTCACTGTGATCGGCTTCTTCTGTATAATACAGTAGCTCCTTGAAATCTGTGTTCTTTGAATTGTGGGTGTTATGATGGGCTGGGTGCACGCGAAGCAAAGGCCCAATAATAACGTTAGTTAACCAACTGCACGAAGCGTAGTCCTTCTTCGGAAGCTAATAGTCGCTCAACTTCTGAAGAAAGAAACTTATCTTTTGATGAAACACAAACGTTCATTGCAGTGAAGAGTTCAGTATTCTGGATGCAATCCCATGTAATCCATTGAAAGTTAATCGACGTTTCGAAGAAACATGTTTAAGTGGCTACAAAGTATTATGTTCCAGAAAATGAAAATATTTATAACCACTGCTGTGAGAAATTCACATCCTAGGTTCATTACTGTTTTCACAAGAACCGGCCATTAAATTTGCACTATATCCTATATGTTTCAAATAAATCTTGTAGCTTATTATGAAATTTACAACACAAGCTCTACACTGATTTTTGCACCATAAGCCTTTTTGAGAAGCATAATCCTTTTTGAGAAAGATAAGCCATGATCTTATGAAGGATGCTCAAAATTACTAAACCAAATGAAACAAGCCAAATTGCAGTGGTTGCAGGATCAGGCGAAATACATAGGGATCATCTGAACAATATAAGACGTGAAACCAGCAGGCATTTCAGGAACAAAAAGAGGGAATATCGGAAAGACAAAATTGATGAGCTTGCAATGAACAGTAAGAACAAGAACATTAGAGAGCTGTATAGAGGAACAAATGACTTTAAAAGGGGTTACCAGCCTAGCAGTAACTTAGTGAAGGATGAGAATGGTGATCTGCTTGCAGATTGCCACAAAATTTGGAATAGGTGGAGGAACTACTTCTCTCAGTTATTGAATGTACATAGGGTCACTGATGTTAGGCAGATAGAAATACACACAGCTGAGCCGTTAATACCTGATCCCAGCCCTTATGAGGCTGAGATTGCTATTGCAAAATTGAAAATGTGTAAATCACCAGGTAGCGATCAAATTCCGGCAGAAATTATTCAAGCAGGAGGCAAAATATTACGTTCTAAGATCCATAAGCAAATTACTTCTATTTGGCATAAGGAAAAATTGCCTACTCAGTGGAAGGAGTCTATTATTGTACCAGTTCACAAGAAGGGTGATAAAACTGACTGTAATAATTATCGGGGGATATCACTGCTATCAGCTTCGTACAAAATTTTATTCAATAGTCTTCTATCAAGGTTAAGTCCATACATACTGTAGATGAAATTATTGGAGATCATTAATGTGGGTTTCGACATAACAGATCAACTACAAATCAAATCTTTTGCATTCATCAGATATTGGAGAAAAAATGGGAGTACGATGAGACAGTACATCAGCTATTTGTAGACTTCAAGAAAGCCTACGATTCAGTTAGGAGGGAAGTATTGTACAATATTCTGATAGAGTTTGGGGTTCCCATGAAACTAGTTAAGCTGATTGAAATGTGTTTAAACGAAACTTATAACAAAGTCCGTATAGGTAAACATATGTCTGATAAATTTCCTATCCCGAATGGTCTAAGACAAGGAGATGTTTTATCGCCACTCCTTTTCAACTTTGCCTTAGAATATGCCATTAGAAGGTCCAGGGAATCCAGGTGGGACTGAAATTAAACGGGACATATCAGCTGTTGGTCTATGCCGATGATGTGAATCTGCTGGGTGATAATGTAGATACCACACAAACTTTAATTGATGCAAGTAAAGAGGTTGGTCTAGAAGTAAACACAGAGAAAACTAAGTACATGTTGTTGTCTCGTCACCAAAATGCAGGGCAAAATCATGACATAAAGATAGGAAACAAATGTTTTAAAATGTGGCACAGTTCAGATATTTGGAAACGACGATAACAGATCAAAACCTGATTCAGGAGGAAATTAAGAGGCGATTGAACTCGGTTAATGCTTGCTACCATTCAGTCCAGAACCTTTTGTCTTCTCGTCTGCTGTCCAAAAACATAAAAATTAGAATATACAAAACTATAATTTTGCCTGTGGTTCTATATGGGAGTGAAATTTTGTCTCTTGACATTAAGGGAGGAACATAGACTGAGGGTGTTTGAGAACAGGGTGTCGAGCAGAATATTTGGACCGAAGAGAGATGAAGTGACAGGAGGTTAGAGAAAACTGCATAATGAGGAGCTTCATAACTTGTACTCTTCTCCAAGTATAATTAGAATGATGAAGTCAAAGAGGATGAGGTGGGCAGGGCATGTAGCACGAATAGGGGAGACGAAGAATGCAAATAGGCGGGAAAGCCAGAAGGAAAGAGACCACTGTGAAAACCAAGGCGTAGGTCGGTGGACAATATTAAAATGGATCTTAGAGAGATAGGATGGGATTGTATGGATTGGATTGATCTGGCTCAGGATAGAGCTCAGTGGATGGCTCTTGTGAACACTGTAATGAACCTTCAGGTTCCATAAAATGCTGGGAAGTTCTTGAGTAGCTGCAAATTTGGCTTCTCCTCAAGAAGGGCTCAGCTCCATAAGTAAATAAGTAGGCCCTTTGGAGAAAACTGTTAGGACTTCGTCTACAGGTTAAACCAACAAGGGACATACAGAAATAAAAATGAAATTATCTCTCAATTTCCCTGTAGATATTATCGACTCTAAATTTAAACGGAATCTGTTCACTAGACTAATATCGGAGGTGAAATACGCTCTCGTACAAATGGACACATAATCTCCTAACTAGACATTAATTATAAGGCAAATTATGCATAAAACACGAAAGGTAATGCACTTTTAACCTTTTCTAAAGTACATAATATATGGGTTATTTATGTGCATTGTACAAGGGTGAGACGAATTTTTTCCGTAGCTTGGCACAAACAACATGAAAGTAAGCGGAGGTCACTATAGGTTGATTCGGTAAGAGATCATCTTGGAGCGTTGTCTATGGCAGTAGCGAGATAGAGAGGGGGGGGGGAGGTCGCGGCAACCAAACAGGTTGTGCATGTGTGTTCCTACACTGGCCGGTTCTGCCTCTTGTACGCACAGTCTACCGGGTCAACACAACAGCCGTGGTGGGCTCTTCGCAATTCTGCTCTCTGTGCGTTAACTACAGGTTGTGAGGGTACATGTTAATTACTGATTTCGTATTTTTTAACTACTTCTAGACAAACAAGTCTTGTTCTTGTTAATGTAAAGTGAATGCTGCATTTCTCGGTATTTCTTTTTATGGTTTCAAATGGCAGCCAGTATATTTGATCTGAACTGTGTGAACAAGTGAGTGTCCACTATGAAGATGTCATGAACTGCAGATGACAATGGCTACATATCGAGACTTACATTTTGACTGGTCAACCCTCTGCCAGGACTGTACCGAATGCTGGACACCCTCAGGTAAGACGGGGGATATCTCCCTTAATTGTCGTTTTTGTTTATCTTTTGGCATGCAGCAAACATCCATATCACTGAACTTTTCGTTTAGGTTAGGTTTAGTGGAATTAAGTTATTTATGTTTACTTGGAATAGTCAGATATCAAATTGAGAGGGTAATCTCTCACAAAATAGCGTATATTTTAAGGTGAAGTAAAAACTATACAATACGGTGATCAAGCATATAAGCCCCATTTTGATAAACGGGCCATCTTCATCAGTCTTGCCTCGAAATCTATGGTTTGCATACGTTTATTAGATCCAACACGTGCACTTTCTTGAATCCAGTCCAAACCATCTCCGATTTTTGTCTTGGTTGGAGAAAAACGAACCTAAAGTTGGGCAAACAGTACTGTTGAACAGAGGCATATTTTGCTGAACACTTTGCATGGAAATAAAACGTAAGCACTGAGCAGCCTTGTGTGGCGTTACAACTATAGACTTGTAATCGGGAAGTGCTGAGTTCGATTCTCGGGTAGGATATCTACTATTCTAATTGTGTGTGTGTGTGTGTTTTTTTTTGCAGTCTACCTCAGTCTTCTCAGGAAAATGTTGACACTCTTCCTCGATTACTTCGTGACCACTTCTTTTCAAATGCTTACTAATTATTTATTCATCAGTCACCCTACAATTTGACACTAATATTTTGAGTTGCCGGTAGCGTNTATTTTCCTGACAAAATATAGTCAAATAGTCCTCCTCCACTTCTTAAATCACTGTAAGCATAAAATGCAATGACTGATTACCTGAAGAAAGCAGTCTTCTGGGATTTGGCACCGTGTATATGTGGTGTTAACCGGAGTTTCGGAGGAACGTCGGTTAACACCACATATACACGGTGCCAAATCCCAGAAGACTGCTTTCTTCAGGTAATCAGTCATTGCATTTTATGCTTACAGTGATTTAAGAAGTGGAGGAGGACTATTTGACTATATTTTGTCAGGAAAATATATTTGTTTACGTTGTTCCAGACGTGGAATTTCAACCAGTAACTACGTGGACCACTTTC
Source organism: Cryptotermes secundus (assembly GCF_002891405.2). Taxonomy (NCBI): domain Eukaryota; kingdom Metazoa; phylum Arthropoda; class Insecta; order Blattodea; family Kalotermitidae; genus Cryptotermes; species Cryptotermes secundus. The sequence goes on along the minus strand of NW_019733838.1, from coordinate 415,980 downwards.
CAAAATATGTCTCACCTTTACACCACAATCTAGATTACCGTTCTAGGGCTAGGATATCTAGACAAAATTCGTAAAAAATATCAGCAAAATCACTGGCAACATGCATAATGTCGAGCATTGTCTCCGTCATGTCACCAGCTTGCCTGGTCCAGGTTCTTCCCAGCTGATGTCACACAATCGTGTGCCGGGGCAAACCCTAGCTCACTCTTCATGAAAATCACTCCATCTCATTCAATTCTACATTACATCTGTAGTGAGATAGCGTCATTATACCATAACCTAAGGGAGACGTACTCTGTTCAGATCCCGGGAGGTTTGTCGAACAAACCAGTCGGACGTACTCGGGGTAATTCATTCAAATAAGCGATGATAGGTTCCAAATTCATACACAGTACTAGGTTATGAGCTTAACTGTGTAACCCCCGTAGCTGGGATGGCTCAGTAAATAGCATGAACATTAATTAAATACATTAATATATAACCTAAGGTTATCATAACGTCATTTTAACCAATTGTAATTAGTTGTCTACAAGTTACCGTGTTTCCCATATTCTTGCCCATATAAAGGGAGAGATAATTGAGCTCTTGTTCTGTTATTACACAATTTGACTCCCAGGAACAAGATGGGTGGCACCCGCGTCGGTCTGCAACTAACTTGGCGTGCGCTGGTAAATATCATAATGGCCTGCACGTCAACCGACCACTTCCAATGGTTGTCCTTGTTCCGACAGACATCTGCAAACACTGACTGACCTATAATATACGATATTACATAAAGTATATATCTTATTGAAATGTACATCTGCAGTAAGCGAACATCGAAACTATTATGATATGAGATTCTCACATCGGTGGTTAATGGAGAGTCCTTTCTTCTGGAATATAACGCCATGAAGTCTGTTGAAAGTCAACCGACGTTTCGGAGGAACATGTCGCCTCCATTTTATGGGTCGAAGAAAAGACCAAGCAAGAACCAGCGTGAAACAAATAGCAGCTTGAAAGCTTAGGTTGGAAATTGAATTTAAAATACAACAAACTGTTAAATCATTATGAAACAGTTTTTTTTCTGATAAGATAACGAAACTTGCTTTTCAAGGTGAGAAGAAAATGACAGATACACGGTGAAAAATGAAAACGATACAAGGAAAAGCAAAATCATACCAGAATAGAATATAAATGTGATTGCATCATAAGGTACAGGTGAAGTTGTCCCTCTGTTTATTTAGGCACCGCACTAAGAAGACTTCTGTGCGAGTGAAAGTATAAACACTTCATCTGAATGCATGTCAAAGACAGGCCACTACTCCACAATAATCGGGTCTCCAGGGGAGAATTATGTATGTGCTTTTTATACATGTATATAGTATACCGATGCTGGCAGTAGCGCAGGCTATTTAGGCTTTTCATGGATGTCACAAAGACTTTTCCGGGGAGGGAAGGGGGAGTGCAGGGTAAGGGAGAGGCAGCCAGAAAAAACTTTCTTACAGATGTATATTTAAATCGTCAAAGACTCTTGATTATGTACTGGCTGACCGGACGTCGATCAGAACTGTCAATGTACAACAAGCTGCTCCTGTATAAACAAATGCTGCGACCAGTCTGGACATATGGCATCCAACTATGGGGATGTGCGAAAAAATGCAACCTCGAAGTAATCCAACGATACCAGAACAAAGTACTAAGACGCACAGCAGATGCGCCCTGGTATGTACGCAACAGGGACCTCCATCGAGACCTCGGTGTCGAAACAGTCGCATCCATTGCAAGATACGCCACCTCACACGAAAACAGACTTCGTCAACACGTCCAGGCTCCTAAATGTGGGAAACCTAACCAGGCGACTCAAACGGAGCAAACCTTACGAACTAGCCAAGCAGCCCGACAGCTAAGGGATCCGATGGGCGAACTCAACTTCATATAATCTTAGTAACTTAGTGTCATATTAAAAGAGATTGTTAGTTCAAGCGAACTAGTCTTTGTAACATTTTGCTTACATCTTGTAGCAGCCAATAAAAAAAAAGACTCTTAATAGAGTATTCAGGACAGCAAAATCGATTAAAACATATTTTAATTTTCGGTATTCATGTATGTTAAATTGCAGTTACGGTTTGTTAGGTGTCAAAACGTCCGATTACCCATGCAAACCCCGTGTCTGGCCACTAAACACGTGAAAATATGAATGTCTACAGGCCAATCCCCTAATCCAATGAATCCTCAAGAGGTGTCATAGTTTTATGAACAGTTCTCAATCGCTGCAGGCAATGGAGCACATGAGTTCAAGCAGGAGGCACCTGTAAACAGACACAAGTATTATCAACCCTAGTTAAAATTCGCCAAAGATCTTTGACTGATCTTTGTTTGGCCTGAAACAACTTTATTCTTGTAATATTTGATGTTTTCACGGCGGTGACTATGAAGAAAACATTCTTCTGGGATTTGGCACCGTGTATATGCGGTGTTAACCGACGTTTCGGAGGAACGTATCGCCTCCATCTTCAGGGTAGAAGGAAAAATATAAGAAATCCGCAAGCGAAGAGACCGTGAGAACCGGTAAAAGCAGACTGTTTATATTTTTCCTTCTACCCTGAAGATGGAGGCGATACGTTCCTCCGAAACGTCGGTTAACACCACATATACACGGTGCCAAATCCCAGAAGACTGCTTTCTTCAACTTCATTCTTTTCTGAGTTATTTCCATATGTTGAAAGTTACTTATATTTTAAAGGGGCTTATGCTGCTTGCAATAATTTGTCCCCGAGAAACGATTGACCTGTTCCCCTTTCCTTAGGCTGAAAACCACTGACGCGACAAGCCGCTCGCTGTTTGTCGAGTGTTTTCGTTCGCGGCCGTTATTTGTATTGCTTTTATGAGCCGCGCGCGGTTAAGTTTTGGAACGCGGCACACAGGCGGCAGAGCTGTCTCACGCGCGCGACAAAGAGCGGCTAGCCTCTCGCGACTAGTCGCGTCAGTGGGTTTTCAGCTTTAGAGAATGAAGGTTTTGGAAAATTTCCAAATAGTGGACGTCACGGTCTAGTGGTCAGCGTTAATATATCTTATTCTAGAGGTTCATATTTCTAATCTCTGCCTGCAAGCTGGATATCTTAAATTAGATCATGGTTTTCCTCAACTCCTAAAAGAAAATACTGTGATTTGCTTTACCTATTTATGCCCTGGATTTATTTGTTTGGATATTTTAAACGTACCGGCTGTTGGAATTATGTCTCATTGCTGTGATGACTGTGGATCAAGTAAATTTGTCCTATGTACTATGACAAAAACTAAAAGGGGCGCTGTCATCCCTGCTTTTTATTTGGAAGGCCTCGATCTGAGGTCTACTGTTCTGACTGAAGTTCCCCCTATATTCTCGTAGTTCTCCAGCAAAATGATGTGACAGTAAACTTAACAGGCCACAGGAAAGTTTTCTTCCGTGTCACAGTCCATCTATCGGCATTCGAGTATACGTGCATATTGATAAAATTGTCGTGAAAGAATTTCTGCACTAAAAAGGATATTACTTGGTGAGCTATTATTCGCATTTAGGCGTACTTGTATTAATGATGATATTTTTTCAAGTATAGCTGCATTTTTGTCTGTCATATACTTGCATGTCATTTTGATACTTAAGTGCCAAAAATATTTTCAGCATTAAGCACAGCAGTTAAATATGCATTTCAGTTTTGTCTGTTTACTTATCTCACGCAGCGCATTAAACCCCGACATTACCTCGCCGCTATTTGTCGTCTGCACACGTAATTAATTCCACAGTGCACTGTCTTTCTTTAGCAGATATTTTTTAAACGGCCATTAAATTCTGTGACTTGCGAAAATTAAAATATTTATCAAATGTAGCCACTGGACCGAATTCGAAACTAATGCAATTCATTTCAGATCCTACTTCTTTATGAACTATTTTCTGTTTTGAATTTGTTATATTACCATACCATCTCTTCGAAAATGTTGGATGAAACTACAGATGAATTCATCAGACCCACAGAATGGCCACGAAATTCCCTAGATTTCAGTCCGTTAGATCGTCATGTCTGAAATGAAGAGTCAGCTCATAAAAACCTAACCTAACCGTTTCAGTCCTTGCAGGTAGTGCAGCAAAAAGCTGAAAATGTATGGTCTCTCGCAACACAATTTAACATCCGATCAACCGTAGACCACTGGAAAAGACGGGTTCAACCCATAAGCTAAGAAGACACGGGCCCTATTAGCCATTATTCTGTAAAAAATATACGATGAACTTATAAATAGAATATTAATTTTTTCATCCGAAACGTAAATTATTTGTATAACACGTCAACCAAATACAGCAATTTTTTTTTGAACATGTGCTTAGGTACTTTTACTGTGATACGAGTGTCATTCAAATCCGCATAGCCGTTAATTATTATTATTTAAAAATGCCTTTTTGTGTCACACTCAACATAAATATGCGATAATTATTTATATACATGTATTGTTATTCCAATGTTTGATCATTGTCTAATTTTACTTATGCTTTATTTAATAACCTTGACAGTCACTGGCGAGGAGTACAAAGCGTGAGCGTCATAATTTTATACTTTTCTGTTTCTTCTGCTCGCCACATCTCATCTCGACATTTTAGTTGTGAATGAGCAGAAAGTTCTTTCTTCAGATACGTAGTAACTGCTAGACTTGTTGGTACTGAAGCAGCGTAGTCGGTATAGCGACTGGACGAAAGAGGGGTCGGAGTTCGAGTCCCGGTAGTACCAAGAATTTTCTCTTCTCCACGTCGTCCATACCGACTCTGGGGTCCACTCAGCCCCTATCCAATGATTACCGGGGGCTCTTTCCCCGGGTATAAAATGACCAGGGCGTGAAACTGACCACTCAGCCCCAACTAGTGCCAAGGTAAAGAAAATGTGGATATATACATCCACTCCTCTATACACCTTCTTGGATTAGTGCTTAATTAGTTAAAAACAGGGAAAATGTAAACTTTTACGGAAGAAATTATAATATTTGTTTCACATTCATGTAACTGATCAGATTAATGCTATAGTAACAAACTAAGGCTTTTGTTCACAAGTTTTGAATCTTGGCCGGTTTAGAAGCTGTCCTGGCTCAAGTATTTCGTGATTTTTCTAATCCTTGGCGAATGCCATGACAGTTCCTTAAATTCAGCCACGCCTACCTCTTTCCAAATCCTTATCCCGTCAGGATTCACGATCTCTTGCGATCCAATTTGGGGCTCTTCAGTCTCTGAAGTTGTAAGAGCGACGTTAATCAATTCGAGAGACCGGAACCGCCAAGAATCCGAGCATCTGAAGTTTTCTTATGTGTTAAAATTGGTAAAACTTCGTCAGTGTTCTTATTCTCGCGTTGTAAATGCTAGGGTTATGAGTTCGTTTCCAGCCCAAGGAATTAATTTTTGTCTGCCTTTGTATTCCCGCTAAACAGATTATTATAGCTTAGGCATTAATTTTCAGAATGGCGGAAACCCGGGAAACGCTCTAAAAAAGGAGTGAGTGGATTTGTATTTGTCTTAATGAAAGCAGTGATATTTCTTGCAGAAAGCCTCGTGTTCGACACGTGTTTCCGAAAGCCTTCCCCTTCCCTCACCCCCATCAGATCTAAACTCTCTGTGGCTGTTGGCAATAGCGGGCTTGCACGGCGGTTTCCGTTGCGCATCTATATGCAGGTCCCTTATGGCGGCTGTGACGGACACCTTTGCTATCGTGAGGAGTAAAATGAAACGTAACATGTAAATGTACTACTCCCACATAAGCCTGGGCGTCAGAGGCCATGCTTTTCAAAGACCATATTACTGTGATACCTAGAGGAACAATCTCTAGCAAGCTGGGTGTGTGTCCGATAGGCGCCGACCTCTGGGAGTACTTTCGGTAGCAAGGGCGATTGCGGCTTCTAGACAAGAAGTACAGCTAGATGGAAAGAGGTCCGGCCACGGACTGTGTCCATTGGGATGACCTCCGAGTGAAACAGTGGCGTGCCAAGCGGTAGTTGCCAACGCCTATGTGTTGAGGAATGTACAGAACTGAACACAATTCTTAACATCCTTAAACTGTTGTGGCAACAGAGCGTACTCTCTTTACAGAAGATGACCTACCAATATTTTTAAATTTAATCGGATGTTTATTATCATGTGAACGAGAGTGTATATATGTTTTCCAGTTGTATAAGTAACCATGTTTATACCATATGGACTTTATATATTTTTTTTTTTNCTGACCAGTTTCCTTTTTTCTTATTCAAGTTTTCTTAATGATGAGCCCCTGTTGGGAGAGTGTAGTTTTTCTCTTCGAATTTCATGTGACATAGAGATTGTATTCAACTGGCCTGGGGGAAATATAATTCTTACAGTAATTATGATCTATCAGTGGGGTAGGGGCAAAGTAACCCCTGATATTTAAGAAACACCTCGTGAAGACACATGGGAAAGTTGTGGTATGGCTTCACATATTCTTATCTTCAGCACAAGATGGAGGTCAGTTTCACGCCCCGGAAAATTTACAGTCCCTAATTTAATCGAAATAATTTCAGCATTTTCAGAAATAAATCAAGCAGACCGATAAACACAACCCCCAATTATATACTTATTCCATGCATTTCGTTCAAATAAAATATTTAAATCATGGAAAGTTCGGAAAATGTAATAACCGGTAACACGCAGCTCTTTAGTCTGGGCTCTTTGGCAGTGAACCCTGAATAATGAAGGTCAATAAACATGTGTTACTGTTCAAGAAACTGATCGAAAGCTATAGGTAAGACGACAATAAAATAAACTGATGAATTTTGTTTTCGTCAAAGTTCTTATTTTCTGGAGTGCAGAGCCATGGCGCGGCCTAGCTCAGGCGGTTGGTCGCCGGTTTCCCACCTCGGCAGCCCGGGTTCGATCCCAAGTCAGGTCATCTGGGTTTTGTGGCGGACAAAGTGACGCTATGGCAGGTTTTCTCCGAGTACTTCGGTTTCCCGTGCCAATTCTCATTCCACCGACTGCTTCACACTCATCATCATCTATCATCCGGGACTGGAACAATAGGCCAAACAGTGGCCGACGTACCAAGTGAACTCAGTCTCACCCCACCATAAGATACTAAAAAAAAGGATGTCTGTTTTTTTTCTCTCTGCATGAAGTGCATGTCAGCCTGCAGGAACTTATCCTCGAATATCCTGAGTTTATTTTCATTAAATTTGTATTTCACAATCAGAGCAAGAAACTTGTTTTAGTATAATTTCAGTTTTGGCCCAAACCGACAGAATATATCTCAGGTTTAAATTGAACGGGACGTTTCATCACATTTCTCAAGACATTTCTTCTTACAGCAAAACGATACATAAACATAATATAAAATAATGTGATACCTATATGTACAATTTATATCTGCAAATTTTTATCTGAAAATTTTTCGTTATGGTGTGTAATGAAATACTGGGGGAAGTATCTTTTTTATGCAATGAACTTCAAGGCCAAAGTTATGTACAGTAATGTACTTAGGGCGAAGTACGTTCTTCCGCTCTTTGTGACGACAAAACTCGGATTCCAAAGCCTGGGCTCTTTCTAACGAACGAAAGGACTGTCACTTGCTGCAGAAGACCCTTAAGCAGCGTAGCCTGGCTCCGTTTTCTCTTGAAACCTATAAACTCGCTAGCTTATGTGGAACCTGACGCCTGTTCTAGACTGGTCAGCCTGGGTTGCGTTGCCCTCGCGTGGCTCCCCTCAAGACCTCTGTTCCGAACAATTAATATGTGCCAAGGGTCTGGTCAGTCTGAAGTGCGTTTCTTAATCAACGTAAGAATGTTTTCAGAACTAAAGTGGGCTTAATTTAAAGGGCCTTCTGTATATTATTTTATAGCGTTTCTAGGTGTTTCGTCGTGTTTAGGGTCTTAAATCGTTTTCATACAGAGCGGGTTGGCTTAGCGCTAACTCTGTAAATCATATTGTGCAGGTGTTAAGTTCGACTTTCTACAGGGACACGGGCAGTCCTGACTGGGGATTTTCGTAGATGTCTTCAAGCCCTCAGGGAAAATGGCAAGATATTAAATCTATTACTTCATGGCCGCTTTCTTCCAAAACCATTCAGTCCATTCACTCGACGCTATGACAGCGACGTGAAAGAAAGAGCGAAAAATGTTTTCATATTTATCTTTTTCCAAATATTCCTTAACTTTTTCGTCAATTCCATCGTAATTTGTTTTTTCACATTTTAGTTTCTTTTCCTTCCATATTTTCGATATTTTATTCGCCATTTCCCTTTTAAATCTCTCTTCCTTTCCCTTCCTAGCCGTATTCATACTTAAGTTTGAATTCTTCTTCTGAGTCGCCTTTCTCTTTGTATCTTGTTTTACAATTTGCTCCTTTGACATATCCCGACTTTGAAATGCGTTGCTGGACAGTGAATTTTTGAGAAGCGATAAGACCACTCAGGTAGGCTACCAGCCACCACTGCAGCCTCTGTTTTCACAAGACAACACCGGAAGACAATGACGAATGTTCTTAGCCCAAGTTCTGCCTTGTTTTATTGTCATATTCCAAGACAAAAATAAGCGTGGTTTTGAAATGCGAAATTAGATGGGTCTACAGGTAGGTAATGGGTATCATAGTCTTAGCATAAACATTTATTTTGAAGGAGAAGGAGAGCTTAAAGCGAAAAAGAAAACTTAATTTTTTGCAATTAGTGGACTATGTGGTTTCGGTGTCCCAGTTCGATTCCAGAAACGTAAGCAATCTGATAACTTCTGTTCATGTTCTTGATTTTCAGCGAGGCTGAATCTGTGTCTGTCTTCCTCTTGTTACGTTTTATCATCCGCCCGCGATTAGTATGACAACAAATATAACGAGTTCAGGTTAACTGCTGCTACATCTTTTTGATAAAATTATTAGTAAATTTAAAGCTAAAAGCTAAAATCAAGACTAAATTCGATTTTTCAAGAATGATTCCTCTTTTGAAAAATTGAGTAACTGTCTGCAGAGTTTTTGTTTGAAATGGTCAGAATTTAACCAAACGTAAAGGAACAAACCGCCGGTCACGGTATCCGAGCGGTCTAAGGCATGTACTGTCTTCGCTCGCTTGGAAACCGGGATCGCGGGTTCGAATACCACTCAGGGCATGGATGTTTAGTTTGTGTGTGCGCGTTTTTCTGTGTCTGTGTACAGGTAGAGGCCTTGCGACGAGCTGATCACCCGCCCAAGGAGTCCTACCGAATGTGTTAGATCTAGAAAAACCGAAGTGAACGGATAAGTTCATGGAGGTAGGCCTAGGCCCACTGGGGCTGTGGTGCCAAGGAAGAAACCGTTAACTCTCCAGTGATGCCTCAGCGGTTGCTTGCTTAGCTCTGCCGACGAGGGATTTCTTTATGCAGTTCACGGAGAGCAGGAATAGCGCAGTCGGTATAGCTACGGGATGGTGACCGAGAGGTCGGAGTTAGAGTCCCGCTAGGGTCAAGCATTTTCTCTACTCTGCGTCGTTAGACTGTCTCTGGAGTCCACTCAACCTCCTATCCTATGGGTACCAGGGGCTCTTTCCCTGGGCGTAAAGTACACCACTCACAGCCAACTACTGCAGAAGTCGAGGAAATATTGATCTATACATCCACTCCCCCATGCTCCTTCGTGGGGTACTGCTTAATTAGTTACAGGGACAACTTTACATTTACGGACATTATTTTGTTATTGCTAGTGGGGTGGGACTAAGTCCCTTGTACTGCGGCCACTTCTGGCCTATTGTACCAGCCCCAGATGATAGGTGAGGGTGATTGTGAAGCAATTGGTGGAATGAAGAGTGGCAGGGGAAACCGAAATACTCGGAGAAAACTTCGCCCAGCGCCACCTTGTCCACCATAAATCCAATTTGACCGGACCCGGGCTCGAAGCCAGCGACTAACCACTTGAGCTATGGCCCGTCCTTTACGCATATTAAGTATAGTTACAGTTGATCTATCACTCATATTACAAAAAGAAAAACACTTTTGGAAGCTTATGTAGCTAGTAAGGACCTAACCCTCTTTTGTGGGTTATTTTACCACTTCTAGCCGTTGTCCAGGCCGAGATTAGAACCCATGATCTTCCGAATATGATTCAATAGAATTTGTGCTAAACCAGTGCGTAATGACTCTGCACTCCTATGTAAGTTTTGAAGTTTTCATGGCGATGACTGATGAGAGTCGTCTTCTGGGTTTTGGCGCCGTGTATTCTTCGTTTTGGCCGACGTTTCGGAGGAACGTATCGCCTCCATCTTCAGAGCAGGTGTATGGCTTGTGAATGCATTCACGTCGGCCAAAACGAAGAATACACGGCGCCAAAACCCAGAAGACGACTTTCTTCTCTGCACTCCTATTCGTAATTGTCTCAACAGCACACAACTTGAGCAAGCAAGGCGCTCAGTGTTTGCGATGGCTTCTGTTTGCTCGGAGACGCGTAAGATTTAAAGCTTACGTACACATATATGGCTTCCCTCAGACATTTGCAAGCACATGTTGTCAGCATCCTGTAATACTTTTCCTGCTCGTACCTTTCCGATATCCGGTTCCCGTAACCTCATGACCTGACTATATTTTTTATCGATTTCCTCAGTCCGTCAATGAGCAGGGTGGTGTCACGGTAACACAATCTTGTTCGGGTGATACCCTTTCGGATCCCTGCTGGAGTATCACCTCTTACAGCTTAGAATTCTATGGGTTTCCTCAGTCTTCAGTCGAATTTCGAGGTAGTATTTTCGTATACGTTCATTTGCTTCTTTCCAGATCTATCCCTACTCACCATTCATAATTATTTTCCTATTTTTATTTCCTATTTTTGTTAAGTTCGAGTGGAAGTACTGAAGAAACCTCCCGCCTAGCACTATAAAACTTATTCCCTTAAATAACTAGGAATCAAGTCACTTAAACATCAGTTTCTCGTCAGAGCTGTCGTATAGCACAGCACCCTTCGACATTCGGGAGATCCCTGGGTAATTGTGGGCAAAAGCAGGACTATGGGTATTGCTGGGCTAGGAGCACTTTAAAACAAGTCTGTGGCGAGATATTAAAATTGTAAAGAAGCAAATGAAAATGCTGTTTCTTGTGTTCATGTACGCTGTAGATACAGTTTAATTACTCGTAAATTGTTAAGGAAAATAATATTTTTGGTCAATAGGAATACGGTGCAGACATATTTTACTTGTAAGATTTGGGGCTTTCACGGCGGTGACTGTGAAGGAAGCAGTCTTCTGGGATTTGGCACCGTGTATATGTGGCGTTAACCGACTGCAGTCTGCTTTTACCGGTTCTCACGGTCTCTTCGCTTGCGGATTTCTTATATTTTTCCTTCTACCCTGAAGATGGAGGCGATACGTTCCTCCGAAACGTCGGTTAACACCACATATACACGGTGCCAAATCGCAGAAGACTGCTTTCTTCACATTTTACTTGAATTTGAAATAGTGAGTTATAAAAAATATTAATGAAATTTCACTTTGTATGCAAAGTTTTGAATAATGCGAATTTATTCCTAAGAGAAAACTTATATTAAATCATCAGTAGTTTTCAGGGACGCATCTCTAGCTTAAAATGCGACAGAACTTTTTTGTTTTGTTTTGTTGAATATAAGCCTTTCTTTTACTCATATTGGTTTTGAATCCTTAATTTCGTCTGTGTGCAAGTGGGAGACATACATTGGCAATGCACTCTCTTACACCAATAAAGACGAGTGACCCGCAAACCTTACCTACAATTCCATATGGCCCCCATCCAAAATAACTGTCCCCACTTCGATAAGGGATTTATTCATGGCTTTCAGTTATTTCATGAATTTGACCTTCGCTTAAAGTAGGCCTATGTTCTGTGTTGTTGTTTGGCCACATACAGTTAGAACCTGGCTAAATCCATTGTATAATATTTCTTGAATATTTCATAGAAGTTCTGTTTATCAGGAAACCCGGATATTCACTACAATTTTCGCAAAAGCCCACCGTTCTGCTCTGTCCTGGACCAGTCAAAGCCATCATGATTGCTGAAGATACGGATCAATATTTTCTGGCAAATCCTCCCTGCCGGTTTCTTATCCTGGTTTTCGTCGACGGAAATTTATATCACATTGTCACTTTCCCTCTGCCTATCAAATGTCCCCAACCCATCTTATCCTCCTTGATTTTACTATACTAATATTATTGAGTGGAGATGTAAGTTACATGGACCGCCTGTGTCGTCTAGCGGTCAGAGTTCCTGCCTACAGATCTAGAGGCCCCGGGTTTGATTTCCGGCGGTACCAGATTTTCTGAGAAGTATTGGGTCTGGAACGGGGTTCACTCGACCTCGTGAGGATAATTGAGGAGCTCTTTCAAGGAAATAGCGGCTTCGGTTTAGGAAACCGAGATTAACGGCCGTGGGGATCCGTTGCGCTGACCACGTGACACCCTCTATCCGCTGAAAATGACACTAACTTCGCCGACAAGCGCCGGTAGCTCGGTCGGTATAGTTCGCTTGCGGACTACAGACCACGGAGTTTGTGTTTTTTTGTAAGTTATATAAAGCTTGTCACTAAATTTACTGCAATTATATTTCACTTCATCTCCCATAGATACACAACCGAGTATCGTCCTCAGGATGGAATAACGCCATACGCGCACTTGTAACGACTTTATTTCCGAGTAGAAGCATCCGGACGGACAGCAGCCAGACGTGAGTTGCAATTAAATGTACACCACATCCCTTTCCTTGCAGATAACACAGTGAAATGTTACATTAGCAAGCGAAGTGGCTGGCGCGTACTGTAGTGCAAAGGTCCACCGCAGCAACAGGTCAGTCATGTGGGCGACAGGCCTTGCAGGCGCTGACTAACGGCACTTTGTTACACAATGTGTTGGAGGCTGTAATTTTTCTGAAATTTTAATTCTGTTTTTAAATTAACGTTTACAGACGCACGTTGGAAAAATGACAAATTATACCTTGTCTCCCGCATTCAGGAGAACCGGGTTTTGTTCCCGATATCCACTCTCTTGCCCGGCAGAATCATAATAATAATACTGGCTCTAAAGATCGCATTTTTCATTTGACAGGAAAGGGGCGTTCATTCTCAGTCACTATGGATACGAGTATTTATCTCCCTTGTTTGATTATTTTCTTTCTTCAATTATTTATGTGTTCTCCTCTTACATCACTGAATGATTTGATGTTTAGAGATGGAGAAATTCTGCTTTTCCTTGCAAGCTGTAGGATGAGAAAATAAACGTAATCTGACCCTGTAAGCCAGTGATATCCAAACTTTGTGTCTTCCGTCCCACTGGGCATTTTGTCAACTGTAATTCCACAATAATAAAGATAAAACATTTATTTTTACAAGAAGTGCATATATCAGTTAATTACATGTTTGTACAGAAAGTCGCTTAACTTCGTGGACACGTTCCTTTGAGCCGCGAGCAGACCCACTCTTTTGTACGTATTCATTCTCGGACATGTTGAACTCTGCTATAAATGTTATATGAACTATTCGACTGCAGATTCATATAAATTCAAGAAAAAAAGATCTCTTACTATTAATCCTAAGAAAGTGACGCAAATTTTGGTGGTAGTATTTTTTATGCACTGCCTGATGCAATGATTTTGCCATAATGACTGGGGCGCCATAAATCTATCGCCAGCGCCTCCTTCATGACAACGCAGTGTAGCACGTGAAATTAACGTCGGAATCAGTATCCATGCTGCACGTCTTTTCGTCATATGACCCGCAAATTTTAGAATTATTGGTAATTGATGCATGTAGAGTTTGCCAAATTAAGGATCTCTAACACAAGGATTAAGCGATTTGAAGTGCCTCAAGGAACCGAGTAAATTGAAGAGATGCAATAAACTAGAATTCCACGGCGAGTCCCGGATAAATTCTCGGCCAGATTATCTTGTGCGCTCGTTTAGATTTTCCATGTATTTACACCGTCCCTCCAGTTGGATATCGTGTTAATGCCCTAAAGCAGATCTTCAGTGTCTTCTAAGCTCTACCCGACCATGGTTCAAGGAGCTTCATTAATTGTCACTCAGCTATTGCTCTGACGTGAGTACCCTACTGTGTGGACAGCCTTTGAATATTTTACACCGAACGCAGCAGTTTGCACTCATGATTAGTGTTCTGAAGGATCTGGCTTCAAATCCCGCGTCAATGCCTGAAGCTTTGCTGTTAATGGAGTTCAGCACGTCGGTGTTTTAGAGAAATGGGTATTTCTTTTAAAGTAGTCACTAGGAAATTGACTGATATTTAGAAATCCAATTTATGTGGCTGGATTTGATATATTTATCTATATTAGAGGTGTGTCACTCAAATGGAAGCTTGTACGGTGTTGAATTTCCAGTCGTATCCACGATATCACAATACAGAAGATTGTAAACTGAAACAGACACCAAAGAAATCCTCGAAAATTATATTTTTTTAAATCTCTGCTTTATTTGGATATTATCCCTCCCACTGAGTCTAGGTCTGGTAACTCGTCTCTTATTGTTGGATTTGTAACGAAAATTTTGTTCTAATTCTTTGTTTCTGCAGATTCCATCTCTCTTCTAATTAATTATATTACTCTTTGTGACATTATCAGATGATGAGTAACTATTTCGAAACTTCGTGTTTCGTAATTTTTCCTTTCTTGTTATTTCATCGTTAACGGATATTTTATAAATTGCTGTAGTGTCTTTCAGTGCAAGTCTGCGTGCATGCATTCCCCAGTGTCCGCAGGAAATTATCATATGCCACTATTGCGTGGAGCGATGCCGCGGCTTCAGGCCAAGCGATACCTCAGCTGTGCTACATCTCGCAGATTCCCATATGAGGTCATTGTCCCTTCATAAATACGCAATATGCATTCTTCAACAACAGTCTCCGTGACCGCTGTCCTGATCCTAATGGAATGTAATGATCATTTTCTACAGATTAGAAAACAGATATAGATTGCATTACAGATTAATAAAAAAAATGAATACATTCGCGATTCACTTCAGAATCTTTCACTTTCCGGTTTCCTCTTTAAAAACTTACTGTTCAACTCACTTACAAAGACAGTGTGAAACTTCTCTGTTTCTTGAAAAACTGGTAGGAGAAGTTCATATCTGTTGTAGTTTGAAAACCGGGACAAAAAATACCTCTTGGAAGTTTCAGGCATAAATTGGAAGAGAATATATTAAATTATTATTAATCTTGAGTGAAGCAAGGTGTGGGGCTATTCAGTGGTCATATCTGGCCCTGCAGAACGTCCAGTGGCAGGCTCTTCTGAATTCGGTAGTGAATCTTCGTGTTAAAGCAGACAGGAAATTCTTCAGCAGCTGAGCTTTTCAAGTAACATTGTGTCCCATGTATTTGCTTACGTATGGTATCATTCTGTGGTGTTCGTTGATTAAATTCAGCATTACAATTTACCGTCACGTTGGTTCCTCGCTCGGGGATTTTTCTTCTTTTTTCTTCTACCCTAAAAATGGAGGCGATACGTTCCTCCGAAACGTCGGCTAATACAATACCTACACGGCGCCACATCCGAGAAGACGTTTTTTTTTCGGTGTCTGTAATAAGTGCGGTGTGATTAGATAATAAGTGCTTTGTCTAAACAAACAAATTTCCAGGCAACAGCCGAGGCCTCCAACTTACAGATCCAGAATTTGGAAATATGATGCCTGATCAGGGCTATCGAACATAAGTATGGAACAATGGTGGAATACTAATTAACAGGGGAAAGCAGAAGAAACTCAGAGAAGACTTGCTCCAGAGCGACTTCATCCATCATAAATCTCGTATGAAGTCATCCGGGAATGCAACCGTATATAAACGACGAGAAGCCTTGATATGTTACAAATATTTTATTAAATTATGTAAAAACTGCTACACTGTGTTAGTCCGTGTTAAAATCACACGCTGTAGTTCTCTTTTCAAGGTAATACGAGATAAAATCCATTAAAATTTCTATTATGCCCACGCTATTTTGGTGCATTGTAATAAAATATTTGTAACATATGAAGACACCTGAAGATGGCCGTTTGGGGCCGAAACATGTGGTGTCAAAGTGTAAAATATTGAACTAAAATTAAAATTAAGTAGTGAATAAACACGTGTTGCAATATTGACGGACCATAAATACATAAGACGTTAAGTTAAACAATTGCAACAGGAGAAGTCTGCTTGCAATCGCCTGAGCTATAGTTACTATTTGTGCCAAAGTGACATAAGTACTTTATGGGTTTGTTCGGTGTAGTCTATATCCCGTGTTGTTTCGATACATAACGTAGTTGAATGCATTTTTTTTTTGCTGCTTGAAAACTGCAACAAGAAAGCGAACCGCTCTTCATCTGTTCCGAATGTCATGGGAAAGCGCTGCACTAGTGTTATTTTGGAGGTTTCTTTTTCACTTAAAGAGGATTGTTTGGGTCACATTACAGAGCATGCGCGTATTCTGCTTGCACGAGTGAGATTTAATCTCTAGATGCTATAGTTATATTTTGTGACGTATTTCCTTTTGTGTTACGCGTGTGAATTTTGTCTCCATTCTGAGGAAACGATATGAATCGAAGGAGTCTAGGAACAGGGTGCTGAGGACACAGAGAGGGAAAGTAATAGGACGATGGGAAATGCTGAGGTCATTAATAATTCATACTCTTATCCTAACAATCTTAGAAGTAACTGGGGGGGGGGAGGAGGAGGAGGAGGAGGACATGTGGTTCACATGATGGAAATTAGAAATGAATATACAATTTTAGGCGCTTATCCAAGAGAAGATGCCACTTGAAAGACATAAGCGTAAATGAGACAATAGAGGAAGAGGATATTATTGTCCTCACTGGATTATTGTGTTTCGTGACAGAAACAAATTTAGGGCCCCTGTGTACCTTGTGAATATTTCGGCTCTATAAGGGGAAGGGGGGAGGACTCTTGGCCAGCCGAATAACTTGTCAGATTTGCAAATGAACTTAGGTATTTGTGTCCAGAATTTGTCTTTCCTTGAACTACAATAAATTCGTTGCAGTGTACCTTCTCCATATGCCGTAATGTTGGTTAAATCAGCAGCAACATAGAGGCAGACCCATCGACATGAAAGGACATAAACCAAAGACGCTGTAAGAGCGATATAAATGGGACCGTGAGTGCCCTCAAATGGATAGAGGCGAAAGAAAGAAAGATACACCAGGACAGACAGTTTACACGAACCTTTCAAATTGATAACATATTGTAGGGGGTACCACATAGGAAAGAGAGCCGGTGTAATAGTGTACGATAGTAATAGCTACGGCGAGTGTAATAGGCCCAGTTGGTTCGGCTGCTGCAGCAGAACAGCGGTATTCTGTAAGCACTTGGATTCTGAACTTGAAAATGTGATGCGCTTCCACTTGCAAAATATTCAAAGAAACAAAAAGGGACGAGAACATCATTGGTTTCCCTACGACAGGGAAAGGCTAAGAAGGGAGCTGCCAGACTTCAACAGATAGGCATTTTCTTGATTTCTGTTATATAGTTCTCTAATTAGTACTTACAGATTTATTATTTGTACTATTGTTATTATTTTTACTGTTGCTTCTTCTAAAATAACTTTAATTAATTATGTTTTCTGCATATGTTAAATTTGTCGTATATGACCTCAAAGTTTCGCACAGATTTTGCGTTTGTAAATGTCGCTTCACAAACAGTATTTGAGATAAAATGTGTGTGCATGTTTGTGACCTATGTCCATGTAAAACTTTGGACACTTAACTTAAATGGTTTATTTGTTATCTTCATTAAACAGAAAGCTATAGAGAAATTTTGTTATTTATATTTTACAAAAAAAATCTTAATTTGCATATTTTTCGAAGAACTAATACCACACAGCAGTAAGTGTTATTGTGTCGCCCAAGCTTAATGAAGATGAAGAGGAGAGGGGATACACAGACAGTATGAAGATCCCACATGGAATCAACTTTCTGTTGTAAAGACAGGAGAACAGGTTAACAAATATTATCATATGAGCGTCCCCTTAAAGCCCATTTCGTTCTTTATCCTTTAAAGAGAACATTATACGATACATAATTTTAACATCATTTCCACATCACTAGTAAATATTTGTCATATATCATGGAAAGAAACCCAAAGTTGCATGATACAACTTGCTGCTTAGAGCTGTCAGTGCACTGGACGCACGAGACGGCGTGGAGCGGTCACTGTGTGCTGCTTGATTGCGTCCAACACCTGCAGTTCCTATGCGGAGCACTGGAGGAACGCATCTTGAGAACGGCAGTCGCTGTACCATGATTCGTGGAACTCTTGCTGGTGCATTATATTCTTCAGTTGGGCCTGCGAATACAGAATACAGATTTTTAATTATTATTGTTTATTTAAATGAAAAATTAAAGTAAAATATTTACGCGGTGTGTGGCTTTCTTTTCTTTTAACGGACAATTGGCTGCAGACTGCTTGGAAGTAGACTGTCTCAGATGCCTGTCCGAGAGAACATTGTGAGTACGAGTACAGAAGTTTTTAAATGCATTGCTCACTATTTTGCAGTCCACATTGGATTTACGTGCATTAGTGACTATAGACGTGTTTTGGATTGGTAAATAAATTTATTGATAATTTACAGTCCGTAACTACAAATAACTATTACACTATTGCTGATTTCCACAGTACAAATCACTCCGCACTGAGTCTGCTCAATCTGTTTTCACTGGCCTTTACACGATAACAGCTCTCCACAATGGCTATTCCTCTTCAGTGTTTTCACTGGCCGTTTCCTGGTAACGAATCTTAGCGATATAGATTCTCCAGCTTCCGTTTGCCGCCGGTTAACATTCCACAACTGAATCCTTAACTCTCAACTGATAACTCCGCTGCACTCCCTTGCACTCCTTGAACTCTTTCAATTCTTCTGACTGTGCCCTCTTATTTCCTAGGCACGGACCACATGAAAAACACCGCCTCTCTTTGGTCAAGAATGCATGTTTACTGGCCTGTTACCTAGCAATAGTTACATGCGAACCACATAGAAAGCACCTCTTGCGACGTGGTTATTTTGCGTCTGCGTATTTCGGGCGTTCCCTAGAAATGGATCTGCATGTGACAATATCAATTTGAGACTCTTAGAATTATCGGAATGGATATAGACCGCTATTGCCTGCATGTTTTGTAGACTCTTAGTTTCCTGGTGTGCGTTCGGAAAGCCACTGGCGACTGTTGAAGCCCAGTGGCTGTATTCAGATGGATTTGACATTTAGTTACGCTGGCTTAACTTTACAAAACAATATTGTTACGTAATTTGCTAAGGTGAAGTTTACTGTTGATACTTTGTTTACAGAAAGTTGCCACCCTAAACTATTAATCTAACGGCGACAGTAGATTCATTGTCTATAGTAAAGAGGATGACAACACACAGGATTGTGATTGCACCTTTTATCTGGACAATCAGAAACGAACGGGCGTCCCTGTCTCTTCATTGAACCACAGAAGTGTAGATACTGCATAAAATGTTGGATGAGCACTTAGACGCTCTCTACGAAGTAAAGTGTAGGTCGTGTCTGCCAGTCTATCTTATCTGTGACCTACTATCGCTGCCTAAACTGTCTTAATTCTATATGAGACACTCGGTAATTGGTGTTGGGTAACTCGAGTTTTAGCCATAATTTATCCCTTATAAAGTAAAGTAAAATAAAGTAATTTTAGTGTATTGTATTACGGTGTACACACTTCTGAGTCTTGTCTCCTTTCTCATAGATTACGGAACTTTCCAATGTCTAAACCGAGCACAAAGTTTTATACACGGGGCGATGTTGTACTGTACAGATTGTACAAGAAGCCTGTAAACATTAGAGATTTTTCACTTCATAAAGCCATTCGTCGTTTTCCCTGTAAACTTATGCGCCGTATCGAAAAATGCTTTACATGAACGTTTTGTTTTGTATTTTCAACTTTTCTTTTCTTATTTTTCATGATGCTCGAGTTTAATTTGAGTTGCAAGTAAAAAGGTGGTTACAGTAGACTTAAGGGACCAAGACTGAACCTCCTCCTCCTTCTCCTCCTCCTCCTCCTCCTCCTCCTTCTACTACTACTACTACTACTACTACTACTACTACTCCTCCTCATATGGCAGCGCAATAGCTCAAGTGGTTAGTCGCTGGCTTCCCACCGCGGCGGCCCGGGTTAGATCCCGGGTCTGGTCAAGTGGGATTTGTGGTGGACAAAGTGGCGCTGGAGCGGGTTTTCTCCGAGTACTTCATTCCACGAAATTCTCCATCATAATCACCCGGGGCAGGCTACAATAGGCCAATCAGTGGCCGCCGTGCCGAGTGGACCCAGCTGGACTCCACCCCCCACTAAGCGATATACTCCTACTACTCCTACTACTACTACTACTACTACTACTACTACTACTACTACTACTACTACTACTACTACTACTACTGCTGCTGCTACTACTACTACTACTACTACTACTACCATCGCTGTTTACTACGCACGTTCAGTATATTTGCACACGTCGCATACCATTAGGCCAAATAAAAACAGAATGGAGAAGGGGCTGAGACATAAAAAAGACTTGGTTATATGAGAAAGTTTAAAGAAATCGTCGATAATCCTCAAAGGACGAACCCGCCATTTAAGTTAGAAAACCTAGAAGTAGATGGGAAGTAAATATGAAAATGACTCTTGGAGAATATTGTGTGAAGGCTCTCACTGAATT
This sequence comes from Cryptotermes secundus, assembly GCF_002891405.2. Classification (NCBI taxonomy): domain Eukaryota; kingdom Metazoa; phylum Arthropoda; class Insecta; order Blattodea; family Kalotermitidae; genus Cryptotermes; species Cryptotermes secundus. The sequence continues at coordinate 395,347 of NW_019733838.1, read as the reverse complement.
GATTTGGATTAAGCCATTGGCACGGTTTCGTGAACATTGTAATTGGCGTTCGGGTTTCTGAACAGCGTGGGATTAATTCCATGAACATCTAAGTGACTTTCATCTTTTCAAGTAAACTTGTAACGGCGAACTTACTTACCTTTAATGAACTTATAAGGAATTCAATTTAAATCTGCCAAGTCTTTAGGGAAATCAGGTAAGCAGATGGACAGACGGAAGGAGAGGTTATAAGGCTATTATATACATGGTCAAGAGCTTCAGATTATGCTCCAGTTTATGTAAACTGTACCAAGAACGAAGAGAACAAAGACTCTCCTGTTCCTTTTTGGTTTTCCAGATGTGTTGTGGTCCAGTTTGGGGGACTGGTTTATGTACCATGTGGCCCTATGTATGTATGTATGTATGTATGTATGTATGTATGTATGTATGTATGTATGTATGTATGTATGTAAGGGGTGGACCATAAAAACCGGCCCCCGTAGTGCGACCTTCAATGATCTATTGTGCTTACCATGTGACCCTAAATAGGACCGTTCTCCTTTCCACCAGTCAGTCATCTCTCTGCATTTTAACTACACCCAAAAGAACAAAACTCCATGGCATTAGTCCGCAAGCGAACTATACCGCCCGAGCGACCGCCGCTTGTCATTGAAGTTAGAGAGGGTGTCGCGTGGTCAGCGCAACGAATCCCCACGGCCGTTAATCTTGGTTTTCTAGACCGGAGCTGCTATTTCCTTGAATGAGGTTCTCAATTATCCTCGCGAGGCTGAGTGGACCCCGTTCCAGACCCACTACTTCTCAGAAAACCTGGTAGGGCCGGGAATCGAACCCGGGACGTTTGGCTCTGCAGCCAGAAACTCTGACCACTAGACCACAGAGGCGGTGAATTACACCTCATTCATTCATTCATTCATCAGTATTCTGTCAAGACGACAGGTCCACAGTCTCTTCCAAAACAGTTCCTCCACTTGATGCGATGTAGAGCTTTCTCCTTCAAATGAGAATATCCTCTTCTGTACCCAAGGTCATCCAGCATCTTCTTACGTCTTCTTCCTCGTCTTCTGGTCACTTCTATCCGCCCATCTATCTTTCCTTCAGTAACTTCTTTTACAACCTGCAGACGATACAAAGCTGAGCATCAATATGCACACAAGAGCAAATCTTCACGCATAAACTGCAACATAGCCTGGTTACACACTCAGCTGCAAGACACAGAGTTTCCTGGGCTGACCTATCGTGGCGCATGCGCACATACTCAAAATATATGCTACACAAATTGACGGCAGAAACACAGAGATTCCTTAACACGCGCATCCGTTTATTTGATTAACATATCGTAACGTATATTTATTCACGACATATCCTCAGTCTAAAAGTAAATATTGATGTTTTGTCACTCATAAATTTGTGAAGATGGTTACATTTCAGATACATGTTTCGGTAATGACGAGTATGTTTATTCATAGATACCATCTCGTGGTGAGTGTCCACAAGGTATCGAACCAATGAGCTTGCGGCGGTGAAACTGCTAATAACAGCAGGAACTACATGCATATGGCATTAGTTCGTTACGTATGCGGTTACATAACCAAATTATGCAGACGAGCTGCGGAAGGTGCGCAGAAGTATTATGTTCTAGTATAGGGGCAACTGGACAAGGGTGAGCAGGGTGAGCATGCCTACGGAACAAAAAGGGCTTGAACTAGGCTGTGTTCAGGCTTACGATCGTCAAAATGTCCAACTGCCGCTCACACTGGGGTAAGCAAATTGAAGCTTAATGTGCTTTACAAGCCTGCACCGGTAGAGGATCTCTATATATAGCCCATATAGGTGTAATGATAAATTGCTCGCACTTCTATATTTTACAGATAAAGTGTTAGTTTATAACAATGTTTCTCAACCGCCGGGACGCGGTCTCACAGAGACTGAAATCCACTGGATACAGTGTACATGATAATGTCCGTATGTTCTAGGCCTGCAGTGCACCGTTTTTTTTTGTTATTGTGCGTCGTAATTGGCGCCGACTCTATAAGACAAACAAACCGCCTCTGTGGTCTAGTGGTCAGAGTTCCAGAGAATCCGTGTTCGATTCCCGGCTCTACGAGATTTCCTGAGAATTAGTGGGTCTGGAACGGGGTCCACTCAGCCTCATGAGGATAATTGAGGAGTTATTTCAAGGAAATAGCGGTTCCGGTCTATAAAACCGAAATTAGCGGCCGTGGGATCCATTGCGCTGACCACGCGACACCCTCTATCCGCCAAAGTTGACACTACCTTCGCCGATAAGCGGCGGTCGCTCGGTCGGTATAGTTCGCTTGCGGACTACAGGCCATGGAGTTTGTTTTGTTCTGTAAGACAAACCCCCAAAATACCGAAGACGCCCTGGACGGTGAAGAGATGTGTGGCCTTGAGCCCTAACGGAAGTCGTACCCAAGACTGACCGGGCTGGCTGGAGGTCCAGAAGAAAAGCATTGCTCTGCTTCTCGGTGTCACAGCCCAGAATACCACAATTAAATCAAAATGTTCGCTTGTCATCCGGTCTCACGACAGTGAAATTGTGAAAGTACGAGTAGCATACTCAGTGATGAAAAACTTGTCTCTGGTGGGACAACTGTAACGGGTTTCGGAAAGAATCCCAATTGATGTTAATCTGTTCTGATCCATGTGAAACTGAAGAGGAAGGAACGCTTACACACAAATGCTGAAATGAACTTAACCGTCCAAGTCAAACCGACCATCTGCTTGGGTGACGTCAGATGAGGTGTCGATGGGTAAGGACAGGTAACTCAGCTGGTAAAGGTTTGACTCTGCCTCAAGGATCGCATTAACGGGGAAATGCACCGGTCATGCATCACAGACATTTGATGTCAAATGCATTAATTTTACTTCATCTTAACAATGGCTTAATTCTCAGAAGCGAAGAGGCGTACTGATGTGCTCGCGTCAGTTACACCGCTGTTGGTATTAATTGTTTATAATGGATTGATGAAGCCGCGACCGGTGAAGTTGAAACAAGAAGCTCCCCGAGATGACTCCTGGCGACGCATCAAATCCAAACAGTCGCGTCCGACGTGAACAGAAGTTCCTCATTGCATTTTATCGGTTGAAGCCAACGAAAGTCGCACTACCCTATATCACATCTAGAAGCCATCAGCCCCAGGATCTACTCTTACTGGTTGGGCCCCTCTCGACTTGACTTGGGTGGCAGAAATTGACTTACGCTCGGATTTCTTGCTCCAAACAAACAAACAAACCCAACTCCGTGGCCTATAGTCTGGTCTATTCTGAAGACAACTCTTCTGTTCTCTTGACGAATACCAACTTTGCTGGTCTCTGGCCGACGTTGGACTCTTAAAACGTGCCCTCGGACTCAACAGAGAATATCTTATAGAAGGGTTAATCCCGCCCGCTGTTACGCAACGAAAATTCGTTGCTTGGATGTTGCTAGCTGTTGTACAGCAATGGATGCGTTCTGATTCCTAGCCGTTGTAGCAGGAACGTAGCTCGTTGCCTAGGGCATCAACTCTGATCTCCTCAACCATTCCGGACGATATATAACACCTCGGAAGTATTATTTTTTCTTACTTTGTCTATCTTCTAAAAGAGCTAGAGAACACAACGTTTCGGAAATTGGACTTGCTTTTGTCCTCAAGTGAGGGCTCTTAGGCCCATAAGAAACAGCTAACCTCCACTGATAAAGGTTAGCCCTTTCTAAAGGACCTAAGAGAGTAAGTGTCCCCCCTCACCTACGGACGGAAACAGATCCAATTTCTGCAGCGCTGTGTTTTGGAGCTTTCGGGATTCCAGGTGATGGACAAAGTCCGAGAAAGAAGAACAGTAATGTCGAGAGACCAAAATGACCGAAGGGAACTGCCTAGTTACTTGTAAGAAGTAAAGTTGCCTCTTTACATAATTAGTTAAACGCCACGCCATGAAGACTTACGGGGATGGAGGTATAGCTCCACTTTTCCTGACCTCGGCACTAGTTGGAAGAGAGTGGTAAGCTTCACGCCTCTGCCGCTTTACCTCCACGGGGAAAGGTACCCCAGGGTTTGATGGGTCCCAGAATCGATATAGAAGTTGTGGAGGACAGAAGTATCTTGACCCTGTCGGAAAATCGAACCAGTCAATACCACTCATTTATTGTCTTAGTAAATATAGCGGGGATGTGTTCTCTAGTATAAAATTAATTTTTGTGTGTGTCGTTAAACATTCACACTGTCCAAGGACGACTGAAAGAGGAGCCGCATGCCGTAAAGAAGTAACATTTACATAAATATTGTGTTGAATGAGGCTTTGTCAGAAAACCTGCGGAGTCCGGCTTGACATTCAGGCGAAGAGAAAAATGATAGGCAGACGAGGATGTAAATTAGATATGACAGACGAATCTCCGTGCAGACTTGTAATCGAAATTAAAGCGAAAAGGGCGAGAAATTGGAAGATGGAAAACTATTCTTGTTATGCTTCCATTTTATGCACCTTCTGCAAAATAACTCGTGGAACACTTTAAGTGAGGGCCACATATCTGGAGCTACTTTGCATTATGTACGCATATGTTCCTTATGACGGGTCGTTTTCAAGAAATTTGAAAACGTCTGATTTGACCTTCTCCAAAGTAGACCTTATAATGGACGAATATGGACCAACCAAGAAAACGGAAGGCTAATTGGATTGGTCATGTTTTACGCAGAAACTGCCTTCTAAAAGAAGCTATCGAAGGAAAGATAGATGGGCGGATAGAAGTGACAAGAAGACGAGGAAGAAGACGTAAGAAGATGCTGGATGACCTTGGGGACAGAAGAGGGTACTGTCATTTGAAGGAGAAAGCTCTAGATCGCATTAAGTGGAGGAATTGTTTTGAAAGAGACTGTGGACCTGTCGTCTTGACAGATTACTGATGATGATGATGATGGACCAAAAACAAGAAATTAAATTAGATCTCATGTTCCAGTTTGGATAATGTTTAGATATTTTTTTACAAATGTGTTTGTGGTTAGTCTTATAACTTTTATCTGAAATATGACTGTTTACTCGAAATACCTAGTCAACGTAGATATTCCCAACTTTTCACAAAGCAAACGTGGACAGTAGAGATATTACGCTGCATAGATAAGAAATGTTCGCACCAAATATATATCTAACGCTCCAGATTTTTAATTAGGAAGTATTACTTTCTTCCTTCCTTCCTTCCTTACTTACTTACTTACTTAATTACTTACTTACTCATGGAGCTGAGCCTTTCTTGAGGATCCGCCATTTCTTCAGCTACTCAATAATTTCTCAGCATTTTATGGAACCTGAATGTTCATTACCATGTTCACAAGATGCCTCCACTGGTCCCTATCATGAGCCAGATAAATCCATTCCATACCATCCCATCCTATCTCTCTAAGACCCATTTTAATATCGTCCACCCACTTACGCCTTGGTCTTCCCAGTGGTCTATTTCCTTCTGGTTTTCCCACCAATATCCTATATGCATTCCTCTTCTCCCCCATTCGTGCTACATGCCCTGCCCACCTCATCATCCTTCACTTGATCATTCTAATTATACTTGGAGAAGAGTACATTTCAAAATTTAGCCGGCTTACTGGTCATCCTGGCTGAGCATTTCTTTGAATTTCCAGTGTTTTTAGGCCTGGTCCAGAAAACTAAGTGTGTTCGGATGGGCAATGACCACACCCTACCAAATTCTCGCACCTTTCACAGACGCTATACACTGCATATACTTGTACAGCTGTAGTCGCATTCGTAAACATTGCAAGAATCATAAGCCTAAATTTTCACTCGTGCTTTACTACGTATGAAACGTAATGAGAGATGGTTCAAATTCGTATAAAACTCATAGAGAACCAGATCTGTAGCCTATGTCAGGTGGTTCGTCGCTCCCTCAACAGATGTCGTTCAAAGTTAATGATGGTATAGATCCGGTAGAACCACTACTGATATTAATTAAATCGACGTTTATTCGTTTTCTGAAAAACGGTTCATCGTATAAGGAATATTTGTAAGGTATAAAATATAGCCTTCATGCAGATCTAAAACTCTTATTTTAAACGTGTTTTGATTGATGAATATTTAACAGAAATGCAATTAACAGATTTTACTCTGTAAATTGCTGTCTCATTTGAGACAGCTTTTCAACCATGAGTTGGTATGGTCAACAAATGTACGTTAAGTCCAGTGTGACATGATTTTTTTTTCAACACGCTTGTGTGTGGTACAATGAAGTACAGATATCCATTCTTGATTTATGATTTATTGAAATGAATTATCATTATGTAAGATTTGAGGTTTTCACGGCGGTGACTACGAAGAATCCCGTCTTCTAGATATTTTGTTAACCGACGATTCGGAGGAACGTTCCTCCGAAACGTCTGTTAATAAAATATCTACACGGTGCCACGTCCCAGAAGATGGCATTCTTCGAATTATCATTGAAAACGGAAGACATTGAACCAGTCATGCTTTGTATTTAATCTGTAATCTCATCTTGTCAATAACTCTTAATCGGTGCAGTATTACTCCCTAACAGAAAGCGGGGACTTACCGCTGGAGAGCGCCAGTGTAGCGGACGGCCTACAGCGAAACAATAATACAGCAGTTATCTTGCAAACTAGTATAACGCTCGTTGAATTTTCAAATTATTGAGCATGAAGTTTAGCGAGGAAAATAGTTTCTGATTGCGTTTAATATTTGTTTCTTCAAAAAAAAAAAACTCTTCAAGAAAGAAAACTGGTCTCAATAAATCAGAGTTGTCTTCGGGACACAACCTTGTAGTTCTCTCAAAGTCAACAGACGTTTCGGAGCAACATGTCGCCTCAATTTTGAGGGTTAAAAATTAAACCAAGCAATAACCCGGCATGAAGCGGGCAGCAAGCAAGAACGTTGACTTACAACGGACTACAAAACATTATATCCCAGAAGGAACTCTTCAGTATCACTGTAAGAACCTGAAATGCTGCTCAATAAACCAGTCTGTAATCAACTGCATTAAGAAATATGCATATTTTATGGCCTACCTATCTACTTAGACAGAAAGCTTACTGCAGTAACATCGACTCGAGAACACCTTCCTACATCCTTTATTGCTGTCGTTTTATGTTCTCATTTGTAGCTACTACCAAATCATAGCCCAAGCACATAAAGACGACAGCACACGTTGTCTTATGTTTTACTCTTAACCACTAGAGCCTATGATTGCTATCAAGTACACTTGAAAGCAAAATAGGGAACCTTAGCTCTGTATGCGGTCACGTGTATGGGGCCACGCGTGAAGAAAATAACGGGTTCTAGATCAAATGATTTGGTATATTGGCATTTCAGTTACAAGTTCTTGATATCATACTCAGTTACAAACCTATCGCTATTCTACATACCTTCAGTTCACTGTTACGCACGCGCTAGGATTCTCCTAGTCATCTCCTGGCAACGGATCTCAACACAGAAAGTAGCACTTCAAATCACCGTCAAGTCTTCTTGCTATTTCTTGTCCAATCATCCTGGAATCTCGGAACTCGACTGAACTCCCTCTATTACTCACTCCTCCAGCTTACGACTCCCCGTAAAAGAACTTTGTTGTCCCCTGTAAACCTTCGGCGCGGACCTACAGGAAACACGTCACATGGTCGCTATCCACTGTTGTGTGACGTCACTGTCTACACGGAAGTATGTTTACAGAACCGTTGCATTGAAATGGGTTGCATAAGCCCGCTGTTCTATTGTTGATGCGTGTATTACATAGCAATGGCTGTTCCCGTGACTGAACAGTTCATGCATGCAATACATACGCCACAATATGTATATATATGGATACTGTACCTACATGGGTAGGATCTGTCTCACATTTCAATGCAGGGTTCGTGGAGAGAGTAGTTCTGAAGAGAATATTTTTGGAAGAGAGAGGGAGAATTCAAGCCACGTTAAGTGGGTCCCTTACCACCAAGGCATGGCGCGTCCTCAGGTTAAGGATGGAGGAGACGCCCTCCAGTTTTAGAGGGAAGCTGCAAATATATTGAATAAGCAGTCGCGTACAGCCGACAAGGATTGGTCCTCCAGCTTGGGGGTTGAACGTGGGACTAACAACTGATCACCATAACAATAAGCTTGTTGCGAAAATGTTCAAAAACCTCGGACCAGGAGGGATCCTGTGGATAAACGACCAGGGGACTTGTACGCTTCTCCAAGTATAATTACAAAGATCAAGTGAAGGAGGATGAGATAAGTAGGGCATGTAGCACGAATGGGGGAGAGGAGAAATGCATATAGGATATTGGTGGGAAAGCCGGAAGGAAGGAGGCCAGTGGGAAGACCAAGGCATAGGTGGGTGAACAATATTAAAATGGATCTAAGAGAAATAGGATTGGATGGTATGGATTGGATTGATCTGGCTCAGGATTGGGACTGCCGGAGGGCTCTTGTGAACACGGTAATGAACCTACGGGTTCCATAAAATGCTGGAAGTTTCTGAGTAGCAGCACAGCTGGCAGCTTCACAAGAAGGGCTCAGCTCCATGACTGAGAGAGAGTTCAACATGATTCTAATCAGTAATGTTCGCTAGGCGTGAAGCTGACCTGTCACCTCCATCTTGTGTCGACAAAAAGATTGCATGGTACCGAACATGGCGTTCATCTACCGTGTATTCAGGAAGTCCTGTGTTCGAACCTTTGTCCGGAGACCAGCTGCCCTGAAGTTTTTTCACGGTTCATCTCAACATGTTCAGGCATATTCTGGGATATTAGAAGAACGCTCCTTTCTGCAACTTTTCACTTCATTACTCACAAATCATTCTCTTTCTGACGCTATATGACGAGTAGATTCATTGTTGAATAAAAGAAGAATCAGTCGAGAGTGACTGGAGTTTCACCTACGAAGTGTTCATGTCGCAAAGTTCAGGCACAGATGCGTCCTCTGCACAGAGCACTTAGGAGTGTCAGAATTTTAGGTTATGCTTGTATTGTATTTCCAAATGGTTTGTGGATGACGTGTATCTGAGCACTTCTGTATTATGTAGTTTAATCAGGTACTTACTTGGCGAATTAATTCATGATTAGTCAAAGGCAGTAGAAATAGTAAATCTGTCACCCGCTGTTATTCCTTAGATGGTGATCGACCAGTCAGTCATTTTGCGATTGTATCAATCAGTAGTGAATGTGCCACTCCCTGTGTTAGCCAGTTATGTTATGGAAATGTTACAAAATGCTAAGGTGAATGTATGCCATATGTCTGTAGTGTAAAGCTGATTGTTGTTTGCGTAATACTTTCCTTTGATTCTTCTAGTTTCCACCGAAATTCCTTCATATTCAGAAGGTTTCTATGTTGGTCCGAAGGCATTATGTCCTGACCCAAGTTTTAAAATAGGCTGCCAAATTTCCTTTCAAATCCTTATCTTCCTATCGATTGACGCTCTATATACTATGCGGTGAGAAAGCTTCGTTATTTGCAACAATAAAGAAACTCGCCAGACTTTTCAAAGTTAGGAGCACGAGGAACTGTATTACAGGGATGACACGTTCTGCGGACTGGAACCCAGGCAACGCGATTCCTATTGTTAAAACTGCAAACAAACTTTCGCTTGTTCGGCATCTTTTATTCTGGAACATGTTCTTCTCTCCTTCAGCAGTAATTTCTTCTCCTGTCAATGTCTGTATTTCTTTCCTGTCTGGTAAAGGAAGCCAAAGGCCTTCACTTCTTGTTACTCCGTCATGGAGTTTGGCTTTGAGGCCGTGCTGTTTCCTGTCAGGCTCAACACAGTTCACTTTCAGTGTTGTAGGTTCTAAGCTATGTACAAAGCTACTTTATAGTGAATATGTTATTCACGGAATGTCGATACCCTGTAAATACTGATTTCAAGATATTGACGGATATAGACAGACCCATACACTTACAGACACAACGCAGGCGATGAAGAAAATACGTCTGTAATATAAGATGAACTGTTTCATTATGAACTAATTAAAACTTATATTGAGGTCCTATTGTACTATATATTAACTGAGACTAAATCTTAACTACTGTGACCTAAAAACGTTATTTTAAATGATGAAAATTACATCAACTGTGCCGGTTATGGACAATAACTCTCGGAATAACTACAGTATATGGACGATATAAGTATTCGTGAATATCATCATAAAAGCATTGACTTACCCGAGGGAAACTACAGATGTATTTTATAGGCCTCTAGTTGTAGGGGTAACCGTTTCCGTTCTAAGTTCAATTTTGTAAACATGTGTTAACCTGTGTAAGATTTGAGGCTTTCACGGCGGTGACTATGAAGAAAACAGTATTCTGGGATTTGGCACCGTGTATATGTGGTGTTAACCGACGTTTCATAGGAACGTATCGCCTCCATCTTCAGGGTAGAAGGAAAAATATAAGCAGTCTGCTTTTACCGGTTCTCACGGTCTCTTCGCTTGCGGATTTCTTATATTTTTCCTTCTACCCTGAAGATGGAGGCTATACGTTCTTCCGAAACGTCGGTTAACACCACATATACACGGTGCCAAATCCCAGAAGACTGCTTTCTTCATGTGTTAACCTTTTTTTTGTGTGAATTTGAAAACCATAAATTACATTTCAGGACATTCTCATTCAGAAAATATGCAACATACAAAGGTGTTTAAATATCTGTTGGTATGTACAACTTATGAGTCACGAAGCCTAACAATTTAAAATAATTTACAGTTGGCTTTAAGAAGCACTTGAAGAATGTCTCTATTTCATAAGGCGAACGAAGAGCCTTCACTGCAGATATAACACACATAAGTTCTGGTTCATTTACTAAATAAGGACGGTGGGTTTGGGTGTGGTCAGAGATGCTGCTTTCTCGTCTTCATTATCCGTAAAGGTGGAGCAGACTAAGGACCGGTTCCTAAAAATCTCCAGCATGAAAATCCAGACAGCCACACAGACGTTGGGCGCGACCGCCCTCTTGAACGAAAATGAAATGAAAGAAATGCAGTCATTGGACTGAATCGAGACCACAGCTTTGGAATAATTTTATCTGTTCAGTAACATTCACTAATACTGATCATTATCGGGACGGTGTAGCTTTCTACAGGAGTTCACGGTTCTATCCCCAGAGGCTGTCCTCTCTGCTAATAACAGGCCTACCTTCGTCTTTCATTTAATTTATTATGCTTATGGTCTATTCCATCTCAGAACTCATTCAAAGATTTGTCTTTTAGATATTCAATTTTATATTTTGGGTGGGGGTAGGCTTTCTCAATGGCTCTACTATTACAAGACTGCGAAGAAAGGACTGACACACTCACATTTAACTGATTAATCCGTTAAATATTCTGCTGGATTCTTGCACGATATTTTTAATATGAACGCACACTGGGAAGACATGCTCTCTCTCTGTCTCACCGCTTCTTTCAACTCCGAAGTAATATAACTGTTTCTGAAGAGCGGTATTAGAAGGTCTATAAAGTAAAAGTATTTTCTGAGTGGTTACTTCCCATCCTTTGCCTAAATTGCATAAAATATACATATAATGGAAGTATATTAAGTGCCAGTCTTTATAATTATCCTTTTCCAAACTACTGACTTCTATCGATTTAACTGGCATTTGGTGTTTGGGCAACAAATTGTTAGGAGAATATAATTTTGATTCATATTGGTTCAACGAATACTTGTAGCAATATACCATCGTCACAAACTTTTAGATCTTATTAACATAACACCTGCTTATCGTGAGGTTCGAATTCCTAAATATAGTCTATCGTACAAAACATGGTAGGAACAGCGGCGCATAACACAAGAACAGATGAGATAAGTATTTTTTCATTCTTACCTGCTTTGTATACAAGTATTCTGGGTGCTTCGAGGAGAAATCCCTCATTTTTCGGAAAATATCTGCAGGTCTGTTCCGTTGAAGCTGAAAAAAGTGAGATTATGTTCAAGTATAGTTTTATTACATCTAGCAAAATGCAAAGTAGTTCATGTGCTTAACTGATGAAGCTCTACGCCATGAGACATGTGGGGGAGTGGAGGTATAGGTCCACATCATTGTATCAAATATTTACAGCAAAATAAATTTCAATCTTAGAGAGAAAGCAGATGTCCAAATTTCGAATTTTAAAGAAAATTTGCATGCGGTGTTTTGCCCCAGGGGTTGGGTTATTTGACACATCCACTGGGAGAGATGCCATTTCTCAACGAATTGAAAGCAAAATGATATGGCCAATTCTGATGCATAAATATAAATTGGAACAAAAAATTGATGGCTTAAATAAGGAAAAATCTAAGATTTTTGAGCAATAAGCTTAATTAAGAAAATATAAATGACAAATTTCCGGTCTATAAAACCGAAATTAACGGCCGTGGGAATCCGTTGCGCTGACCACGCGACACCCTCTATCCGCAAAAATTAGAACTAACTTCGCCGACAAGCGGCGGTCGCTCGGTCTGTATTGTTCACTTGTGGACCAAGGGGCACAGAGGAGGAAATGACAAATTTAAAGTGACAAATTACTTGCGAAGAAGAAATAGTGAAATGTTTATTTAAAGGTTCTAATTAATAATATTTTGTCAAGCTTTATTCTCCTCTCATCTGCGTCTACATATTTGCAAGATATCTTAAAGCTGCTGTTTAAAATAACTGCACTCTGCATACTGAATAATATTTCTGTTGGGTGTGGCTTGTTCTTTGACGAATAGCCAGGTTTCCGTCTCCTACATGTTCACTGTTGGCTTGGGGACCCCGTAATGTCTAAATGCTTGTCAGAGACCAGTGTCCCCTTGTTCCAAATGTTTTATGCCTTCCCGCAGACTTACCAACATCCAGCATTGAGAACGATGAACATCAGATTTTCGCAAATACTTCTGTTGAGTGACTTCACAGGGCTGGGTAAACAAAAAATTTGCTTGGCTCCTTGGCTTGCAAATAATACGTGTAAATACGGGTAAAACCATCACAGTAATAATTCTGCTTCTGTTAACTTTCCTTCAAAATACTAGTATCACACAAATTACACGCATATTTAATAAATACAATAACACGTGAAATTTGAGTGCTATAAAAGTTCATGAATAAAATGATAATACTTATCTGGTCTAATGAGAATATGTGGACCACAAAAACCATAAGCGAGCAACACCCAAATTTGCTTTACCTCAGCAAAATAATTTGATATTGGGATAGGCGCGCAAATTCTCCTAGTGTCACAAGGTTGAAACACAGAGGATATGGCATGTGTCCTGGTGTGGAATCTCTCCAAAATTGCTGTTTAGAAAAATAGGACGGAAAGTAATTTATGCTTGTGTGCGCTGCGGTGTGCGAATTATTGACTAATTTTTTTAACAACAGAGTGTATTGCTCTGCCGGTACTAATCAGAATGTTTAATGATAATTAGGTTTAACGATTATATGTGTCTGCAATGCATGAATATTTTCACGTGTTACTGACGAGACACGGGATTTGGAACTATAATTGTTTCTGCCGAACACTTGTAGCTACAGGTAAATATGACCGTTTCATGGATCTAAACATTCTACAGAATGCTGCAGCACATATAAAACCTTCTTTGTCTTCATCCGTCGTTGCCTGATAACTGCTTTAACAATAGACATACTTCTGCTTCCGCGCTCACGTCCTTGCCGGATGACGGCTGGCTCGCACCTAACTCATGACGGGAACTGACTCGCTTCAATTTCGGTCCAGTCTAGTAAATTGATGCTGACCATCGCCAACACAATCATGCTTTGTTTCGAGCCCCGTCGGAACCCGTGTCATAATTTACGTTTGTTCCAAAACCGTTTATATGTTTGGAAATGAGGTCTCTGCCTCGACGAGAGGAGTGATTTGTCTTTCCGAGTAGACGCCGTGTTTATGCACCTCAGTTTCGCAACAGTATTCCCGCACTCGAGCAGCCCAGTCAAAGTCACCTTACGACTGACGGCCAGTCGGCCAGTCGGTCTTGGCATCAAGCCCCTTCTGAGGCTCAAGACCAGTTCGCTTTTGCTGTAAGTTACGAGTACGGTTTTGTCGATGTGGGCGCCCTCTCTGACGAGAGGACTGGTCTGAAATATACTTCTGTCAAAATCAGTAGTACATGTCATCTATATATGATATAAACTCCGTCCTAGTACAACAATTTATTGTACTTCTTTCGTCTTGCTTTCTTCTACACTACATGTTTCGGCCGCAAACGGCCATCATCAGGTGTATACACTCACGTAGCTGCTACACTGCACGTAGTTTAAAATTTAAAAACACTAGCCTTCCCAATTGTTCGTTTGTCCGTTGCCGACAGGTTTCGATATATCAGAATCCTCCCCGCTGATATCTGTCAGATATGTACAAAATCTTTGTTAACCTACACACGTCAGTTTGATTTTCATAAACTGGCACTTTTAAAATCTTGTTATGAATGTCATGAATGTTATTGCAAGAACCGGCATGTTTGTTCTTCTGCAAATCGAGTGCGTCAGGCCATTTACTTGAAATGGACATGCAGTTTACTTGTGCGCACTCTGCATTTGTATGTAACAAGTGAATGTCTACAGATTAAATCTATACACTGTTTAATTGGACAGGTGAAGGGGTCAGTGATTGACGGTCGCTTAGAAGAGAGGTCTCGAACTTCAGTTTCGGTAAGGAAGAACTGTGCTGATTTCAGTGCATCTCTTCCTATGTACTTGTACTTTCATTTCCTTTCATATCCGGTGCATTGGTTTTCAAGGAGGAATATTTAAATCCACGCAGTGAAAACAATGATTGCATGATTCAATGTTTCTCAGAGCGGGAGTTGTGGCTCTCCAAGCAGCTGTGAATCTTTATCCGGGTGCAGTGAAAAATTGACCAATAACAAAAGTGCTGAATGAATTTTAATCCTAAAAATCACATTAAATTACAAATATGAANTTTAGTAGGCTGAAGTACTTTCAGTTATAAATAAAATTAAGGTCGCTTAGTATTTTTTTAACTGAAACTTATCTTGTAGGCAATTTTTCTATTTGAAGTGGGCCATAAACTTCCTCCTCACACGGAGTGGGCCTGACACTAGAGCTCGGCTTGTACATTGGTGTGGCAAGCATTCACTTCCGGTATATGTTATCTTGATGTATGTTCTGGGAAACATTTTAGTTGCCACTAGGTATATATGCTCGTTGATCACATAGAAAACAGGATGCAAAGCGTAAGAATGAAAGTTGCTAGTTGCCATTTGTTGGGATTTTTTTTTAATTCGCTTATTAGGGGGGTGGAGTCCAACTGGGTCCACTCGGCATGGTGGCCACTGATTGACCTATTGTAGTATACCCCGGATGATTATGACGATGGAGAATTTGGTGGAATGAAGATTGGCAGGGGAAGCCGAAGTACTCCGAGAAAACCTGTCCCAGTGACACTTTGTCCACCACAAATCCCAGTTGACCAGACCCGGGATCGAACCCAGGCCGCCGCGGTGGGAAGCCAGCGACTAGCTTGAGCTATGACGCGGCCTTTGGGATACTTTAGTATCTGTCTATGGTTTGGACGGCTGGAATTTGAAGCACCCTTCCACGCAGTGCCTAGGTTAAGAGTACGCACATCTGCGGCGTTTCCTCTAGGCTGCCTGCATGTTTTGATGGTGTACTGCTTCGACAGAGGAATAACTTTCTTTCATCTTTACTCATCAAGTACTAATGCAGACATATTTTTAGGGTTAAGAAGTTTCTTCGCTCTTTATACCTTTCTTAGTTAATATGATAAATAAACTACCTGAAAGTAAGGTCATTGGACCCTATTTTCAGCTACTCGTAGTTTAGATAGACAGCGGTAGGCCTCCTTTCTAGCGGATCTAAACTTTCAAGTCCTGTTTCCGCACATCTGTTTGGTTTTTCAACGGTTCAGTTCCTTTCCTTACGACAGATTCTGGTGTTAGCAATGTCCGTAGAATTCAGTTATCAATGTTTGCTGAGTTGAACCAATGGGTTTCGATGCTGGAGATGGTGGGTCTTCGGATTATTTTGCAATTTACCTGATACTTTGTTAATTAATTAATTGTAGAGAAAGAAGCGGACATACAGAAAGACAGAGTATATTGGCCAATCTGAGATATTGTCTGCGAAGTTGCCCAGATAACGGTGGGAGAATTGTGGCTAGGGTGTTAGAACAATTGCATGACGGCTGAGAAATGGCAGGAGCTTATCAGCCTCAGGCAGGGATACTGTTTCTGCTAACCCGCACCGCACCCTCTACTGGCCGAGTCACGACTTAACGGTCTCACGAGAAACGGAAATATCACGCCTGAATATAGATTGCCCGATTATGAGGGCTGAATGCATACCCGAAGGTAAAACAGTTTTTATTTTTTTCAGTCGTGAATTTAGAAACTAAGTGTAATGATGGCCAACAAGTGTGGAGAGCACAAGCTACGGATGTGCATTCATCTTAGGGGTTTCTCTTTAACTTGCTCCTTGAAGATGTCACGATTCGACTCAGGTCACGCAGACTCCTATAGGCCTATGTTTCATGGCAAGTTTTATATTTCGGCCCGTGGTCTAGATTGCAACGAGAGAGAGAAAATGGTGTGATAGAGCAGAATATTGCCTTGCAATGGGCTGATCCCCCGTCCAAAGAGTCCTCTCAATTGTGTATAGATTAAGAAACTTACAAATCTCCAGGGTCCACAAAGGCTGTAAAGCCATACATAGATAGATAGATAGATAGATAGATAGATAGATAGATAGATAGATAGATAGATAGATAGATAGATAGATAGATAGATTTTGATAATGCACTTTTTATATATTTTTAGGAACACAACTATACTTCAATTGCAAAAATAATAGCAGCACTTCTTTATAGATAGATAGATAGATAGATACATACATACTTATGTACGAGTATATAAGTATATATAGATAAATAAGAATATTATGCTGTAATTGTACATTATTAATTTTTACTGTTATATTTATTGACATTTTCAGTTATTAATATGCTGAAAATTTTAAAATAATACATTTAATTGTAGGAAAATAAGTACGGAAAATAGTTGCAAACTTCATCCGAAGTATTCTTATTTCTAAAGTAATTATGTCCTGAAAATTGTGACCAGAAATTCCTTATGTTTCTGTAGTTCCGTTTCGCAGTGGGATGTTCTTCGGTGTCTTTCTGTATTTGAGAGAGCTCCGAAACACGATGTCAGAACCCGCAAGCATTTCTGACGGGCTCCAAATAAGGACCGAATAACTTCCGTTTCACACGCAAAATGTCAGAGTTCTTACGTCAAGTTACAGTGATTCATAAGACAAAAGATTTCGTGCCGTCACCGTGCTTGTTTGCAATGCCTTCGAAACACCTTCATCAGGGTAGTGAGATACGAGATGCTCACGGCGGTGACTGGGAAGAGTCCTGTATTCTGGAATGTGGTGCCATGTAGCCTAGTGCAATTTTACAGACTTTGCGGAGGAACGTCTGTGAATTAATGTGGAAAGAAACAAACGTGGTCTAAATTGAAATATAATTCCTGCAGTGAAATGAAGGTTCTGAGGAAAACGGCGAAACGCCCTGTCAGGACAGCCTATCTTCTGCCCGCTATCTGAATTCAAGTCCGAAATCAGGATTGCTGGCCAGGTGACAGTGCGGTTTGATAATGCAAGTGAATTTTGGGATAAGTTTAAAGTTACATTCTACATCCTTGAAATATATTGTCTTTGTATTAGCTTACATTGATTGCGCTCTTGTCTCTGGGATTACGTCTTTGTGTTTACATCTCGAAATTTGTTCAGGTCCACGTGTATTTCTAGCTGGTCAGATATACGATTTTTATAGAAAGAGATGAAATCTTTCGAATTTCAGGTGACAAAATGAATCTCTGTTTTCATGGTTTTCTTCGCTCTGCTACTGACTACAGGGATTGAACCTTGAAATAAGTCAAAACCACCGCCTTCCAAATGACTATCTACTCACCATTCATTATCTTCACGATTTATTTCACTCTTGGCTAGATTATCGGTTATCGTGTGTCATAGGTTTCCTCAGTACCCAAGGAGGATTTCTCCAAGCTACTGTGTAATTGGCCACGCTGACTTCCGAAGCGTACGTTTTCGACTAATTCGTGTTCATCTTATCATAATACACGTTCCGTGATATATAGTTTCAGCAGTTCATTCAGCGTTGTAAGATAACAGAGGAAAGAATGTAAGATTTGAGGCTTTCACGGCGGTGACTATGAAGAAAGCAGTGTTCTGGGATTTGGCACCGTGTATATGCGGTGTTAACCGACGTTTCGAAGGAACGTATCGCCTTCATCTTCAGGATAGAAGGAAAAAATATAACAAATCCGCAAGCGAAGAGACCGTGAGAACTGGTAGAAGCAGACTGGTCTGCTTTTACCGGTTCTCACGGTCTCTTCGCTTGCATATTTCTTATATTTTTTCCTTCTACCCTGAAGATGAAGGCGATACGTTCCTCCAAAACGTCGGTTAACACCGCATATACACGGTGCCAAATCCCAGAAGACTGCTTTCTTCAGAGGAAAGAATTCTTGGTATAATAAAATGTTTTTTCGCACAGGGGCCTACAATAATTGTGTGTGTTGTGGTTAATAGTTCCAATGCGTCGGTCGAGATAAAGTCGCTCTGAAATCACGTAACGACGTAATGTGTTTCTGTTACAGAAAGCGTCGAAAGGATCAGTTAAAGAAATTCTGTGGTCTGCACCTGTTTAAGTCTGTTTGAGAATATTTCATCTTGTTTCTTATTAGTACTGCAATAGATTCTGGCGAATGGATTCGAGACCTAGACTGATGCTGGGAAAGACCTAATTCGTGAGAATCTTCAGTTCTGGCGGATGCGTGAGTCACACCTTTTCGTTAGTCGTTAATATTAAGGAGATTGTGTCAGGAAGTTATCACCGAGGAACATCAGGAGTAACATCGGTTGTGAGGGCCTTCAGATAAATGAAATTTGTTATGGGTTAAAGGCAAAATATGAAGAATATATTATGAGATATAACGCTGAGTAGCCTGGCTGAGTTGTACCGACGTTTCGGAGGAACGTAATGCCTCATATTTGTTTGGCTTACTCAGTGTGATCTTCAACCCTGAAGATGAAGGTAGAAAGTTTCTTCGAAAGGTCTACGTGACATCTCACCCCAAAATATAGTTCTCTTTATAGTCACCGCCATGAGAACTTGAAGGCGAGCAGGCGTAGAATAGCATAAGAAATTGCTGTACAGAATATTTTACCATGATAATAAATCGATAGCCTATTCGTATCAAGGGGACTGGTGTAGTGGCAAATCTTTATATTTCTATTTGGGAGGTGCTGTTTTCAAATTTTGGTCTATACACGGGCTATCTTGGCAGGTGTTTTTCCTTAGTACCTCCAGGAAAATTCCTGAATAGTGTCTCAATTTGGGCTTCGCACCTTCGTTCCTAGTCCTTCCCAATTAATCATTCAACAGACTTCCCAACTTTCGACACATAGTCTGTATACTGACAGCATTGTAAATTGAACCACAGAAATATAGGTTATTTGTGATGAAACTGAACAGATGATAATCTCCTGGAGACAAATCTCTTACCACTCAATTTGGAATCATATCTTCCGCTGTCTCTGAAGATACCTGAGCACGTGCATGTGACAGAATGCTTGCTAACCTCCTGATATGCTCAGTTCATCACAATACGAAACCATACGACCAGCATACATACTGAATTCCCTCGTTATATTACGTACATGTACCCTAAACTTCGCTTTTACATTTGTTAGGCTCAGATATTTTCTAGTGTATTTTTATTTCAATAAACTTAAAGAGTAAAGGTTAAGAGACGTCGGTGGGGTTGAGGTAGCTGTAACACTTTAGACTTACACTCGAGAGGTACTCAGTTCGAATCTCGACCAGGACACTAGCTATATTGACTGAGGTTCCACCACGTCTCATATAGAGTCTATATACTGACAGCAATACACGTATAAAACAAACTGCAAATTCGAGTAAGAGACCATTGTCCGAACCATGTAACGTAACTAGTGGAATTCATCATCATCATCATCATCATCATCATCATCATCATCATCATCCCTGGCACGACAGCCCTCTGTGAGCCCTGGCCTTCCTCAGGATTGCTCTCTTATGTCCTGCCACACACATTCTTCCCATTTTAATCTTGGTATTCCCACTCTCCTATTTTCTTCTGAACTAGTGGAATTAATGGATATAAAATATTTCTTCCGCTTAACCCTTGAGTAGTTCACAGAAGCCCCCCCCCCTTTATTACAATATTGACACAGTTTATGAGATACATTTCTAAGTAAAATAAAAGTTGTCTCTGTGCCTAATTCATTAGAACGACATAAAATGGCGTGTGGTAGTGAAGATATTGTTCCACGCTTCCTTAATCACTACTCTAGGTGGTGTATGCGTTATTTTTCCCGAGGGAAGCGCTCCTGTCAGACATTTCATAAAAGTTGATAGGCTATAGTTAAGAAACTTGATACAATAAACTTTCTGCTCTACACCTTTCTCTCCATCACCGCTTCCTGTTGCTGCTATTCTTATCTTACGCAAGCATGTCTCCTATTCTTCTGTTACTTACAAAAATAGTTAATTGCCTGCATCGTGAACAGAAGTACGTCTTTATTGCCAGTCATCCTCTTGAATATTTTTTTATGAAAACTCAGCCTCTCGTTTTATTTTAAACTAGTTCTCATATCTTATATCACTACAATACATTTAGCATCTTGAAACTCTCTCTAAAAGGGCACAGACCTGTCTAGCCCCCCCTTTTCTTCCTCCGAACACCTTTCAGTTTCACGGCTCCCGTCCTCCACCGTCTCTCATTTGTACAACTGCTTATGGTCGGTCTGTGTGCCTCTCTGTTCCAGTTTGTCTTCCTTCCCGCATCCGCGTTAGGAACCACTCTCCTGGTAAAATGATTGTTATATGCATACAGCCATGGCTGAAGTACCCCTTCCTCCCCAGTGAATGCTTATGGTTGCTGTCATGAACATTGCCAATATCGCGATACGTAGCACAGAACAAACGTATTAGTGCCTGTTCCTCTTATGTCCGCAGTACGAGACAGAGCCCCGACAAGAGAGTTACATTCTTATGTAACTAGCCAACTGGGTCTATATTTATTTGATTATTTACTTATCATCACCATCGCCTCGAGAACTCTCTGTGGGCACTGGCCTTCTTCAAATTTACTTCCTCTACTTCTCATTGAATACCAGGAACTTCCATTTTCTTACGCTTAGAAGTCCACACTATCCCCCTATTTCAGCTTAGGTTTTTGGTTGCTTATTTTTTACTATGGCCTGGTGACAAAAAAAAATAACTCCTTGGTTTTAGTCCGCAAGCGAACTATGCCGACCGAGTGACCGCCGCTTGTCGGCGAAGTTAGTGCCAATTTTAACCGGATAGAGGGCGTCGCGTGGTCAGCGCAACGGATCCCCACGGCCGTTAATTTCGGTTTTCTAGACCGGAGCCGCTATTTCCTTGAAATAAGTCCTTAATTATCCTCACGAGGCTGAGTGTACCCCGTTCCAGATCCACTACTTCACAGAAAATCAGGTAGTACCGGGATTCGAATCCGGAAGCTCTGGATCTGTAGCCTGCAACTCTGACCACTAGACCACAGAGGCGGTCCTGGTGTCAAATGATCTCTTAATTGCTCGATTGTTATCCATTGACATAGCTTGCCGTTCCCACTTTGGGTGTACGTAATAAATCTTTAAGAGGCTCATCAACCAAATTAAGTTAATGTATGTTGCTGCTAAATGCTGTAATCGCTTGCCTCAGGGTCAGTGAGCAAGCGTCTGCATTGTTCTCACCCACACTTGAGAGGATTCCTAACGCCCCTGTAAGTGTGGATTTTACTGCCACGCCATTAAAGCAATGGGCACGTTCCCGCAACCGCGCACGGTCCATGAGTGCTGCTGTTACGGTGCAATAATCCTCACTTCCTTCTAGTGTTCCTCTCCTCATCCTCTCACATTCTCACCTTCCCATGGAGCACTATAAAGTTTGAACCTGATTAAGCGTCGTTAAATAACCGTTCAGTATTTCTGACGATATTTTGGAGGTCTCAGTTCGAATCATTGCCCAAGAGACTGGTTTTCGTTCATACAGAGGGGCCCGAAAAACGTAAGGGGTCCAGGAAAATGTATACACACCTTTCCACAGCCGTTTCCTTCGACTATCCTGCTACTCCGTTATGGAGCTCAGGCATTCCTGTGACTAGCACCATCTATCGAAAGAATTTCTCACTACATATCATACATTACATTTCATTTAACTTCAGTTCACTTGCGTACTAAAGCCACGGAGTTTTGATTGTCCGTAGATAATTTCTGTTAAAATGTATATACATTTCTGAGCCTCTTACGAGTATGTATGTTACGGTACACTAAATCATTGATAAATACGAATATTGACCGATAATTATATAGAATTGCCAAAAATAGTAGCAAATGTAATAAATGTAAAGAGTCCTTTTTACTGGTAATTATGTAGAATTACCGGTTATTGGTCATAATTACCAAGGTTCACTGATAAATGTAATATATAGCATTTTATTACAGATTTTAGCTTACTTTCCCCATTTTTAAAAAATTAAAGAAGATTTGATTTGTTTCATTCTGGTCCGTCACACTAACAATTACAAATACAAACCACTCCGTCCAATGTGACGTAAGTTTTACTATATGAAAACCTATCTCCCTTACATGTTTCGGTCCTTATGGACCATCTTCGGAGGGAACATCATTACAAGCTGGAAACTACTATCACAATAGGTGTTTTGATTTAAATACATACACTTATATCCTATAATGCACAGTACGCATAAAGTCGAACGTTTCACAATCACAGCAGCTTCCTGGTATTGTAAAGTTTTTAAAAGATTTCTAGATGTTGTTTAAAAAACTTATTGTCAATAGTTAAAATTTATAAACCTCGTAGTTTCGTGTCCGTACTCCTATCGTCCTTCTTGGATGGGGCAGATATTTGTGACGCTGTCTCTCTTGATAAGGAGGCACTTAATGCCGTCCAGGGTTTGTTCGTGACTTGCTGTGTGGAAACAACACAGCAGACTTACTTGGCAATATTGTTACCTGTCTTCCCATCATTGTTACTTCATTCTTATTGTCATTATTAATTGTATTATTGTTATTGTTTATCTTACCCTCGTATTTTGAACTGTGAGAAAGGCAGAAAGACACTCACTGGGCATTACAAAGGCAATGAAACTGTCACAGCATATCCCACACCACGATGTTTCACATTTTCCTCACCGGCAGCAAGTGGGTCGCCGCAGAAACGCTGAGCATTCAGTCGCGTATCAAAACATCCGAGTTGAATGGAACGTCATGTAGTGCCTTAAGAAAGCACAGCAGGTTGTCTGCTTGATCATGAATGGAAATCTGTTTGTAACTCTCACTTCGCAGTCTGCTTATGTAAATGTGAGTAACAGACATTTAGGAAGAACTGACAAAACATTTTTCTGTGCACTGTATATTAAATGCATTGCAACAAATAAATAAATAAAATACAACATCAACGAAGAGAAGATTTTGATTCGAAAATCTCAAGAGATGAGAGGAATTTGGAGATAGAGGCACAGATACTAGGCTAATACTTAAAGGAATATTAAGCAAATATGATATGACATTTAGGACTGGATTCAACTGGCCCAGTTAATGGTTTAGTGATGGACTTCCCTGAGTACGAATGTTTTCGGGTTTCATAAAAATAGGGAATTTCTTGATTGGCTGATTAATTATAAGCTTTTCAATAAAATATATTTTCATGATAGTTTAATATTGTCATTGCCGGGTACCTCGGTATACAGACCTCTGAAATGTTCGTGTTCAGATGTTCAGCAAAAAGGATACGAAGCCTCGTATAAGGTTACAATACAAAATAAATAACATATTATATATATATATGTGCATATATATATATGCACACACATACACACACACGTATATATGCTCAATAGAAGTGGGCCTTGACATCATATTGTGGCTTGCGTTTTCGACTGTGAGAGCCACATAAAAAACACATTTTGTGTTTGTTTAAAAGTAAAATTATTATGAAGGATATATGTTACCTAAAGACGCATATTCTAAACAGATGCTGTTATTTCTGACTTAGCTTCAATTTTTCGAACTTCTAACTTTCACTGTATGTAGACAAGATTTAAGCCTTAGCACTGTTCGGAATTCGAGCTATTAATATTTCGACATAAATCAGAATTGACAAGATCTTACAGAGGAATTTTATCGAGCCCTGAAGTATAAAGCGCAGGATGCAATTTAAATACTATGAAGTATTCTTTTTATTTAGAAATGCGTGGAAAGTTTTCTGAAACTGAGAATTATTTAGATCCCTTGAAATTATGCTACACAAAAGTTTCTCTTCATCATGGAGTTAATTCAGGAGTAAGTCCGAACTTTGTAGACACTTTCTAGCCTACTGATCCTTTAACTCTGACTTTTAACCCCGAATACATAAATGCAGAAATGTACGTGTATATGAATTTGCATCTGAAGCGTAGAGTGTTAGTGAAACCGACCCACTTGGTGGAGTATAAATTGGTGGTGTCAATTAGGTATTACCGGTTTTTAGTGTTTTGGTTTTGAAGACTGGATAACAGGACTGCAGGATCTATAAAACATCAACACGTTCGCACGCGGAAGAAAAGAAAACAGTTTCTTCTGTCAAAAACTGATTTACGTTAATTTCTAAATCACGTTCTTGGACGTTAGAACTCAATTCACTCGACATGAATTCATCAGTGAAAGTTCAAACTTTTCATGACCGCCGTATTAATTGTTCCTTAGTCTGGCTCGCAACTGCATAGACTGTAAGGTAATGGGAAGTTTTACCGTTCATCTTATATCATTACGGAAATGAACTCAAAGATTTTGAGATGGACAGGTCACATAGCTCGCATTGGGTAAGTGACAAATACATACAAACTGTTAGCCCGGCCAGTCCTCGAGGAAAAAAAAATCACCAGAGACATAAACGCAGATGTTAGGTTAGTGTAATAATGCGTCACAGACATATAAGTTATGTTGTGGCGTGTGCTCAGTTGACCCACTGACAATGTCCTATACCTGGACTTTTTGAACACGATAAAGACCCCTCAGATTCCATAAAAACGGGGAATTTTCTGAGTGTTCTTCACCATATCGTTAAGTTATATTGCGCTGAAGACGAAAGCTGTAAGGAATAAAACGATGGGGATGTAGAAAAATGAGGCCGTGGCTCATCACAAGGTAAATAACTCAGCATTTAGCATGAAGTACTGAGAAATACCGCGAAGAATCAAACATAAGAAGGTAAACATAACCGTGACGGTGTTCGTGGTGAAGTAGACATCCTGGACGACCTGAACAAGATAAGAAACAGGCGTGATAACAGCTGAACCATGAGGTTCAGGTATAGGATTTGACAAAAATAATTTAAAAAGTTAGCTTCTGGTGTTCGAGTTATTAATCAGGTTGACTTATTGATTGTCACGTTTAAAAACCGGATTACTTACGGCCTACATTTTTCTCATGACTGAGACAGGAAATCTGTGTTACTACTGGAGAAAGTGATCATTCATGTACTCATTAATTTCATTCAGACTCTTGTCTGGACTAGTGTTTCTGATTAATTATCCAACCGTCTGTATAACTAGGCAGTTAACTAACTACATAACTGAATAACCTAGACTGGTGCATAGAGGCTTACTTTGGAAACTTTGTAGCTATTCAGCTGCTCCAGGAAATCTCTGCGCCCCTTTTCTGTGTCCATGGAAGCCTGCGATTAAATAGATGGATAATGATACAGCTGAATTCAGCCCTCACACAGATACCCAATTTTGCTAAGTTTTCCTCATATGCAGTCTCCGTGTTGGTTTATGGTTGTATCCCTAAAAATTGCTGCATTATGTTCTTTTCTTATTTTGGGTTTATTTTCTAACAGTGTTAGGAGATGGGATGACTTAGTCGGTACAACGGTTAGCTACACGCTGGAAGACCGAGGGGTCGGAGTTCGAGTCCCAGTAAAGTCAAACATTTTTCTCTGCTCCACGTCGTCCAGACCGGGTCTAGGGCCCACCCATCCTCCTATCCAATGGGTATCGGGCGCTCTTTTCCCGGGAGTAAAGTGGCCGGACCGTGAAGCTGACCACTAACCTCCAACTAGTGTCGAAGTCAAGAAAATGTGGATCTATACATCCATTCCCCAATACGTCTTCATGTACAAGGACAACTTTACCTTTTTGCTACAAATACAAACACAGTGTATGTATGTATGTATGTATGTATGTATGTAGGCCATAGCTCGTGAATGGAGAAGGATTTGGAAGGTGGTGGCGTAATGGAAATTCTAACCCGGCATTTTCTTAGAGGGACTGGGGGAGACCACGAAAAAACTTCCGTCAGGATATTCGGAGTCCAGGCCGAGGCTGGATACAAGGCCCTGTCAAACACAGTTTCATACATTAGTGCTATATGAAACAACTTATAAATTCTTCGTTAAAAATGTTATGCATAGTTACTTAGTCGCTTAAGAAATTCCTTGCACATATTTCAACACGCATAATAGCTGCCGTTATGTACGTATGTCAGCTGAATCATGAGCCAGCTCAATTCAGTCCACATCAAAATACGCTCTCTGACTACACAGTCCTCGTATGCAATGTCCCTAATGTTTTGTTATGTATTTCCCTATGCGTGGGGTACATATAAAGATCATTATTGAGTGAACTGATTTAACGTTAAAAGGTGAAGAATAGAAAACATTGAGCCCTCTCCATTATGTGACTTCCTCCAGTCATTTGTTACCAATCTTCTTGTCCATAGCAAATGCAATTGCTTTATCACTGTGATTTCATGTTCTGATGTTATATTGCGATATTTATCCCTTACTAGGTGTAACAGCTATACCGACGTGGATTAGGTTGTGGCATTTACTCCATACAATGTAAGTGCTATGCAATCAGGAATTGGTATTCTGGGGTCAGGTACACCAAACGCAAGAGATATGCCGCCATGACTCGTTCTCTGATACTTAGACACATATTCTGCACATCAGATGTAACAGAAATACCGCCATGGCCCGCTCTTCTCTAATTACATAGACGCGTTTCCTGCACATTAGATGCAACAGATATACCGCCATGGCCCGCTCTTCTCTAATTATGTATACGCGTTTCCTGCACATCAGACGCACAGAAATACCGCCATGTCTCGCTCTTCTCTAATTATGTAGACGCGTTTCCTGCACATCAGACGCACAGAAATACCGCCATGACTCGCTCTTCTCTAATTATGTATACGCGTTTCCTGCACATCAGACGCACAGAAATACCGCCATGAGTCTCTCTTCTCTAATTATGTAGACGCGTTTCCTGCACATCAGATGCAACAGATATACCGCCATGGCCCGCTCTTCTGCAATCAATGGAATTCCCTCCTTATCAACTATGACGGTTAGACCTCTCATGATTTTGTCTTCTAAACTGAGTTAGGTGTTTTTCTTCCTGATCAGATGTAACACATACAGCGCCTCGACTTGCTCCTGTGGAATCAGAGGAATTGGTTCTGCACCACAAGTAACATTTTATACACCTCTGGTTCTTTTCTCTGCAGTTGAGTAGTCATTCCCCTCCATGAGGAAGACATCGGTTCTCGTAGTGTCGTTATTGAAGTAGTGATGAAACGCATGTCTTTGGGCTTAACATAAAAAACATTTTTAATGGGTGCTTCTTACTCCTTTCACCCCTCCATAACATTGTGTTCAAAATTGCAATTCGGACATTAACCCGGCAACTAAGTACATACTGCTCCGCGCTTAGATCAGTATCCGGAAGTCTTGAAGCATCAAGGTGCTCAATTTCTGTCTGTACAACTGTAGAACCTGCTTGTTTTCTCTTATCGAAACGTGAGTGAAATTGGTATTACTGATTTCTCGTAGTCAAGTAATGTTCAGTTTCTAGCATACAATGTAATTTCTTGTTATGTAAGTGATGTGCTTTTATTAATATGCCTCTCGGAATGTGCAGAATCATGACTTCACAATTTACAGCATGCTTAGACAAGTACCGAGAGAGTAAATATTTTGCTTCTTCATTCGGAGGACGTCAATTCTAATCCCGACTGAAATTTTCCGTACATCTTTTCAGTGGAGAATAGAAACTGGAAATACGTAGATTAATACAGATTTAGGAGATTCAGAAAAAATTGCCGAGGAAGATGAGGAGTGATGGAGTAACAAAGGAGTAGAGAAATTTATGAATTGAAGAACTTCGTATTTTTACTGTTTATGTAAAATTCTTTATGACTGACTTAATAAGTTTGGCGTAACTTTTTCATACACGAAGTGGGAAATCGTTAAAATTACTCAGTGAAATTGAGGAATTGCGAAACCTAGACGTGAGAATGTTTATATTAAAAGTGTAATAGATTTGCAAAATGTCAAGTTGTTCCATCTGGCTCAGGATTAGGCCCAATGGATATTTTTTTGTAAAGTGATAAGCTTTCGTATTCCATAGTAGCGGGTAATTTATAGGCTACATGAGTATTCATAAAGATTTTAAGGAAGGTCCTATAGCATGAACTTATTTACTCCAAATTGGAGAGCATACTTTCAGTTTTCTGTTATGTATTCCCATATCGACCACTTCGAATATCATCTGTCATCTCGTAATCTCATTATGATACATGTTGTTTGACAGTAGGGGATTACGTTTCTTATTTCCAGTGATTTTATATTTGACATCACTGAATTGTTCAAAGAATAAGATAGGTTGCTTTTGACCACATTATGCTGCTAGTTTTCTTTCTTCCAGATGTATTGTAACAGGTGTTCTGTCTCCCCCCCCTTGCGGTTGGACTGACCGTGACTATAGCGATCATGTGTTCGTTCTATGGGGGAATGTGGTTAATGATGTTGGTAGCACTAAACAAGACGTATTGTCTTACACCGCCGACAGCGCCTTCCGTTTCAGTTCAGTGACTGAAGGCGAAGGTATCGAATGGCTGAAGGCAAAGTTTTGTGTACCAACTGTCTCAGTAAAGAGCTATTGAAAATGGAGAGTGGTTATCTCATTTTGATAGAAAATAAACATATTTATTGTTTTTAAATGTAGTTGGCAGCAGGGCTGCCATTTTCCGGACATATCGCGGAAAGACCTTGCACCCACACTCCAGCTGAGAAGAGCTAATCGTGTGCCCTAGTTTGTCTGCGTGTGAAGTGTTGTGGATATCAAACTTTTGTGCAGAACTGAGTGAAAGTGAGTTTGTTTTTGTGCTTGGACAGAAGCAGTATGGATGTAGGGGACAAAGATGACAGTGATGAACGCAACATGCTGGAGGGTAAGATTCTTTGTATAAACGGCGCCATCCCGACGTCTCTCTAACACTATTGATTTCCAGGAGACGCCACCCAGCTGGCTTGGCGTCGTTCTAAGTAAAAGTGGCGTAAGTTTTCTGTATTTCAGAGGGTCATGCTCTTTCTCATATCATTTATGAAGAATATCATACAAATATTGCATTTTGTATGAGCAATAAGTGCAGGACCAAAATTGAAATTTATTCAAATTTTATAGAAATATTGCGAAAGAGATCTGAAATATTACAGAAATATATTTGAAACAAGACTAATGCCGTCTTCTGGGAGAGGAGCCACATTCCAAAAGACGGCATTCTTCATAGTTACGGCCGTGAAAACCTAAAAAATTACACGGTTGAAGCAGATTCAAAAATGGCAACCGAAGAATATCAGACTTCACATTACATTTATTTAGTTAAAGTAACAATTATCTAAATAGCGTAACTAACCAAAACTAAGGGAGTTCATTCGTTCTTCTAAGGCAAACATTTGCTTCGCTTCTCAAGAGATTTCCAGAATTTTATGGAACCAAAAATTTCTTCAGCGTGTGCACAAAGCCCACCACTGTCCTACTGTGCGTCAGACGAATTCATTGCACACTCTTCTAGCCTTCCTATTGGGTTCGTTCCTTTTGATTTTTTATCAAAACTTTGTACAACATTTCTTCTTTCTTCCTTGCGTACTACATGCTCTGCGCATCTCATTCTTCTTGACTCGATCATCATAATGTTCGGCGATGAGTAGAAGTTATCAAGATCCTTATTATACAGCATTCTGTGTTCCTGTTAATTCCTGTAGCAATATATTTTCGTCGTCACTCTCTTCTTTATCACCAGCAGTCTCTGTATTTTCGTTTGTGACACGAAGTTTCTTCTATACAAAAATATAGGCAAATTGTAATTAGTCTATTTTGATCATTGTATTTTTAGATAGAGAAATATTTTAGACTGGATAGTGGCAAGTACTTTCCAAATTATTTTTTTCTTAATTTCTTCATGAATGGAATTCGGATTTGTTATCGTCGTTCCCAAGTATTTAAACCTTGCGACATTTTAAAAAGGATCTATCAGATGCCTACAAGCAATGAATCTGTCCTGCATTCTAGTGACTAGAAAACATATTCAGTTTCCGTACTCTTACTGTTAAGACTCGCCTCTTTACTAGCGCCTAGTACAGACTGTGGTTCTCTTTATGATATTTGTGCTTTCCCTAATAAACAAGCACCACCAAATTAGCCCAGAAGTTAACGTGTCCCATTGAATTTCAGTCCCCCTTGGTTTTCTTAGACCTTCCTGAATACATATTCTAAAGCAAAATTAAGAACAAATAAACGTTGATTTTGACACCGAAATATTCTGACAGCAGTTCGGATGGGTATAAACAAGGGATTCTCTCGTCTCATATGGGTCTTCAGAGGAAGATGAACCTTCTCTTATGACGCCGAATGGTTCTCATACATGGAAAAGAAGAGTGCTTTATGATGTCGAATAGAAACCGTCGATAGGAAGATAGTGATACATGGCACCCCGAAATCCCACAGAATTTATTGAGAAGTGTGGCTTACGAACGCTATGATTACAGGTTAGAAGTACATTTGCAAGTAAAGAAATATATTTCTATATTAAAAGTTAGCTTTGCCAAGAACTGACCTGCTTGTTATTAGTGTTCAAAGCTCATTTCTGCTACAAGAGTTGAGTGCATGGTGGCCAAGTCGAAAGGCACGAATAAATTAGTTTCAGTGATAAATGAATACCAATAACCTAAGTTATTGAAAATGCGCAAAGAACGTGTTTGGAAATACATTCATATATTTGAGGATAGTAAAACTACATACATTTCATCACGATTGTTTGATCGATATGCAAATTAATTATAGGATGCCTTTATCTCCTCCTATAGCATTTTAAATGTAGAGAGTGTGACGTATTGAGGTAGGATTCGAAGGTGATGACAAGATTCCCAAGCAGCCAACAATCACCTGCTATGCGCCTGTTACCGGTGTCCCACGCATTGCGCATGTTGGGCATATTAAGCAGTTGCAGACACTGGCAGCAGCATAAAATAGAGCACAGGAAAGTAGCTGTAGTGGCTTCCTTAACATTTAGTGGTTTGACTCACTGTAAGTGAAGCTTACGATAAGAGCCGAAATTTTTGCGTTCTTTTCCCCTCGCTTTCACCGCCTCTGTGGTCTAGTGGTCACAGTTTTGGCTACAGATCCAGAGTTTCGGGTGCGATTCCCGGTGCTACCAGATTTTCTGAGACGTAGTGGGTCTGGAACAGGGTCCACTCAACCTCGTGAGGATAACTGAGGAGCTATTTCAGGGAAACAGTGGCTCCGGTCTAGAAAACCGATATTAACGGCCTTGGGGATTCGTTGCTCTGGCCACGTGACACTCTTTATACTCTAAATTTGGCACTAACTTCGCCGACAAGCGATGATAGCTCGGTAAGTATAGTTCGCTTGCGGACTAAAACCACGGTGAAGAAAGCAGTCTTCTGGGATTTGGCGCCGTGTATATGTGGTGTTAACCGACGTTTCGGAGGAACGTATCGCCTCCATCTTCAGGGTAGAAGGAAAACTATAAGAAATCCGCAAGCGAAGAGACCGTGACGATATATTTTGTATGACCGATGGAAACAAAATCGAAAAGTAGTCGCGAGGTGTCCTCTGCTACAATTTACATTTATGTTTCGAATGCTTTCTTTGCTATTTTAATACTTCATTTGCTTTGGTACTCCTTTATTGAAGATACAAATCTGTTAAGATGTAACGCCATGTGTTGCGGAGGGTCTCTCCCCTAACTACACGGGGTTACAGCTCAGAAGACTCTACATAGTGCCATGATAACCTCAAATCCAGCATACAAAATCTCTTCGTCATAAAGCTAATGAAACCATAGATATAACAATGCATAGTATCAGGATTGCTTCCGTGTATTTCTTTAAATATGTATCTGTTCCTTCTAGAAAATATTTCAGATAAAGTTTTAGATATAGATGCGATATTTATGTCATGTGAGGTGACAACTTTTTGTATGATGAATCATTTTTGAAGAAAAATTTAAAATTGAATTTAAGGTTAATATAAAGTAAGAGTTATATTTGGCCTATTGGAACAAAATATGAACTCTTTCGCCAACTTTTGTGTGTTCCGCAATAGTAATTCATTTTATTATTTTCACTAATTGTGGAGGTCAAACGTGTCTACAGATACGTATAGAGACAAGATTTCCATTATGCACTCACTTTAGGCCCTTATGATATTCTTTCCGAAAACAGACATGCAAATCCTGTCTGTCGTGAATGATAAGGCTAAAGATCATGATAAACAACCAGTGTTCTTGATAAGAATATCGCGTTATTAAAGAAGATTGTAAGATTACTGATGTACGTTATGTAAAGCAGTAAAGACGTTTGTTGACGGAGATATATTTTATTGGATATGAAGTTTTTAGCGAAAGTGTCACGTGGTGTGATTAGAGACGGGGTTTGGATTGGTAACTGGATTTGGTAAACACATTCGTATCTACAAATAACTACGACAGTTTTACTGAATTACAGGTCAAAGATCACTGTAACTACAGCACACACAATTTATTTTCTGTTTTCGCTTGCCGTTACTTGGTAGCGGCTTTCAACGGCGGACGTTCCACTTCATCTGCGTTCCCGAACTGCTCCCAGCCTCATTTACCAGCTTCTCGCCTCTCACAGCTGAAACTTTCAACTTTTTTTTTTCACATTGCGACTGACGGTCAGTCAGTCAGTAAGTCTTGGCGTCGAGCCCCATCTGGGGCTCATGACCAGATAATAATTATTACCGTTTGACAGTTACGGGCTTGTTTCTGTGGGGCGCCCTCTCTGACGAGAAGACGGGTCTGTCTTTTGCGTACGCTGCTGGTCCTTGCCAGCGCGAAACTTTCAACTGATTATTCGTTCTCGTTATATAGCCCCAGCACGAACAGCACAGAAAACATCTCTTCCATTATTGCGTGTTTTCTCGTTGTCGGAGAAACATATCCACAGACTTGTACCCTTGCAAAGGCTCTTGCACTGTCGCCTGTTTACTCAGCTGTTACTTGGCATTGGGTCTGCATGGTACAATATTAATTCCCCGATTATGATATCGGTTGTCAGATATTAACAAAGGATGACTCTGAATGCCTATGATTTGTATAAAGAGAAATATAAATATTGTGAAAAGGCGTAATTCAAAAGCAGGCGCATAAAAATAAAATAACACAAATATAGTTTTCCGTTCTTAACAAGACCTAGCCAGACGACGATATTATGAGTACAAGACAAGTATTTCTCAGTGTTCTAAAATATAATTCTTCTGAGGAATATAATTAGCAGGTTGAGTATGTTTATCCGTCTGTTCCCTGGTTAAAGCGTTGACAATATATACATTAAGTTCTATTTAATTGTTTGACGCCATGAGTATAAGCATGGTTGTCGTATAGACTTGTGAGATGGCAAAGATGTTAACATCACTAAACACAGGTCCTGAAGTGTTACATTGCCGTGTTTCTTTGGAAAATATTAAACTTACATGAAGACATTCTTTTTAGAAAACCAACACGAAGGCCACGCAAAATGTTTTGGTTTGACTGATAACAATAACAATAATCATTACAGCTTGACATCTGGAGGTTGTATGGCTACGTCACAAAGACAGTACGAATGGATTCGAGGTTTCGGAACCATAATTTCCACCAGGTCGGTTTTCAGACTTGTGGAAGGAAATGAGTTGCTCTGTTCAGGGAACATCTTCCTAAAACGCAACTGAATAAGACTAGTCTCTCTGGACTGGGATCGAAATCGGAACCAGGCAGTCTGTTGTAGATTACTAGGTAACTTATATGAGTTATATATAATTTATGATGTTATATACTTTTGTACGATAAAATTATCATGAATGTTGGGTAAGTATTTGAAAGGACGCAGAAGTCGCCGTTGAATGGCTGGCACTCCTCTTTCTTTCTCTGTACATCCCTCGTTTGAATTCAGAGCGCGAGGTCTGCTACCTTGTCTCAGATACTTGTGATTTCCCTGTCTGTATGAATTGCCTGCTTAATAACATAAAAGAGGACGTGACCGTTTTCTCTATACCCTTCCCAATTCATACCTCATGGTCACCCTTCCTTTCGACTCTATAGAGCCTGCAGTTGAAAAAGCGTCGTTAATGAATTAATCGAAAGTCAGTCATGGCCTGTATCAAGGTATTATCCTGACTATGGCTAGGAGAGACGGGGGAAATTGTAAGGAGACTGATAACCCGACCGAGAATGGAAGTGTGGCCCTTCCGTGTTGGGGTTGTAACCATCAGACTTACTGAAAGTAGGCTCTAGCAAATGCAACTGACAGCACGAAGCTAGTCTTCAAAATGTAAGGAAGTGCAAGTTCGGATCCGTGTTCCATAACGCACTACGTGACTTCATGATTGGTGTGCTTACTAATTTAAGGGGCACCCTCTGACGTAACATACAGTCGCTGACTGACCCTGACAATTCACGGCTAATGGAAATGAGTCTGGTATTCATGTTCTTAAACACCATTCGAAGCAGTGCCACCCTTATAAGCACACCGCCATGCTGTCTCTATGTACCGAACTGGTTTAACTAGTACGAAGCGAGTGTATTACGACACGACGTCTGAAAGTCGGAATAGTCCATTGCTAGATAAGGCTAGCTAAAGAGTGCATCCGTGGCAACGAATACGCTTCTATAAATCAGAGCGTTACCACGGAATTAACACACGTTTCTTAGCAACAGATAAACGGAATAACAGACGGATTCGTACTTATAGAAGGGGACAGCTTACTTGACCCGAGAGCTGAGTGCAAAACCCAGTGCCTGGGGCAAAACCGGGCCACCCTGTTCCTGGGAGATATAAATAAGGGAACCTGGCCCTCCAGGTTGGGGGAGTCTCGACTCTGAGAAGGTAAAATGTTATCTTGAGTCCAGCGGGACACTGTAAATTGTAAAAGACAGACCCATCCTATCGTCAGAGAGGATATTACATAAGGACTATAACCGAAAGTGTTCAGTTGGAAAATAAAATTACTGTGTCGTGAGTCTCAACGGACTTGTCGCCAAGACGAACTGATTGACCGTAAGCCGCCAGTCTTGAAGTAACTCTGACTCTGACTCTGACTCTGACTCTGACTCTGACTCTGACTAATTCGAGATTTCATTCGTCGGAGAGTTCATGCGAGAAATCAGAAATTCATTCGTAAGAGAATTCAAAATTTGAGTGTTCAGTTGTGGAGGACAACGGAAGCTGAAAAAGTGACTGACTCGTAAATCAGAAGCAAGTCAGTCACATAGAAGAGAAGACACTCGTAGTCCAGTAAGGAATGGAGCGAGTCTTAGGCACTCCTTGATTGTGAGCTGTTATAATTGATTGTAATTAAGAGTACCTGTAAAGAATACGGCAAAGAATCCAGTCATCTAACACAGAACTCGTTACTGTTAGTCACGCAAACTCCGGACACGTGACAATATATTTATCTAACGATGGTTAGAGTCTGCGAATATTTCTGAACAAAGTTCTCCAACCTATGAGAAAAGAAAGAACACGAATGTAGTTAAAATTACTTAACAATAAGCTTCCTAATTTCTGCTTTTCACATACTTTTAGCATGATTGAGTCAAGTAAGGCCACACTATGGAGGGAAGAGGCAAATGAATTAGGTGTAATCAGAGAATAAAAGCCATATTAAGAGCGATTATAGGTTAATAGATTTGTATGTGTACTGGAGTCAGGTTATACAGTACTGAAGATCCATCGCGAACATGGTAATGGGCCATAGGCAGCAAAATATTTGAGCAGCCAAGTAAATGCCAAAATTTTCCCACGGAAGACCCCACACCGTTTGTATTGGTTGACGATAGTACAATCCTACATTTCTCACAGCAGTGGTATTGAGGGTGCTTATTCACACACTCCGTTAGAAAGTCAAGGAAGCATCTCAACCTCTCTCTTCCGGAAGGTACGAAACAAAATGTTTACACAGAATATAAAATGCATTCTTCTTCATATTATATCTTATATATTTTGTTGACACCTGTTTATTGCGCATATACTGTTGAAGGAATGTGGAATTCTAAATGTCACAATCGTAGGAGAATGTGTAGTACACCCTCTCATTGTGTTTCTGATGATAAATTTTGTTATGTTATTTCTCCCATTGAAACTGAACTGTGCCAAGCGGTCTCCTCTCTTAAAGAGTTTCAACCAAAATTCTATATATTTCAATTTCTATGTACCCACCCGTATTAATATTTTATATCGTCCCATAAATTTTACGAATATTTATGCAGATGTAGTCCCCAGTACACATTGCAGTAATTAAAATGTCCAGCATCTGGAGGACATGTGGAATATATGACACAAGATTTAAATTTTGTAAGCGTTATCGTGTACGATGGTCATATCGAGTCGTATCTGTATTGAATTATATAGAACTAGGTACCAAAGAAATGATATGTTTGTCAGTAGGCGTATAAAGCAGTTGTTAAAACTGATGTAAAAATGATAAGTGACGACCTGTATAAATGTCAGTAAACCTCAGGAAACCTCACATAGCCGTACTTGCTTGAGCCCTTGCTCCAAAGTTTAACTACAAAAGCACATCAATTGTAAGATAAATTTGTTATTATCTCTGTGGCATAGTTCTTAGTCACTTCTGTAATTTAGATCGGCCTACACTTCGTTGTTCCCTAGTAAGATCATTTGGGTTCTACGTCTTTGTCCTCCCATACGCCCATTTTTTCACGCCATGAATTATACCAGCAGATGCTTATCTTTTGTGTTCATAGATTCTAAGCAGATTTATTCGCGTTTCACATTATTATCAATGTGCCGGGATATATAAGTATTAACTTTATGGGATTCCTTATTTGCAGCCTGTGACCTACATTTCCTGTCTCTTATGTGTCCTCTGAACTCATCCGCCTACGTTTGTTGTCCTAACACTATTTACCAACAGTAAATATTGTCACTTGTTTCAATGACTAAGACGCGGGTTTCGATTGGCGAATCGATTTATTGGATCTACACTAGTCGTAACTACAATTAGTTCTTACACTCTCAAGATTACTGTAATTGTAGCATATGTAACGTTACACACTAAGTCTTCTAATTCTTCTTCTGGCCACACTGCTGTTCCCTTGGAACGTCAGAACTCGAATGAAGTCAATCCCCATTCCCGTATTTTCTCGTATCCTCTCGGCACGGACCACGCACAGAAAACATTCAATCCCCATTCCCGTATTTTCTTATATCCTCTCGGCACGGACCACGCACAGAAAACATAGTTCGGTTTTTGCGTAGCGCAGACCACACAGGAAACAAGTCACGTGATAATTCTCGCCAGCCCATTAGCGCACTAACTTTTGCTTAACAACGAGCTATAAAAACTCCTGTTGTTGTGTGACCGCGCCGTTGCCTAGCTATACACATTACAATATTATGAAGTCCCTCGTTATGAAATTTTGTATTCCAACAAATTTTACGAGACTCTTTGCACGTTTTTCAAAAAGCGATAGCGGATCGCGTTCCACGGTTACACATTAATTGCCCTTATCGTGGATTCCGCCCCAACAGTTTCCTTGGCTGCCATGTTGGTATTATTGAGGTTATGCTAGAAGCAGATAACATATGGTGTGTTCTCTGGAGGCATGGCTGTTGATACCAACAGCCATGCCTGTTGTATTTAAAAATACAATTGTATTCTTCTTTTCTCACGGATTCACTTCTACCGCCCATGAACCTAACATTAGTTTCAAAATTCAAAATTAAATTTTCAAAACTCCTAAATATTTGAGGTTGTATATCTTTGCCATATTTCACACTATGTTTCGGCTTATTTCGCCATCATCAGGTGCTTTCAAATTGTTTGGCGAAATTGTTGTCCTTCATACACTGTTATAACGCTTTTCCTAACATTAGGATCTTAACATCTACACAAGACACAACAGATGGAAATTCTCACAGCATAAAGAAATACATCAGTCACCAACACACGCTGCACTAAAAATAAAATTTTTCTTCAGAATTAAGATTAAATCCTGAAATTAGGAACAGTTAACGACATCCATAAAGCGCAGCAATTTCGCCAAACAATTTTTAAGCACCTGATGATGGAAAAACCTTCGCCCGCTCGAATACTGGTATTAGGTGTTCGAATCCCGTTCTAAGCATGCGGTGTTTATATGTGTTTATTATGTTTTTGTGTTGTACTGTGTGCAAGTAGGGACTTTACGACGGGCTGATCCCCCGTCAAAGGAGTCCCACCGAATGTGTATAGTTTAAGAAACTGAAAAATCTGCCGAGATCCGAAGGTCTGTAGAGCCATAAATAGATAGAGTAGATAGATTGATTGATTGATTGATTGATAGATAGATATGTAATGACAAAATAAGCCAAAATATATTGTGTGAAATATGATAAAGTCACACAACCTGAAAGATTTAAGAGTTTTGAGAATTTAATTTTGAATTTGAAACTTTTAGAGTGAGGTTAACGGAAGGTGGAAGTGAAAACATGAGAAAAGGACAATTAAACTATTTGTTATGGAGCAGAGGAACAAGGCTGCAGATTAATAAGCGAGTTTTTATCTGACCTGTAATTTATTACACATTTCTGTACTCCTTTGCGTTATTGCAATTCAAACCGTTCCCTTATGACATGCAAAGTGGACCGTGATATCGTATCGTTTCCGAAGCAGCGCTGCTTTTGTTTCGTAACTAGCTTTTTTGTTGGCAAGACTGCGAATGTAATGTGGCAGACCAGTGGCAACCAGTTTCTTGTGTCTTGAGTTGAGGAACGTACTTTTTGTAATAGAGACAGAATGGCCGGAGCGGCCCCACCAAGAGAGACTGACCGGATGAGTCTTTACTAGGCCTAATGTTTATAAACTCTGATACTCATCAGGATTTATGTTAAATGGCCCTCAGTCCTGATAGAATAGTTAAAAGCTGATAATCTTCAAACATTTTCCACTGGCTCTACAGCCCCCTTGGACCCTGACCTTTGATTTTCAGTTTCGTGATAATTTTAGAGACGGTAGGATTCCTTGGACGAGTGATCAGCTCGTCGCACGGCCTCTATCTAAACACAGGACAACACAAACACAGAATAAACACATACAAATACCAAACATCCATACTTTGTGTGGGTTTTGAACACATAATCCCGAATTCCGAGCGAGCGAAGACAGTTCATGCCTCAGACCGCTCGGCTACCGGGACCGACATAAACTTCATCTTTATTACTGGCAAATTTTGTAATCGTATGGCTGCGT